>NC_054827.1:115148075-115452640 GCF_018345385.1 Vulpes lagopus
TCATGTTACTGATAAGTAGTTAACATTCAGAGTATATAAAGAACTCCTACCACTCAAAAACAGAAAATGACCAATTAAAAAATGGGCAGAGAACTTGAGCAGATATTTCTCCAAAGATATACAAATGGCCAATAAGCACACGAAAAGATGCTCAAAATCACAAATCACTAGGGATATGAAAACCAAAACCACAATGAGATATATACCACCTCACACCCATTAGGATGGCTACTATTAAAAAAAAAATCCAGAAAATAACAAATGTTGGCAAAGATATGGAGAAATTGGAAATTTTGTGTACTGCTGGTGAGAATGTAAAATGGTATAGTCCCTATGAAAAAAGTCCCTATGTCATTCTCTTAAAAAATTAAAAATAGAATTATCATATAACCTAATCATATAATCATGTATCATTCCACTTTTGGACACGTACCCAAAAGAATTAAAGTTTGGGTCTCAGAGATATATCTATGCCTTCATGTTTATAGCAACATTATTTATAATAGCTAAAAAGTGGAAGCAACCAAATATTCATCAATGGATGAATGGATAAACAGAATGTGGTATATACATATAATGAAATATTATTTAGATTTAAAAAGGAAGAAATTTTTAAAAAAATAAATACATAAAAAATAAAAAATAAAAAGGAAGAAATTCTGACAAATGCTATGATGTGGATGAACCATGAGGCCATCATGCTAAGTGAAATAAGCCAATCACTAAAAAACAAGTATTGTGTGATTCCACTTATATGAGGTACTTTGAGCACTCAAATACATAGAGACAGAAAGTAGAACTGTGGTTGCCAGGGGTTTGGGGTGGGTAATTAGGAGTTATTGTCTAATGGGTACAGAGTTTCACTTCTGTGAGATGAGAAGTGTTAGAGGGATGGTTGGTGATGATTGCACAACAGTGGGAATATACTTAATACTACTGAATTACACATTTAAAAATAGTTAAGATGGTAGATTTTTTGCCACCAATTAAAAAGGAAAAAAAAAAAAAGATAACAAACATATAAATAGCTCATCCCAAGTCTGGTTTTGATCCTTTCCTTACCTGAACTTTTAATTTTCTAAGTTAAATCAGGTTTCTCTCGGTCAAAATGGTTAGTGTGAATTCCATTATGTCCTTTTTCTTCTTCCTCTCATCCCATGAAGGTGAATAAAGGGGACAATGGATTTTAGTGCAGTTCTTTCCACTAATTAGCTCTGTCACCCTGAGCAAATTACTTAATCAAAAAGATAAATGCATTTTAGTTTTCTTATCTATCCCCCCAAAATAACAACAATGTAATAACAACACTGGAAGTCATCTTAAATCCTGTCTCAGGAGGTACTATCATTTAACTTTTCATTAAATACTTCAAAATTGTCTGCAGGGAGTGAAGAAGCAATAGAACAAAATGTAAGGTAAGGTTCATTTAGGATGCAGCGTTCTCTCTCTCTAATGAATAAAACTATATAGTCCTATCACAAATAATACACAAATAAACTTTCAAGAAATAGACGAGAAGAAATATTCATTTTTTGGGGGAGTCAATACTCCTGATACCAAAACCAGACAAAGACATTACAAGAAAACAAAACTATAGGTCAATATCACTTATGATTACAGATGCAAAAATCTTCAACAAAATATTAACTAGCAAACTGAATCCAGCAACATATAAAAAGAATTATGCCCCACTAACATCAATGGACAGATCGTCCAGACAGAAAATCAGTAAGGGGCAGTCACTTTGGATGACACTTTAGACCTGATAGACTTAACACACACACACACACACACACACACACACACACACACACACAGAACACTCCATCCCAAAAGAGCAGAATACACATTCTTTTCCAGTATACATGGAACATTCTCCAGGACAGATCATATGTTAGGCCACAAAACAAGTTTTAATATATTTAAGAATGGAAATCCTATTAGCATCTTTTTGGACCACAATGGTATAAAACTAGGCATCAATTACAAGTGAAAAAAATGGAAAAAACAAATACATGTAGGCTAAACAATGTGCTACTAAACAATCAATGGGTCAATAAAGAAATTAAAGATGAAATAAAAAAATACAAGGAGACAGATAAAAATGGAAACACAACAGTTCAAAATCTTTGGGAAGCAGCAAAAGCAGTTCTAAGAGGGAAATTTAAAGTGATACAGGCCTATCTCAGGGGATCCTTGGGTGGCTCAGCAGTTAAGTGCCTGCCTCTGACCCAGGGTGTGGTCCTGGAGTTCCAGGATCAAGTCCTACTTGAGGCTCCCTGCATGGAGGCTGCTTCTCCCTCTGCCTGTGTCTCTGCCTCTCTCTCTGTCTCTCATGAATAAATAAATAAAATCTTAAAAAAAAAAAAGTGATACAGGCCTATCTCAAGTAGCAAGAAAAACCTCAAACAACTAACCACACACCTAAAGAATTACAGAAAGAACAAAGCCCATAGTAGAAGAATATAATAAAGATCAGAGCAGAAATAAACAAAATAGGGACTGACAACAACAACAGGAGTAAAGATCAATGAAACCACAAGATTATTCTTTGAAAAGATAAAATTGATAAACTTTTAGCCAGACTCACCAAGAAAAAAAGAGAGGACTCATATAAAGAAAATCAGAAATGAAAGAAAGGCAACAACCAACATCACTGAAATACAAAGGGTTATAAGAATCTACTATGAAAATTATATGCCAACAAACTGAACAACCTAGAAAAAATGGACAAATTCCTAGAAACATACAATCTGAACTGAGCAATTAGTAGTAACTAAATTGAATTGGTAATCAAAAAACTGCCAACACACACAAGTTCATGACCAGATGGCTTCAGAGTTTAATTCTACCAAACATTTAAAGAACATACACTTTTTCCTCTCAAACTATTCCAAAAAATAGAAGAGAAAGCTTTCAAATTCACTCTATGATACTAAAACCAGACAAAGACATTACAGAAACAGGTACAAACATAAAAAATCCCACTATAGGCGAACTTCCCTGATGAACACAGATGCAAAAATCTCCAGCAAAATATCAGCAAACTAAATTCAACAATACTTTAAAAGGATCATTCACCACAATTAAGTGGGATTTATTCCAGGGATGCAAGGATGGTTCAATACCTGCAATGTGATATATTAACAAAATGAAGGATAAAACTGTATGATCATCTCGATACAGAAAAAGCATTTGACAAAATCCAACATCCATTCATGATAAAAGCTGTCAACCAAGTGGCTTTAGAGGGAATATACTTCAACATAATAAAGGCCACATGTGACAAACTTATAGCTAACATAATACAAAATGGTGAAAAACAGAGCTTTTCTTCTAATATCAGGAAAAAGAAAAAGGATATCCATGCTCACCACTTCTAGTCAACATAGTAATGAATGTTGCAGCAGTAATCAGACAAGAAAAAGAATAAAAGGCATCCAAATTGGTAAAGAATAAATAAAACTGTCACTATCTACAGATGACATATAGAAAACCATAAAGATTCCATCAAAGGGTAGCCCTAGTGGCTCAGCAGTTTAGTGCCGCCTTCGGCCCAGGGCCTGATCCTGGAGACCCAGGATCAAGTCCCACATCAGGCTCCCAGCATGGAGCCTGCTTCTCCCTCTGCCTGTGTCTTTGTCTCCCTCTCCCTCTCTCTCTGTATCTCTCATTAATAAATAAATTTTTTAAAATTCTAAAAAAAAAAAAAAAAGATTCCATCAAAAAACTACTAGAATAAATGAATTCAGTAAAGTTGTAGGATACAAAATTAATATAAAGAAATATCTATTGTGTTTTCAAATACTAATAATGATGTAGCAGAAAGGGAGTTTAACAATCCTATTTACAATTGCACCAAAAAAAAAAAAATACCTAGAAATAAATTTAAGGAAGTGAAAAGACCTGTACTGTGAAAACTATAAAACATTGATGAAAAAACTGAAGACAACACAAATGGAAAGATATACTGTGTCCATGGACTGGAAGAATTAATATTGTTAAAATGTCCACGCTGCACAAAGCAATGTACAGATTCAATGAATCCCTTTTAAAATACCAGTGGTATTTTTCACAGAACTAGAGTAATCCTAAAATTTGTATAGAACTACAAAATACCCCAAAGAGCCAAAGCAATCTTGAAAAAGAAAAACAAAGCTGGAGGTAACACAATCCCAGATTTCAAGATATACTATAAAGCTACAGTAATCAAAACAGCATGGCACTGGGACTGAAACAGACACACAGTTCAATGAAACAGAACAGAGAGCCCAGAAATAAACCCATGTTTATATGGTCAATTAATCTATGACCAAGGAAGCAAGAGTATCCGATGGGTAAAAGACAGTCTCTTCAATAAATGGTGCTGGGAAAACTGGACAGCTATATGCAAAAGAATGAAACTGGACCATTTTCTTATACCATACACAAAAATAAACTCAAAATGAACTGAAGACTTAAATGTGAGACCTGAAGCCATAAAACTCCTAAAAGAAAACATAGGCAGTCATCTTTTGAACACTGGCCTTAGCAACATTTCCCTAGATTTGTCTTCTTAGGCAAAGCAAAAATAAACTACTGAGACTACACCAAAATAAAAAGCTTTCTGAGAAGGAAATTGTCAGCAAAATAAGAAGGCAATCTACTGAATAGGAGAAGGTATTGGGTATATGTAATAAGGGGTTAATACCCAAAATATATAAAGAACTTACACAACTCACAGCCAAAAAAAAAAAAAAAATCTGATTAAAAAGTTAGCAGAGGACACAGATAGACAAATAGACATTTTTTCAAAGAAGACATACACATGGATAACAGACATGTGAAAAGATGCTCACCATCACTAGTCATTAAGGAAAATGCATATCAAAACCACAATGAGATATTACCTCATACCTGTTAGAATGGCAAGGATGTTAAAATGTTAAAATGACAAGAAATAACAAGTGTTGGCAAGAATGTCAAGAAAAGGGAACCCTCCTGTGCTGTTAGTGGGAATGTAAATTGGTGTAATCACTGTGGGAAAATAGTGTAGAGGTTCCTCAAAAAAATTAAAAATAGAAATACTCTATGACTCCAATAATTATACTACTGGGTATTTACCCAAATAAAATGAAAACACGAATTCAATAAGATATATACACCCTTGTATTTGCTCCAGTATTATTTACAATAGCCAAGTTATGCAAGCAACTTAGGTGTCCATCAGTAGACAAATGGATAAAGATGTGGGGTGTGTGTGTGTGTGTGTGTGTGTGTGTGTGTATAGCTGTGTATATGTATATACATAGCCATATAAAAAAGAATGAAATCTTGCTATTTACAGTAACTCAGCCATGAAAAAGAATGAAATCTTGCTATTTGGAATAACATGGATGGACCTAGAGGGTATTTTGCTAAGTGAAATAAGACAGAGAAAAACAAATCCCATAATTTCACTTATGTGTAGAATCTAAAAACCAAAACAAACAGAAACATCTTAAATACAGAGAACAAGCTGGTTGTTGCATGAAGGGATGGGTTAGGAGGATAAATGAAACAGGTGAAGGGAATTAAGAAATACAGACTTCCAGTTATAAAATAAATAAATCACAGGGATGAAAAGTATAGCATAGGAGAACAGAGTCAATAATACTGTAATAACATATACATCTGTATAGTAACAGATATAACTACATTTATAATGGTCAGCACAGCATAATGTATATTACTGGTGAAACACTGTCATACTTCTGAAACTAATATAAACGCTGTGTGCTAACTATACTTCAAAAAAAACAAAACAAAACAAAAAAGCACCAAGCACCAAAGGACTTAGATGCCACTTATGGAAGGAATTTCAGAACACAAGATAAAAAGTGACAGTAAGGAAAATAATCAAATTGCTAAAACCAGAACCTGCTCCAATGTAACAGAACATTATAAAGCAAAGAAATGAAACCAAATCATTTAAGAAGTGAAAGAAATAAATTCACCTGTAGGAAGAAAGACCAAAAGAGAAGACAATTTGTAAAGACATCATTTGGAATAGAAAGTATTTAATTCTATTGAACAGAGGGGAATGAGGTAGACACTGATTCACTGACATTTTTAAGATTAATTTTTAAGATTTCTAAGAGGACATTTTTAAGATTAATGGGTTAGGACTATTATCAGGTTTCTCATTCATGAAACAATGTATAATAAGGGTCAATTTGTATTTAATTTCATGGGTACCCACCCATGTGTGCTTGCAGATTCGGAAAGCATGAATGACAGGGAAAAAAAGGACTCAGACTTCTTTAATAAAAGTGGTTTTTGTCTTTTTAAAATAATTACGTATCATGACCAAGAGACTTTATCCCAAGAATGCAAAGTTGGTTCAACATATCAAAATCAATCAATACAATATACCGTATTACTAGAACCAAAGACAAAGACCACACAATAATCTCAATAGACACAGGAAAAACATTTGAAAAGATCCAACAACCTTTCATGATAAAAACATCTGACCAACTGGGAACAGAAGGAAATACCCTTAAGCTGATAAAAGGCATCTATAAAAAAAAAAAAACCCACTAACATCATACTTAATGGTGAAAGACTAAAAAATATCCCCATCAGATCAGGAACAAGACGAGGATGTTCATTCTCATCATTTGTCAACATTAGAGGTTCAGCCAGGTCAATTAGGCTACTAGGAATGTAAAGTAGTAAGCAGAAATGGAAAAAAAAAAAAAAGTCCAGCAATTTTTCAAAGGGCTAAACATAGAATAATAATATGACCCAGCAATTCCATTCTAGGTATATCTTCAAGAGACTGAAAACATTAGATCCACATAACAAACTGTTCCAAGAATGTTCCAAGAATGTTCCAAGAATGTTATATTATTCATAACAGCCAAAAGTGGAAACAACACAAATACCCACAAGTTGGTGAGTGATTTTAATGTGGAATATCCACACAATGGAATGTTAGTCAGCTATGAAAAGGAATGAAGTACTGATATTTGCTATACATGGATGAAATATGGATAAACATGATGCTAAATGAAAGAAGCCAGACACAAAAGGCCACATATTCTATGATCCTATTTAAATGAAATGTTCAGAACAAGTAAATTCATAGAGATAAAGTAGATTTGTGACTGGCAAGGGTATGAGTGGGTGGGGAGTAACTGCTTTATGAATACAGGGTTTTCGTGTGGGGTGATGTAATGTTCTGGAATTAGTGATAATGGTTGTACAACCTTACGAATGTGATAAAAACCACTGAATTACATAATCTAAAAGGGTGAATTTTCTGGTATCTGAATTATATCTCAACAAAGAAAGTATATATACACATATATATACCAAGAGAGCGTAGGTAAATTCCAGGTATGCAAGTACAATTTAACATTTAACATCTAACTATATAATCAATACAAAGGCTAAAAGAGAAAGCTTATATGATTATTACAATGGATGGTCAAACAGGCATTTGACAAAATTTAACTTCTTAATAAGAATTCTTAGAAAAACAGGAATAAGAGAATATTTCAACATGATAAAGACTATCTATCTGAAAATAGCCAAAATTATAGAGTAATAAAGACATATTCCTAAAAATCAAGGAGACAAGGATGTCAATTACCTCCAGTGCTTAACACTGTTCTGAAAGTTCTAGTTAATATATTAAAAGAATTCCCACCCCACCTTCCAACAAATACTGAAACAGGAAAAAAGAATAATTATTTGTATATGATTTAGGAAAAAGTATATAACTAGAAAAATAGAATTAAGGTATAGCAGAATGGGGTGCCTCGGTGTTTCAGTCAGTTAAGTAGCCAACTCTTGATTTCAGCTCAGGCCATGATCTCAGGGTCCTGGTATTGAACCCTGCATTAGGCTCTGCACTCAGCAGGGAGTTTGCTTTAGGATTCTCTCTCCCCTTCCCCCCTCTCCCCACTCGCTCACTCTCTCTAAATTAATTAATTAATTAATTTTTTAAAAACCACACAAAACACCAAAGTACAGCAGGATGACGAGTAAAAATAAAAAGCTTTGGCATATATCGCCAGAGACCAGGTTGAAAATATAAAAGACTGAATTCAGTCTTTAAATAAATATTATTTTTTTGTGAGCCAGGCACTGTTATAGGTGTTAAGATACAGCAACAAACAAGGGGCAAAATAAAATAGAAAATAACTCATTAAATAAGTAAATTATTTAGTACATAAGAATGTAAAAAAAGAGCTATAGAAAATTAGAGCCAAGGATGAAGATGGGGTTGTGATTTTAAACTGGATGGTAGGGATACCTAGGTGACTCTGGTTGAGCATCTGCCTTTGGCTCAGGGAGTAATCCCAGGATCCAGTCCTGCATCAGGCTCTCCTTGCATGGAGCCTGCTTCTCCCTCTGCCTATGTCTCTGCCTCTCTGTGTCTCTCATAAATATTTTTTTAAAAGAATCTCACCCCCCCCCAAAAAAAAAACTAGATGGTAAAATTTCTCAAAATGTGACACCTGAATAGAGAATTGGAAGAGATCTGGGAGGGATCTAGGGGGAAGGCGTGAGTAAAGTCCCTGAGGCAGTAGCAAGCCTCACCCTTTAAGGAGCAGCGAGGAGGCCCTGGGCTGGACTAGGGTAAGGAAGAGGGGAGGCTGCTTGTTCATTCCATTTTACCAGGTGGCCATGCCCACACTGCTAAGAACAGACTTTCAGAGGGCAAGAATGGAAACGGAGACCACTAGAAATTGACTCAAATAATATTTTTAAGAGGCAATGGGGACTTAGATAAGGATGGTGGGTATGAAAGTTTTTGGATTGTACATATACTTTGA
This sequence comes from Vulpes lagopus, assembly GCF_018345385.1. Lineage (NCBI taxonomy): Eukaryota > Metazoa > Chordata > Mammalia > Carnivora > Canidae > Vulpes > Vulpes lagopus. The sequence continues at coordinate 115,156,883 of NC_054827.1, forward strand.
AGTTAGAATTAACAGGATTTGCCAGCACACTAGGTGTGGGAGAAAAGCTACGATGTCGGGTTAAACCAAAGTGTTTGTTCTGAGCTACTAAAATTTCATGTATAATTCCATCAGGAACAGGAAACAACACCTAGTAATTTGTGTGTGTGTGTGTGTGTGTGTATCCTTTAGGAAGAAAACTACAAAACTCTGAGACAGAAAAATAAATAGAAACATTCCATGCTTCTGGCGGGAATGTTTCAAAACTGGAAAAAGGGTCCTTTTTCCTATTAATTTACAATTTAACTCACTTCAAACTAAAATTCCATTGAGATTTCTCTTGAAACTCAAGGTGTTTCTAAAGTCAATCTAGAAAAATAAGTGAAAATGGTTAAGAATAATTATTCTTAATAAAAACATTCATTATGAGAAACTTGCTCTTCTCTGCCTAAAGTGAATATCCATGAGGCTCCCTCCTTTCCTTTAGGTCTCTGCTCAAAGGCCACCTTATTAGAGGCTTTCCCTGAACATTCTATGTAAAACACAGCAAGATCCTCTTTACTCTGTACCACTGCTAGCACTCCCTGTCCCCTTCAACTATTTTTCATCTTAGAGAAAAGTCACTGGAAGGTAGGTTCTTTGTCACATTCTGTACTGGAAACTGCTGTGGAGCACCTGGAGTAGAGTAGGTGTTCGATCAACAGCTGTTGAATGAATGGATGAATAAACGTGCATCACCAGAGATCAAACACAGTGCACTGCAGTGGTTCAAGAGTACAAGCTTTGGAGCCAGGAAATCACTTACTGTAACTGAGTAATCTTTGGGAAAATACTTAAAATCTCTCTGAACTTCAGGTTTTTACCTGTAAAGAGGGGGTATCAACTTGAATAGCACAGGCTTACGTGATGACAAATGAAGTAATGACATACAAGCTCTCAATAATTAATGTGAATACTTCCTCTCTCTTAATTGTTCTTTCCTACAATAAGCCTACTTCTAAATCAGTTCCCCCAAAATTTCTATCCCCTAATTCTAGTTCTACCCTTTTAAAAAAAAAGAAAGGAAGAAACTAGTATTTGTTTATCAGCTTCAACTATGTGTCAGGTATTAAGTTCTCTCATTAACCTTGTGGGGGTAGTAATACTAACTCCGCTTTAGGAAAGAGGAAACAGGCTAAGGGAGAATTAGGTAATTGCCCAAGTTCACACAGTTGTCAGTGGTAAAGCTATTTGAACCTATACCTTGACTCCAAAGTATATGCTCTTTCTGCTACCCCAACATCCTATTTCTTCTTTCATATGAGTCCCTTAAATATTTGAAAATCACTATTAGCACAGACATCTTTCCTTCTCTGACTAAACGTTCAAATCTCTAATTATCTCCTTATATGTCTTTATTTCTAGGTCCCTCATCAAGAATTCATTCTAATTTGTTAAGGCTCTTAAACTATGGCACCTTAAACTACAGCTGACCCTTGAACATGGGTTTGAAACACATGGGCTCATGTATACATGAATTTTTTCCAATAAATACAGTACTGTAAATGTATTTTCTCTTCCTTATAATCTTAACACTATTTTCTTTTCTCAAGCTTACTTTATTGTAAGAATAAACATATATATGTATTAATCAACTGTCTATGTCATTGACAAGGCTTCTGGTCAACAGTAGGCTACTTGTACTTAAGTTTTTGGGACGTCAAAAGTTCTACTTGGGTTTTCAACTGTGGGAGTCAGTGTCCCTTACCCCTCCCTCCTCGTTCAAGGGGCAATTGTAATCATTTTTAAAGGAAACAAAATCATGTAGACCCCCAGCTGTCACAAAAGTTTATCATTTTAAATATCAATTCTAAAACATGCACAAATAAAACAGCAATACTATTATAATCATATACTAAAAAACCAAAATTAATCTATATATTAAGTAGAAATAAAATAACATCAATAAAATCCAAATTAATCTTAGTTTAATGTCTTATTATTCTGCTGAAATTATATCCTGTGTACAACACAAATCTGCCTCAGGTTCTCTTGCATTTAGCGTCCTTACTTTGTTTTTTGTTTGTTTGTTTGTTTGCTTTTTAAGATTTATTTATTTATGATAGACACAGAGAGAGAGAGAGGGAGAGAGAGGCAGAGACACAGGCAGAGGGAGAAGCAGGCTCCATGCCGGGAGCCCGATGCAGGACTCGATCCCAGGACTCCAGGATCGCGCCCTGGGCCAAAGGCAGGCGCTGAACCGCTGAGCCACCCAGGGATTCCCTTAGTGTCCTTACTTTGCTGTGGGCTGTGTGATTAATGAGATTTCACACTACTTTTCTCTATCTGAACTACCAGCAGGCCTTCATTTGCATTGCCCGCCTAGATATCATTAGGTGACCAGTAAGAAGTGGGAGAGGAAGGAAAAAGAGCCCCTAGGATAATCTGAAGTGTCTTTTTTTGGTAACTAGTGGAATAGTAATCTTCCACTGAAATAGAAATATTTAGGTGGGGAGGGGCAGCTAGATAAGTTGTGACAATGAAGTTGTGGTACCTGACAGACGGCTATATAGAGCTGTTTAGACAGTAAATAGATGTATGGGTTTGAAGCTCACAATAGTTGAGTCTAGGCCTGAAACAGGTTTAGAAAATATTACTCTGCAGAATGGTGGCTTGAACGTAAGGAAGATCCTGCAAAGGCACAGTAAGAGAAGGAGAAGAACCTTCCGAGAAAAGAAATACATGAGGGAAGCCAAGGGAAGAGAATATTTTAAAAGGCAGCATTAAATTCCACAGAGGCAAAAATAAAGACTGAAGTGTGTTCCTTGGATTGGGAGATCATGGTGACCTTTGGGAGAGCGGCAGAATGACAGTAAGGTCAGTTATTTAAGAAGCTGAGCTACCAAGGAAAGTAGAGGGAGCAGGGCCGAGAAGATGGGAGAGAGGATTATTTCTGGTCTGAAGAGAAAGAGCCAATGGAGGAAAAAAGGCTGTTGAGGTCACTTCTCTACTCCGAGGATCAATTAGAGCACCTATTAGGGACATAGCAAACATTTCAAAAATATTTACTAACTGCTGAACACAAGAAGGAAAAGGGTAGAGTCAAGCAAGAGGAGGGTCTTGGTAGGGAGGACAAAGAAGAGGTGAACAGGAGGGAAACAAACATTTTTTTAATCATGTTAAATTCCAGGCTATTTATGTTCCAAATCCTTGATCCCAAAAACAAACCCGAACTGTCTCCATTTTACCGATGAGTCCACTGGGGCCAAGATATTAGGTGATTTACCCAAGGTCGTTTATCTGCTGAGGGACAGAGGTGACAGGCAGATACTGCTTCATCTGCCCACTAAGCTCTCGCTCTTCCATTTCACCTTGAAAATGAACATGTGGAATATGAAGATAAAATGATTTGCTGAAAACGAGGGGAAAGCACCAGAGTTGGAAGAGAAAAGTAATGGTATCTCGGAGTACCCGAGAAACATGGACAAGGAGCATTGAGAACCTAGATGCAAGCAATCCTGGGGCAGGCCCAGGTTGCATATCTTTGTGATTACATCCACTGGTTGCAGTAGGCCACCTGCTTGAGCAGACCAGGCAGACTCGAAGAGTGACCCAGGAAGGGGTTTCTAGGATGAACATACCAAAGTAAAAAAGGAGACTAGGGTGAGAGCAGTTCAAGTGATCATGTGGGTTAAATCAGGATAAGGAGGAGGCAGTGGACTTAGCAAGAGAAAGCGGAGAGGTCCAGACTCACTCAGAGTATACAAGAACACCGAATGAGAGACACCTCTACTGAAGCAATGGAGGCATCCTCAATCACTGTCCACTCAGTGGCAAACTGCTCCAACTGCCCACTCTCGTTGAACTGCTCTACTCCTGTAATTTGCTCTTAAGACAACATAAAAATAAGGGACACATTTGTTCTGGGTTACCTGATCCCTTGTAGTTAAATAAATCTTTGCCCTAGACAAGGAGCTTATTAAAAACAAACAGTGGAAACCATCCTATTTCATGGTTCTACCATGGGCTCTGTCTTTACTCTCCCACCTGGCCTGGCACAAGGCAGGGCCAGCAGACCACAAGAGCAACATAGGACTGGGCTGGGACACCTGGGTGGCTCAGTGGTTGAGTGCCTGCCTTGGGCTCAGGGCGTGATCCCATGATCCAGGGATTGAGTAGCACATCAGGCTCCCTGTGAGGGGGCCTGCTTCTCCCTCTGCCTGTGTCTCTGCCTCTGTGTCTCTCATGAATAAATATTTTTAAAAAACAAAACAAAGAAAACACAAAGGACTGGGCTGGCGAACAACCAGAGCTCTTGAATATCTGGCATAGCACAAACACTAACCTAATAGTATCCTCTTAGTTCCAAGATACTTCCATTTAGTACAGTGGGGTTATTTTCTCATAGAAGTATACTTATTTTGTGAGTCAACCTGCCAGATGTGAGATATAAAACTTTGCTTACAATACCCTTTCAGAAAGGTATCTTTAAGATTTTTTATTTTTTAAGATTTTATTTATTCATTCATGAGAGACAAAGAGAGAGAGGCAGAGACATAGGCAGAGGGAGAAGCAGGCTCCATGCAGGAAGCCCAATGCAGGACTCGATTCCAGGACTCCAGGATCACGCCCTGGGTTAAAGGCAGGTGCTAAGCCACTGAGCCACTCAGGGATCCCCAGAAAGGTATCTTTTATAGAAACTTTAGAATGCCTTACTATCATCAATATTAGGTTTTCTGTACTGAGGCTGTTCTATCCAATAGTAGCAAGGAAATCTTTTTTTTGATTGGATAGTGATTTAAAAAGAAAATACAGAACAATTAGAAATGTGTTAGTCCCATAACTTTACACCCACCTCAGAAGGTACCACTCACGCCCCATGTACATGTCTTCTGGACTTCACAAAAGCACCTCATCCTCAGTCATGGACAGCCTAATACCCTCCAGTCTAGTCTCACAAACCCAAGAAGATCCCAGAGCCTCAAAACCATAAGCCAGTGAACACTACCTAGTCCAACAGTATACGTAGCTGGGTAATTAAATGCAGAGAGCTTTTCATCTTTTTTTTTTTTTTTTTTAAAGCAGTTCTTTTTTATTTATTTATGATAGTCACAGAGAGAGAGAGAGAGAGGGGCAGAGACACAGGCAGAGGGAGAAGCAGGCTCCATGCACCAGGAGCCCGATATGGGATTCGATCCCGGCTCTCCAGGATCGCGCCCCGGGCCAAAGGCAGGCGCCAAACCGCTGCGCCACCCAGGGATCCCGAGCTTTTCATCTTTAAGAAGACATATATATGGGCAGCCCGGGTGGCTCAGCAGTTTGGCACCGCCGTCAGCCCAGGGCCTGATCCTGAGACCCGGGATCGAGTCCCACGTCGGGCTCCCTGCATGGAGCCTGTTTCTCCCTCTGTCTGTGTCTCTGCCTCTCTCTCTCTCTCCCTCCCTGTTTCTCATTAATAAATAAATAAAATCTTTAAAAAAAAAAAAAAAAGAAGGCATATATATGAAACTAGCTTTGAAAGAGTTGTAGATTCATGTACAATTCAAAGATTAGAAAGAAGATGAGAATAGAAACACTGGATTTATACACCAAGCCTTTTGAGATCAAGGGCAATACTGTTCCGAATGGGTAAATGACCTAAAATAATATAACTTTCATTGTTTATGCTCATGTGATCTTCATGTAAGATTGTGGCTACAGCAGAATAAAAAGCTCAGGTCTGCTACCTTATCTCAAAAATCCAACTACTGTCGGGGCACCCCCCTGTGGCTCGGTCAGTTGAGCATCTGCCTTCTGCTTGGGTCATGATCCCCGGGTCCTGGAATCAAGCCCACACTGGGCTCCCTGCTCAGCAGGGAGTCTGTTTGTCCCTCTCTCTCTGCCCCTCCTCCTAGCTCATTCTGTCTCAAATAAATAAATAAATAAACAAATAAATAAATAAATATCTTTTTTAAAAATCCAATTACTGTCATAGATACATAGATACACACACACACACACACACACACACACACACAGAACTCACATAGATTAATTTCCCTTTGGCCTAACAGACCAGACCACTGCTTTTCAAACTGTAGGTAGTGAAACTAATTTACTGGATTGCAACCTGATTTTCTGCAAAATAAAAATATTAAAATATCAGAATGTATCACATATAGTATGATTTGGTGAAGACTTATTTCTCGTGTATGAAATTAGTAGTTATTTCTTACTATGGGCTTTATTTCTTACTATAGTAAAAAAAAAAAAAAAAAAAAGTCTGAAAGCCACCAGACCTGACTGCATCAGAATCAATCAGCAACAATGACTCATTTCTAAGATCTAAATATTTTCAAAATTATTGACTTAATCCTCACGTAGCAGTTAAGTGAGGGAAATAAGAACAGTTATGCCTTGTTTGAAAGCAGCTGGTCTCATTTTGAAAGTCAAACAGAGGCCTAGAGGGATTTAATTTTCAATCCATTCAACATATAGAACTCTAAAAAAATGAACTGAGGATCTGTCATACTGCTCCCTCTGAATATGCATTTCCTTCAAAATTAAAGATGTCATTAACACAGAAGTTCTACTTTGGTGACAAAAAGGTAAAAGAGCTCTAAAGCCATTAGGGTTTCTTTTTTTAATGTTTCTTCCTACATAAAAATTTTCGAATTTTCTGTGACATTCATTTTTATATTGGTAACTTCTTCTGAACCTAACAAACCCAGCACTTCTAACACACTCATCTTAAATACATTTTGCAATAGAAACTGAGAAGTTAATGCTATGTTACTAAGAACTCTCCAGCCTCATGGAGCCAACTTTTTTGTTAGCATGGACTTCCCTCCACTTTTCTTTCTCTCCCCTCCACTTTTGACACCAGATAACTTCCATTTCTGCGTAGGCTTACAGATTATACTCAGAGAGTCCACTCAGAGCTTTAGTGTCCGTGATCAAGTGGGAAGAGTAGTTTTCTCACAGATCCTTTCTATAGGCCTACATAGTCTAGTTTAGTTTGCCCCCAAGTACTAAAGCTATCTGGAACCTCTAGAAATGGCCCACCACATGCAGGACTCTGAGGGACAAGGACCAATGAGAAGTGCCCAGAGCCAACTCAATATTATAAAGTATAAAGTATAAAGTAGCCACAAGGAAACTACTGAAAGACACCTGGTAAGCCACAAAAGCATTTACTGAGACTTCACTAGGTTTCTACCATTGTATGATAAGGAGTTTGGTGCTCCTGGTAGGTAATTGTTAGGTACATCTTAACACATGATGACAGGGAAAAAGAAGGGAAACTAAGTAAGAATTCAATAAACACATTTTTAAAAAATTTAAATTCAAGTTAGTTAACATACAGTGTAGTATTGGTTTCAGGAGTAAAATATGGTGGTTCATCATTTACATATTAACACCCAGTGCTCATCACAAGTGCTCTCCTTAATAATGCTCACCATCCAGTTACCCCATCTCCCCTCCCAGCTCCCCTCCAGCAATCCTGTTCTCTATAGTTAAGAGTCATTTATGGTTTGCCTCCTGTTTTTATCTTATTTTTCCTTCCCTCCTATGTTGATGTTTTGTTTCTTAAATTCCACATATGAGTGAAATCATATGGTATTTGTTCTTCTCTGACTGATTTTGCTTAGCATAACACATTCTAGTTCTATCCACGTTGTTGCAGATGGCAAGATTTCATTTTTTCCCAAGATTTTATTTATTTGAGAGAGTGCACGAGCAGGGGGAAGGGCAGAGGGAGAAGCAGACTTCTTACTGAGTGGGAAGCCCAACACGGGACTCAATCCCAGTGACAACCTGAGCTAAAGGCAGATGTTCAACCTACTGAGCCACCCAGGCATCCCAAGATTTCACTCTTTTGATAGCTGAGTAGTATTCCTGTGTGTGTGTGTGTGTATACATACACACCTTCTTTATCCATTCATCAGTTGATGGGCATTTGGCCTCTTTCCATAATTTGCCTATTGTTGATGGTGCTGTTATAAACCCTGGAGTGGCATGTGCCCCTTTGAATCAGCATTTTTGTATCCTTTGGATAAATACCTAGTAGTGCAATTTTTTAATTGTAGGGTAGTTCTATTTTTTAACTTGGAGGAATCTCTATACTACCCTCCAGAGTAGCTGCACTAGTTTGCATTCCCACCAACAATGCAAAAGAATTTCCCTTTCTCCACATCCTCACCAACATCTGTTGTTTCCAGAGTTGTTAATATTAGCCATTCTGACAGGTATGAGGTGGTTATCTCATTGTGGTTTTGATTTATATTTCCCTGATGAGTGATACTGAGCATTTTTTCATGTGTCTGTTAGCCATTTGTGTGTCTTCTTTGGAAGAAATGTCTGTGCATGTCTTCTGCCCATTTCTTAACTGGATTATTTATTTTTGGGGTGTTGATTTTGATGAACTCTATAGATTCTGGATACCAGCCTCTTACCTGATGTCATTTGCAAATAGCCTCTCCCATTCCATTGGTTGTCTTTTAGTTTTGTCGATTGTTTACCTCACTGTGCAGAAGCTTTTTACTCTGATGAAGTCCTAATAGTTCACTTTTGCTTTTGTTTCCCTGGTCTCCAGAGACATGTCTAGTAAGTTGCTGCAGCCAAAGTCAAAGACGTTGCTTCCTGTTTTCTCCACTAGGATTTTGATCATTTCCTATCCTACATTTACGTCTTTCCTCCATTTTGAATTTATTTTAGTGTTTGGTGTAAAAAAAAGTGGTCCAGTTTCATTCTTATGCATATTCTACTCATTGATGTCCAGTTTTTCCAACATCATTTGTTGAAGAGACTGGTAGATATTCTTTCTTGATTAGTTGACTATATAGTTGAAGGTCCATTGCTAGGTTCTCCATTTGGTTCCACTGATCTATATGCCTGTTTTTGTGCAAGTACCATGCTATCTTGATGATTACAGCTTTGCAATACAGCTTGAAGTCTGGAATTGTAATGCCTCCCACTTTGCTTTTCTTTTTCAACATTACCTTGGCTATTTGGGGTCTTTTCTGGTTCCATACAAATTTTATGACTGTTCTAGTTTGTGAAAAGACACTGGTGTTACTTTGATTGAGATTGCACTGAATGTGTATATTGTTTAGGATAGTACAGACATTTAAATAATATATTCTTCTAATCTAGAAGCATGGAATGTTTTACCATTTCTTTGTGTCTTCTTCAATTTCTTTCATAAGTGTTCTATAGTTTTCAACGTACAGATCTTTTACCTCTTTGGTTAGGTTTATTTCTAGATATCTGATGGTTTTTGGTGCAATTGTAAATAGGACCAATTCCTTGATTTCACTTTCTGCTGTTTTGTTACTGATGTATAGAAATGCAACAAATTTCTTTTTGTTGATTTTATATCCTGCGACTTTGCAGTATCAGTTTTAGCAATTTTTGGTGGAGTCTTTTGGGTCGTCTACATAAGAGTCTCATGTCATCTGCAAAGAGTGAAAGTTTGACTTCTTCCTTGCTAATCTGGATGCCTTTTATTTCTTTTTGCTGTCTGATTGCTAAAGCTAGGATTTCTAGTACTATGTTAAACAACAGTGGTGATAGTGGACATCTCTGTTATGTTCTTAATTTTAAGGAAAAAGCTCTCAGTTTTTCCCCATTAAAGATATTAGCTGTGGATCTTTCATATATGGCCTTTATGATGTTGTATATTAATAAACACAAATATTTAACTGAATTAATGTCTTTGGTTACAAGTTAGCAGACTATAATATAGGGTCTATGATCCCTAATTAGCAAACACTTATTTCATGTACATTTCAACATCTGATCCCATAGGAAAAAGGGGAAGAGAATAAGAATTATCCTCCCTGTTTTACAAAGAGGCTTTAATAAAAAAAGATGCCCAAACCTGACAAGCCAAGACAATGGTGGGATGAAGTATGTGTCTTTTAACTCCTCTGTCTCATTGTTCTTCCCAACATCACAGGAAATCTTGCTCAGTTATCTAGAGGATATCCTTCTAAAGGCTTAAACTCACCAATTATTAGATTACTTCATTATTTTTACCTGTATGTGGTTCTCTGTGACCATACAGCTATTTACCTCAACTACAGCAAATTCGTATTTGGTAAGAAGATAGAATAGAAAAATTCACTTACCTATACAGCTGAGAAGTGATTACATATATAAGTAGCAATGAAATAACACATGAGGATGCTATTATAGGGATTAAGAAGACAGTGGCTAGTAGTAGTTCTTATGATTTAGCTTCTAGGCTGTACTGAACCAGTAACACTCATAACTGCCCTACTGGTGTTCAAAGTATATGTATTCTTTCACACATAAAGGTTTTAGAACCTATACTGAATCAGCACTGTGCTATTCATTCATAATTGATTTTAATGGGTCTCTGCTTTCTCTGTATGCATAACTAATATCTTGTTTAGTTTTATACTGCCTTGTGTCAAACGGGCTTTCAAAGAGATATAGGCTAGAGGAAAATAACATAATAAATGTCACAATAAATGCTGACTTCCGAGTGCCAGCCTTCCACTAGCTTCTGAGTACTACATATATACATATATGGTCTTCTTACCACCAAATGCGTCTTAAGCCCCTTTACTTACTCTGCATTTCTTATGTTCCTGTGACATTCTTAATGGTCTGGGATTAACACTCTTACTCAGTGTATAACCTTAGGTGAATTTATTAAGTCTTGGTTTTCTTATGGGAGTATCTACCTCTACCTTATAGCAGTGTTATCAGATATTTGTTCTAACTTATAATCAAGACATATATGATACATGATTCAATATGTTATATATGATATATATATATACTCTGCCTAACTTGTAAACAAAGAAATTAATTCAATTAAACATTTGTATTATTTTTTAAATATTTTATTTATTTATTCATATGAGAGGGGGGGGGGCAGAGACAGAGGTAGAGTGAGAAGCAGGTCCCATATGCAAGAAACCTGACATGGGACTTGATCCTGGATCTCCAGGATCATGCCCTGAGATGAAGGCAGCACTAAACCACTGAGCCACCCAGGCTGCCTGAACATTTGTATTTATTAAACTGACAAATATTTTTAAAAATTTGAATCCTCAAATTTTAATGAATATGTGAGAAAATAGATATTCTCTTATTCTCCTGCTGGGGAAGACAGTCAAAACTTCTCTGGAGAACAATGTGACAATAAAAATCCAAAGTTTTAAAACATGCACACACCCCTTGACTGAGAAACATAATTCCTGGAGAACTGTCCTGAGGAAGTAACTAATGATTTAGCTAAAAGTGTATTTCTCGGGGATCCCTTGGTGGGTCAGTGGTTTAGCTCCTGCCTTTGCCCAGGGCATGATCCTAGAGTCCCAAGATCGAGTCCTACATAGGGCTCCCTGCATGGAGCCTGCTTCTCCCTCTGCCTGTGTCTCTGCCTCTCTCTCTGTCTCTCATGAATAAATAAATAAAATCTTAAAAAAAAAAAAAGCATATTTCTCAGAGTATTATTTTATAGTATGAAACTGAAAATAACCTAGATGTCCTATAACAGGAACTGGTTATAATTTATGACAAACAGATCTATATTATAAATTACCAGATGGCTATTATAAATAATGTTATAGGAATATATACATTGCCACTGAAAGTCATCTAAGATATAGTGTTTTACTGGGGATAAAAGGCTGCAAAACTGTATATATTAAAAATATGTACTTACACATGTAGGTGCATATTCATGATGCTTATGACTAGGTAGAGGGGTATTAATCTTTCTACAATGAATATTATGACTTATGTAATAAAAACTTTTTACATGGGACACCTGGGTGGCTCAGCAGTTGAGCATCTGCCTTTGGCTCAGGGTGTGATCCTGGAGTCCCAGGATCGAGTCCCACACTGGGCTTCCTGCGTGGAGCCTGCTTCTCCCTCTCTGTTGTCTCTCATGAATAAATAAATAAAATCTTTTAAAAAAAAAACTTTTTACACAGATATTTAAAACATAAAAGTCAATCCATTCTCTCTTTTAAATAATTAAAGATATTTTAAAAGTTTACAGTATGAAGAGGGGTGCCTGGCTGGCTCAGTCAGTGGAGAGGGTGACTCTTGATCTCAGGGTTTTGGGTTCAAGCCACATGTTGGGTATAGAGATTACTATAAAAAAATTTTTTTTTGGAGAGTATGAACAAGCAAGCTGGAGGTTTGGAGGGAGAGAGACAGAGGGAGAGAAAAAGTCTCAAGCAGGTTCTACGCCCAGTGCAGGCCCCATGTAGGGCTTGATCTTATCATGACCTGAGCCTAAACTAAGAGTTGGATGCTTAATGGACAGCCACTCAAGTGCCCTCAAAATAGAATCTTTAAAAGTTTATAGTACGAGAAGATTGTTTTAGATGCAAGGAACACTAGTGACTTTTAAGGATCCTCTACAGTCAGTACTCTGTGGTAAAAGACCTGGTTTTTAAAAATCTCTAATTTGTTATAGACTGACATTTTTATAAAATATGTGAAAGATGAATTATTAGAAAAATAGAAGTTTCGTTTTAAAAACTAGATTCACAAACATAAAGTCATTCTATCAGATGGCTTTAAAAAAATTTTCTAAACTCTTACTCTCAACTTCTGCACCTATCTGGTCATTGACAGATAACGTTCTGCAGACCATGCTCTCAGTAAGCAAGGCTCTGAGTGATTAAGAAGCCTTTTTGCACTGGACTAATCACTGCATCAAGCAGACTGGATTCTCATTGAACATCTGGACAATCTTCTGCAACAGAAGAGAACTTTCTCCAGTAAACAGGAGCATTGGGCTCTTCCCCTATTATGTTTATCATATTTACTAGCCTACAATGTTTTTCTTATGCTAATAGACAATTTCAATTAAGTCATATATAATTTTAAACCACCAGTCATTTTCCAAAAGAAGCAAACACCATCTCATATAGTAAAAACCTGACTTCAGAGAATTAACATTTTCCAAATCCTGGGGAAACAATAGTCATTAGGGCACAGCAAAGGGATGATGTGCCAGAAATACAGATTCCTCTGGTTGAAATGGGAGCAATGAAAAATGTACATGTTGATACTGAGAGTTTAAGTTGCCTATTTGCTCCCAGAGTGAAGCAGAAGAAAATGAGACAATTTACCAATCCCTTGGTGACATGAATATAGTCCCTGGGGGAAAGCCGAATGAATCCCTGCCACTCTGAGGAATGAAACAATGATGGACTTCTCTGGACTCATGCCAAAAAATTGGGAATTACAAACATCTTATTTTATGTCAAGATTAAAAAGAATTTAAGTCCCACGTGATTCCCTGAAATTATGTAGCCTAGCCTCCAGAAATAAAGGTTCACAGTTTAGTAATTATTGTCAAAAGCAAAAAAATTCAAACTGCTATGGATCAGAACTAAGGATTCTCAATCTGTATTTATACTAATAAAGGATATAGAAACACTTTAATTACGGAATTATATTTTTAAATTGCTGCAAATTTAATCTGTTTTAGAAAAATGAAACTCTACCTAGCACACTACCTTACATACAGTAGGTGTTCAGTAAAAGTCTGGCTAAGAGGTTAGCTCTTCAAGCTGTCCTAGAATGGTTAAGTCAAATGTTTTATTTTTAAGTTGTATCAGGTAAAAAGTTGAGAGCTAGATCCTAGATCAAAAAGATGATGAGCAATGATTTAGTAGTGAAATGAATAGCAGGACCCAAATACAGTTAAACAAAAGATAGGCGGAAACCAGAACTAAAAAGAAATGTAAAGAGAAAGCTGTGAAGTACTAAATGAAGTTTCTAAGACAGTCAAAAGGGAACAGGAAGATGCAAATTGGGAGCACTGAAGCCTTAAACAAGAGAAACAATTTCTCACTGAAAGCTAAGAATGCTCAAATACAATCCATGAAGAAGCCTGGAGTATTAGATTCTTTCCCCCCAATTCATACAAAGTATGTATTTTTTAAATTGAGGCATAACTTACACATAGTATAATGTGCAAATCTTAAATGTGCAGTTTGGGAAGTCTTTACAAATGCACACATCCAGATCATAACGAACATTTTCAGGGCTTCCTCCCAGTCATTAACACCTTCCTTCACTCATCATGAACTGATCACTAACCAATTTTGCATGTTTTTGTATCGTACAGAATGTACTCGTGCTGGCTTTTTCCATCCAACCTCAAAATTTTGAAATACACCCATATTTTTGTGGGCATCAGTAATTTGTTCGTTTTTACTGCTGAGCAGTACTCCACTGCATTAACAGGCTACAATTTGGTTTAGCCATTCTACTGATGGACATCTGGGTGTTTTTCAATCTTCTGCTAATATGAATAAAGCTGTCATGTATTAGCATTCTTGTACAAGTCTTTTGGTGGACATAAACACTTGTTTCTCTCGGGTATATGCCTAGAACAGATTGCTAAATTACAAGGTAGGCATGTGTTTTACTGTAGTAGATTGGGCCAGTTTTCTAAAGTGATCGTATCAATTTACTCTAGATTAGAAATGCTGGCACTTGAGTTCTCATATAAAGTTTTTATTTTTTTTAAAGTTTTTAAATTTAAAAAAAGCTCTCTGTTTGAAACACAAGAGTTTTGCTTTTTGTATTTCCATCTTTTAGAGCAGGGATAACATACAGAGAGTGCTCACACCTCAGGATATACAAGATTTGGAGGGAGGGTGTGAGAAGAAAATAGTACAATTTCTTTTTTTAGTTTCTTCTTTTTTTACCTAAAAAGTAAATTTTACTAATATTTAATACATAAATTGACACTAGTGTCCTTATTCAGATGGTTATATTTATTCACTTTGGGCAAACTGTGATTTACTGCCATTTGAGAGTGCTTGGTTGAACAAAATTAGGGAATATTCACTTCTAAATGAACTCTTGCCAAATGAACAAGTGGCTAAAAGGAGTCCTGCAAAGATAATACCAATACTGTAAGCACAAGCAAACAAGAAATGGCCAAACTGACAGTTCTATTATGGAAAAGCTCTTTAGAAAAATTGTGACTATCTAGTCATCTCACAAGAAACAGGCAAAGAATATTACAAAAGTTAATATTTAAAAAAATATATAGACTTAATCTATTACTATTAATATTTTGCTAATAAGAATTTTTTTTTGCTAATAATTCAAAAACAAATTTTATCATGTCATCCCCTTTAGTTTCTTTTGTATTTATTTTATAATGTATGTAATAGTACAAAGTATAATTTAAAGTAAATTTACAAAAAAAATAAAAATAAAAAAATAAATTTACAATTAGGGATGCATGTTCAAATTTTTTTTTTTTACTCATAGAATCACAATCAAAAGGGTTCATTCAGAGACTCTTGTTTTAGCATTTAATCTTTAGATACAAATGAACTTGTATTTTTAAGTCATACACAATATAAAATATACTCCATTAAGAGCAGCTAGTGGGGGCACCTGGGTGGCTCAGAGGTTGAGCGTCTGCCTTTGGTTCAGGTCGTGATCCTGGGGTCCTGGGGTCAAGTCCTGCATCGGGTTCCTTGCAGGGAGCCTGCTTCTCTTCTCCCACTGCCTATGTCTCTGTCTCTTATGAATAAATAAACAAAATTAAAAAAAAAAAAAGAGCAGCTAGTGGGCTACCAAATGTTAATACATCTGAACAAAGAAGAGGACAGGGATTAACTGGGAAGAGCCACAAGGGAACTTTCATGGGTACTGACAACTACCCTTTTCTTGCAAGGGGTATGGATTATCCCAGGGCATACATGTCAGACTCACTGAATGGTACATTTGAGTGTATTTCAGTTTACATAAATTTTATCTCAAGAGGCAAAATAAAAGGCGGGGGGGGGAGGATCTATAAAAAATATTGACCTCTAGTTAATGATAATATATGCTGAAGTGTCTAGGAGTAAATTATACTGCTGTCTGCGACTTACTTTAAAATGCATTAAAATAAGATGGACTGCTGTATGGATAAAGGGATAGATACATAAATAACATGATAAAGCAAGTACGGTAAATGTTAATTGTAGAATTTAAGTGGTAGAAGGGTGTCCACCGTACAATTATTTTAACTTTCCTATACATTTGAAGTTATTCATAACTTGGTGGGAAAAATAACCTGTTTACTCAAAAGTTGAATATTAAAAACAGTGTGGTGATACAGGGGAAAAGTTAGAAATTCAAAAAGGAAAAAAAGGTAAGAACACCCAAGCACTGCTGTTTGGTGCTTTTACACACACAATCTGTGAGGTGAGAACTATGCCTATTTCTCAGACTAATAAATTAAAATTTAGAAAGATTACAGAATATGCCTACCGTCACAACGTATGAAGCCCAGACAAAAGGTGAACGCAACCTGACCAAATGTGCTGGATGTCTGAATCCTCCAGGCCCATGTTCCATACAAGGGGCTGCCTCGGATCCAACGTCTTTCCTACAGCAGGGAAGTTGCTTCTCTATTCAAGCATGGACCTTCTCTGACGGAAAAGTCCTTTCTACAGTCTGAACTGCAAACTGTCCCCCCATGTTTTTCTTCCTAGGTCTGACCCCTTGGGGCCATACAGAATCTAATCCCCACATGACTGGCCTTCAGATCAAGTGACATTATTTGAAATTTGATTAAGTAGGGTTTTCTGCAGTTAGCATTTTGTAACATCATCTACAAAGCTATAGCTAGGTGTAAAATGGGGATAACAGCTCACAGAACTGGAGTGGAAATAACATGAGAACATCTATGAAGCACAGAGCACAGTAACAGAGTCGGGACTCAAAAATCTTTTTCTTACACTTACTTGGAAATTATAATATGCCACTCATCTCTTCTTACATTATAAAAAGAGAGAGAGAGAGATGTTCTTTCCTTGAGGAGTTTATGTTAAAGGGAAGAGACATAGATTTCATGTACTTATTTTATCTAACAACCTGATTTTATTTTCCATTTTGCCTTGGTTTGGAATTATAACTTCTAGGAATTTCATGTGCAATTAGATCTACAATCAGAACTTCTTCTGCAGCACTTTTTTGTTCCAAAACTACTACAGGTGGCCAATGTACATAAGTAACTTGTTAATGCAATTTTAAGGTTTTTTTTTTTTTTTTGGACTCTCAAGAAAAGTAAGATTAAAAAGCAAGCTATTGGATTACAAGGAACTGACCAACTGGTGATAACAATCTTTAATTCACTGGTGATCACCTACAGGCACATGCACCAAATAGCTATTTCTTGATAAATATATTCAGGGATCCCTAAAGGACTCCCGAAATCACAAGTCTTGCCCCTTTCAGCAACATGGCACGACAGTATGAAAAATAATCAGTTATTCCCCGCCCAATGAAAACTTTGCCTTGTTTGAGGACAACCTACAGCTCATATGAGGACAAAAGTTATTTTCACAGCCTAAGGGAAACTGAACCTCACTTGAAATCTGAGGTTGTTGGCACTGGAATGAATCATAGAGATGATCATTTTATAGTTGCAGAAATGGATATTCAGACAGTTGAAATGATTAGCCCATAACAGAGCCAGGGCCAAATACCAGGCCCCTTCGCCCCCAATTCTGGGCCCACTGTTCTTTCCATTTTACAATCATGCCAAACTAAATACAAAAAAAGTGATTATGTCCATCCATTACTTCAACTTCACTAATTTCAGCCTGGCCACCCGTGATGTCACTTCCTTTTGTGAATGGGTGGGTGTGTTGTGTTTTGTTTTTTTTTTCCCCCTTTCCTGGGTCTAGCTACCTTCCCTGGACTGTAATACAACATTTTAGAGCTCACACTCTTTATTTATACTATTTCCCACATCTGCTTCAGTTCCCCACGGATCCCAACGGAGCCTCCAAGATGCTCTGACCCTCCTTTTCACTGTATTTCTGATTCCAAACAACCACCAACCAGGATTAAAAATCAAAAGTAAAAGCGATTCGTTTTTAAAGCACAAAGCACACACACACACAGCGGTGTTGATCTCCTCCTCGCTCAAATGGCCTGATTAAAAATCATCATCATCATCATCATCATCGGATGCTGTGCATCACACGCAGATGCTTTCTAGAGAAAGCGCCCAGCGACAACCGCTGCGGGCCAGGAAGGGAGCGCTATTGTGGGCTGGAGCCGGGGAGGCCGGGGAGGCCGGGGAGGCCGGGCAGGCCTGGGATCCGACCTGGAACAAACATGGAGGTGGAGAGGCACGCGGAGCTGCCCGGACCCGCCGGCCGCGGCCAGGCTGCGAGCTCCCGGCCGCCGGGGCTCCCGGGACCGCGCTCCGGGAGAGCTCAACAAGTCTGGATGGCGAACGAGGCGCCGCGAGACGGGTGCGCGGCTGCCAGGAGGCGCCCGCTGGCCTCCCGGTGACCGGCGGCCCTTTCCAGGACTGGCGGCCGCGGCCGCCGCCGGCTCGCAGACAGCCATTTGCATGACGCTCCCCTACGTGCCCCGACGTTCGCCCGGGACCCGGCTGCCCAGCCGCTACCCTGCCCGCGGCGGCGCCTCCGCCCAGGCCCGCCGCCCGCCGCCCGCCGCCCGGCCACCCCGCGGCGGGCCTGCGCCGGCCCGAGCCGCCTGCCAGAAGAGGCGGAAGGATGGCCGCCCTCGCCGAGCGGGCGCGGCCCGGAGCCATCCCTGCGGCCCGGGCACGTCCTCCGTGCGCCGCGCCCGCAGCCCCGGCAGCCCCGGCAGCCCCGGCAGCCCCGGCAGCCCCGGCTCCGAGCCCCCGGCCCCCGCGCCCGGCCGAGGCGGATGGCGAAAGGGGGCGGGCGCGCCATCATGAAGGGGAAAATGGTGGGCGGGCGGGCCCGCGGCCGCCGTACTCACCCGGGCCGGCCAGTGCGGGTAGCCCTTCATCTTGGCGAAGACCAGGTCGCCCGCCTTGTACTCGCGGGGCCGCGGACGCGCCATCCCGGCCGCTTCCTCCCCCGCTCGTCCTTGGTCGCCGCGAAGATGCCGGGAGGCCGCCCCCCCGCGGGCCGACGGACTGCGCCGCGCTCCCCGCGGGCCTCGAGCGGGCGGGCGAGCGGCCGCTCCGACGAGGGGAAGCGGCGAGGCGGCGGCTGAGGCGAGGGGTGGGCGGGGGGCGCAGCGGGCCCGGCAAATCACGGCCCGGCAGCGGGGGAGGGGAGCCCCCGGCCGCTCGGCTGTCGCCCGCGCCCAGGTCCCCGCCGCCGCCGCGCGCTGCTCACAGGCGCCGCGTCGCCTGCCTCATACCGCCGCCGCCGCCGCCGCCGCCGCCGCCGCCGCCGCCGCCGCCGCCGGCCTCCCTCCCGGGCTCCCGGGCGCGGCGCGAGCGCCGGGCCTCGCGCCTCCTCCGAATTCCTCCTCGGGCAGCGACCGCAAACACGATCTTATTATTGTTCTCGCGCGCGCTCAGCATCCCCCCCCCCCGCCCCGCTTCCCGCTCCCTCCCCTCCCGCGCCGGCCGGTTAATTCCTAGGTACACAGCCGGCTTTCGCCCAGAAACCGCGCGCGCCAGCCGGGCTGCTCGGCGGGCGGGCGGGCGGTGGGCGCGTCTTCCCCCAGCACCGAAGCCCGCGCGGGGCGGGCGGGAGCGCCTACTCCGGAAGACGCCCGCCGCCCGCTCTCTTTTGTTCTGGGCCCGGAGCTGCCCGCCGCAGCCCAGCCAATCACCACCTGGCCGCCCCCCTCCCCGCCGGCCCGCGCCGCTCTGGGGGGCGTCCCCCAGCCCCCCGCCCTGCGCCCCCCGCGGGCCGCTGCTGCGGGTGCTCTCCCGGGAGTGGGGTACAAAGGCGCTGCAGGCCTGGGAGACGGCCGCCCTGAGCATCAGGCTGACTGCACAGAGCCCCCCGCTCTGCACTCCGAGACCTTGGTGGGTGCTCGCCCCAGGTGTGCCCTTGACCATGCACTGTGACCGCCCCCCAGGGCGGGCTCTTCAGCCAGAGTCACGCGACGTGGCTCTCAGCGGCGGGCGGCACCGTCAGGATTCGAACGCGGAGCTGCACGGTTCCGAAGTCCAACGCGGTTGTGCTGTTCTCTGAGTGGGTCTTGCAGGCCTGGAGTTCTGTGAGACGGACTTCCCTCTGGCCACAGTCACTGGTTTCTAATCCTGGCAACATTTTGGACGTGTTCTGAATCTGCCTAATGGTGAAGGCGGCTTCTTTTTCATCATCCAGAAGCCCACCTGCAAGCAATGACTGGCACAGCTCCTGGATGTACCCTGAGTGTGGCCATCATTTGTCCCAAGGACAGTTCTTGTCTCTCCCCTCTTCTGAGCTTTCCTGCTCTTCCTGCTTTTACAGAAGCTCTTCCTTCCTGTCGGTGTCTGCCTCCCTCACTTGCCTTGGAGAGTGTGTGCGCTGGCCTATGGAGTGGACCAAGCCCTGCACCTGTTCTTGGTGCCAGGCCTCCAATCTGGGGCTTGAAAGTCTCCAGCCCCCCTGAAGATCGTGTGTGTGGTTACTAGCGCTTGACATGACCTACTCATGCATTTCTTTCCTATTTGTCTCTGCTGATTTTCCTTTTTAGAGATCACATCTTCCTCATAGGTCCTGCAGGTTCTCCTGTCCTCTCTTCTCACTGGAGAAGATGTGTCTAGGTCCTTTTGCCTCAGTTGTAATAGCCGGTGTTAGTCCCTTCAGGCCGCTATAACAAAATACCACAATAAGGGTGGCTTATAAACCAGGGAAAATTTATTTCTTAGGTTTGAAGACCGGGAAGTCCAAAAACACCGTGCGGGCAATTCTGTCGTCTGGTGAGGACCCACGTCCTGGTTCATAGAGGACAGTCTTTATCCTGTGTGCTTCCGCAGGTAAGAGGTGGAAGAGGGCATGCTAGCTCTCTGGAGCCTCTTTTTTTTTTTTTTTTTTTAAAGATTTTATTTATTTATTCATGAGGGACATACACAGAGAGAGAGGGGTAGAGACACAGGCAGAGGGAGAAGCAGGCTCCATGCAGGGAGCCTGATGTGGGACTCGATCCCGGGTCTCCAGGATCACACCCTGGGCCGAGGGTGACGCTAAACCCCTGAGCCACCCGGGCTGCCCATGGGGCCTCTTTTATAAGGGCACTAATTCCGTTCATGAGGTCTCCACCCTCATGACTCAGTCCCCTCCCAAAGGCCTCACTTCCAAATACGTGGGACATTAGGATTTGGCACATGAATTTTGAGAGGACGCAAACATTCAATTCGCAGCAGTCTGCTAATGGGTCTCCCGCTTCCATGACCTGTCGTGTATCTGTCATCATGCCCCATTCATGAACTTGTGAACAGTTCCTATATGCTCTTATGTCAAACTGAAATCCCTCTGATTAGTTGCCAAAGCCCTAGCTGTTGGCTGCTTGCCCCTACGAACTGGTCTCCCCGTGGGCACAGGGTAGGAATTGGGGAGAGGAAAGAAATGAGAAAAGGTGGTCAGTTGGAAGCCACAGGGAGACTTTCAGCAGAGGAGGGACATGATCATGGTTTGGGTCTAGACAAATTCCTCTGGTGGCCAGTGTGGAGGTGGATTTGAGGGTAAGAGTCTGGAGACAGAGGCTCAGTTGGGGGGCTCTCATAGGAGAGAGAGGGGCCAAGACAGGGCCTGCTGACTCACTGGGTAGGAAGAATAAATCAAAAGCCATTCCCTGGTTTCTGGCTTAAGCAACAGGATGATTAGTTTTGGCACTCGTCGAGGAAATCCATGAAGAAATGGCAATTTGGGGATGAGATAATGAGTGGTTTTGTGTGTCGAAATTTCCATGGGGCATCCAAAAAGAGATGTTTCACAAACAGCTAAATATACAGCTTAGAGAAATAAGTCAAGGCAAAATATAGAGATTTGAGGGACATCAGTATCCAGGTGGCAGTTGAAACCCCTTGGGAGGTTCCCAGAAGACTATGTCGAGTAAGAAAAGCAGTGGCCAAGGATGGAGCCGGGTAACACTAAACCTTTAAGCGTCAGGCAGAAAAGAGAAGAGGAAAGTAGTGCTGGAGAAGTAAAAAAAAAAAAAAAAAAAAATTCAAGAATTTCCAAAAGGAGGGACCTGTCCAGATAGATGCCTCAGGAAGGTCAAGTGAGCTAGGAAAGGATGTGGATGCACTGAATCTGGTGACTGAGACATCCTTGGTGACCTTGGTGAGCACTATCTCAACTGAAACAGTGATGGGAAGAAACCAGGGAGCAGTGACTTGACACATGAGTGAGAGGCCAGAATGTGGAGTCAGGAAGTATAGACACCTCATTCATTCCGAGCAGTGGAGAAAGACTAGCAAGAACGCATCAAGGGTGAGTTGTTCTGCTGTGATAGGCTACTTTGTCAAAGATTGGAGAAATGTAAGTTTATAATGAGGAGAAGCAGTCGATGGAGAGGATGAAGACAGAGGCCAAAGAGGGGATAATTGATAGGGTTTGATTGATTGATTTTGAGAATGTGGAGATTTCTCCCAGCTAGCCTTTGGTATCAGGGTTTCATCAGAGCCTGGTCTCCCTGCTTAGCGTACACATCATCTGCCTGCATCTCATGCCCTGACCAAGTCAGCCTTAATAACCAACACACAGGGGATCCCCTTCTGACTGGTCCTCAGGAATCTCCTAATGTGCTTGGCTAAGAGCCCATCTGTCTCCGCAGCCAGGTTGGATGCAGACCACCTTGTCAACACAGTGTTGCTGGGATTGAAGCATTGCCCTGTGGCTTTCACTGCAGACAGAGCTTTCAGACTGGTTCCTCTGCTTTTATGCAAACAGCTGTTCCTGTGGCTATTCCAGAACAATGCTCTATTCAAATATTTAACAGATAATAAGTAACCCTTTAGAGATACCACTAAGACCATTAAGAGTCTGATGTATTTTATTTTAGTTTGGCCCCCAAGAGCTGCTCTCTTTGCTATGTCAGAATAGAGCACATTAATTTTACTTCTGAAACTTGGAAAGAACACATTTCACAAATGATAATAATATCAATATCCTTTGGTCACTTTTGATTTTATTATCTTAAGATCCCATAGAGATCTTCACCCTGCCCTTGGCACTTTGGTCTGCCTTTTGCCATTCTTCTTGCTCACACATATCCATACATTTTGTTGGCTCTGTCTGTTTTTCACCTTCTCCTTTCTTTTTTTGTTTTTGTTTTTTTAAGAGATTTTATGTATTTTTTTATTTTTATTTTTTTGAGATTTTATGTATTTATTTGAGAGAGAGAGCAACAGAGAGAACACAAGCAAGGGGAGGGGCAGAGAGAAAGGCAGACTTCCTGCTGAGCAGAGAGCTTGACATGGGACTTCATCCCAGGACTCTGAGATCCTGACCTGAGCCAAAGGCAGATGCTTAACTAACTGAGCCACCCAGGCACCCCTGCCTTCTCCTTTCATATCGACTCAAGTTCCTAATAAAACTCTAACAGTTCCTTCAGACCTGTCCCTCAGATTCACCCACTCTGTGATGCTTTCGTTGCCTAAAATCGATTCTTCAAATTATGTATGAGATGGTATATATAAAACACCTAGAACAATGCCTGGCAAATAGTAAATTCTCATTAACTATTGGTAGTGTTGTTATATGTGTTGTTGTTAACATGGTACGGTGAAAAGAACTGTTGAAAGGGATTTAGGAAAATTTGGTGTTAATCTCTCTCTCACACACACACCAGGATGTCCGAGGGAACTCCATGGACCTTGCATCAGAGTCCCCTCTACTTCTTTTTGCCGCTAGAGGCATCTTTCAAATGTCTTCTAACCTGGTCCCAGAAGAACTGATCTCATATTCCTTGAACGAGAGAGGGCTATAAGATACTGACACTTTCTTGAAAGTCAGTGAAAGGACTGCCATGTACTACCTATGCTGAGAGAGAGAACACCTACCTTGGTGTGAGCATCAGGCAGTTGTCAGTTGGTAGAAGGAACAATAAAGTTAACATGGACCATGATAGGACAAGATAGGTGTCAAAAATAGAGGTCACTTGGGCAGCCCCGGTGGCCCAGTGGTTTAGCGCCATCTTCGGCTCGGGTTGTGATCCTGGAGACCCGGGATCGAGTCCAACGTCAGGCTCCCTGCATGGAGCCTGCTTCTCCCTCTGCCTGTGTCTCTGCCTCTCTCTCTCCCTCTCTCTGTGTATGTGTCTGTCATGAATAAATAAATAAAATCTTAGAAAAAAATAGAGGTCAGTCTCATTGGTAGCTATACCAGCAGCAACTGCACTCAGGCCACCAAGGAGAGAAGAGACACCCTGATAATGATCCCAAGAAGCATGGTATACTCTCTGAAGATACTATGTAAGTCACCTGCGATCTTGTTTGCAGAAGGAAAGGAGGAATGTTTCAGGTCCTGGGAAGTCTCTTCCCTGACACTCAAAGTCCAAAGGCTGTTTCCATTGCAATTGCTCTCCTTCTCACCACCACCCCCCCTCCCACTGTCCTGCCGCTGAGGAGCAAACTAGAGAATGTTAATGAGTTACTAGCTTTTTGTGGAGGAAGGGATTCAAGATGTAAAAAACATTAAAGGCTTGAAAGAACTTGCAGCATTGGCCACCATTTTGGCTAGCATGATTCCAGTCTTAGTGTAGATGCTGCTGAAGAGAGCATTGGATCAATAGTTCGCATTCATTTCTTTGTTTATTGAAAACATATTTGTTGAGTAACCCTATGTAGCAGTCATTTCTTAGCTCTGGGAGCCATGGAGAACTAGGAGGATGGTGAAGGAGTCAAAACCATGCCAGGTGAAATAGTGTTGCAGAAGTCTGGGGATGATATGGTATCTAAGTTCAACCATCTGATGGGCTACTGTGTGGAGTGAAGGGTATGGGAGAAATGGTGCCTGACTAGTTCTAGGCCTAGACAGTAAGAGTGTAACAGCTTCCATTTTCACCCTCTTGGAGTTCCAATGTACCATATATATAATTACAAACATCCTGTTGGTATGGAAGGGGAAGGGCACAGGGAGAGAGGCCCTAGAGAATGAAAGAATTCAAAGAGACAGAGAGAGAGAGAGAGGACACCCACCCAGTCCCCACCTCTTCTATTCCCCCTTGTTGAAGTGGCAGAAATGTGAGTGAAGGGGATCTTGGGTGGCTCAGTGGTTTAGCACCTGCCTTCGGCCCAGGGCGTGATCCTAGAATCCTGGGATCGACTCCCACATCAGGCTCCCTGCATGGAGCCTGCTTCCCCCTCTGCCTGTGTCTCGGCCTCTCTCTCTCTCTGTGTCTCTCATGAATAAATAAATAAAATCTTTAAAAAAATGTGAGTGAAGTCATTTTGGATCCCCCAATGGCAATTAGGCTACCCTAGCCCACATCACATGGCCCAGAGACATACTTTCCCCACTGAACCTTGCCCAAATTGCAGACTCATGTGCAAATAAGTGGTGGCAATTGTTTTAAGCCACAAAATTTTGGGGTAGGTTATTATGTGGCAACAGATAACTGAAACGGAGTTTAATAGTAGATTAGATACAGTTAAGGAGAGCTAGTGATCTGGAAGATAGGTCAAGAGGAAAAATATTCAGACTGAAACCCAGAAAGATAAAGGAGAAAAACCCCGGAATATACCCACATTAGCTTTTTATTGGTTTGTGTTTGTAAGGTATTTTCTATTTGTGTGATATGATTGGAAAGTCTAATATGGAGTTCCAGATGCAGAGGTAAAAAAGAGAATGGGACAAAAACAACATCTGAAGCCACGATGGCTGAGAATTTTCTAAAACTGATGAAAACTCTTATGCCAAGGGTTAAAAAGTATTTTGAGTGCCAAACCTGGTAAATATAAAGAAAACCACACCCAAGAACATTATAGTAAAATTGCTGAAACCCCTAGACAAAGAGAAGACAAACACAAAACCACATTCTCTTCAAAGGTGCAGCCAAAAGCCTGATTTATCAACAGAAAGAAAATAACCACAATCTGAAATTCCAAACCAAGGGAACTGTCTTTCAAATAAAAGAGAAAGATGATTGTTGGGCAAGTATAAATCTAGAGAATTCAGCAATCCTAGGTCTGCACTAAGTGAAAGACTAAAGGGAGCTAGTCAAGCAGAAAGAGAATAATCCCAGGTGGAAGCAGGGAGATCCAGGAAGAAATGAAGAACAATGGAAAACATTAATATTTGAGTAAGTCTAAGTAAACGTTGACTATATAAAATTAAGAAATGATGAGTTACTTTGGTTCTATTTATGGAGAAATAGTCCACAAAATGTGAGATTGAGGTAAATAGAAGAAAAAGGTCTAAGGTCCTACTATAGAAGATATTCAGGTACTAACACAGAAGGTGGCACAAATACTAACAGGATCTTTTCATAAGTTAAAGATATATGTTGTAACCTCTCAACAACTAAAAGAATAATAAAAGAATGCTCAACGAGTGGGAAGAATAACAAAATAGTGAAATAATACAGAACCTAAAAAAAAAAAAAAAAAAAAAAAGAACCTAAGTAAGCAGGAAAGGAGAGAAAACAGAACACAGAATGACACAAAAGGGATATAACAAAGAACATAAAACATGGGTTGAATATGAAATACATAGTCATATAGCATATTTAAACCCAAACATCGGGATCCCTGGGTGGCGCAGCGGTTTGGCGCCTGCCTTTGGCCCAGGGCGCGATCCTGGAGACCCTGGATCGAATCCCACGTCGGGCTCCCGGTGCATGGAGCCTGCTTCTCCCTCTGCCTGTGTCTCTGCCTCTCTCTCTATCTCTCTGTGACTATCATAAATAAATAAAAATTAAAAAATAAATAAATAAAAAAAAATAAACCCAAACATCAGTGATCACATTAAAGGTAAAAGGGACAGATACTCCAATTACAGTGAAAAGATTGTCAGACTGGATTTAAAAAAGAGTCAACCTAATACTGCTAATATGAGACACTATCATGAGTAGGGATATTGAAAGGTTGAAAGTAAAAGTTTTTCTATTGCAAATACCAATATAAAGTGTCTTTACTAATAATCAGATAAAATCGACTTTAAGGCACAAAGTATTGCTATAGATAGATCAGTGGCTCTCAACCAGGAGCGATTTTGCCCCCCAGTGGACATTTAGCGATGTCTAGAGATATTTTTGATTGTGCAACTGGGGGTGGGGATGCTACTGGCATCTAGTGCATAGAGAACAAGGATGCTGCTAAACATCCTACAGTACACAGGATGGCACCCCATCCCCCCAGAAAAGATCTGTTCTGCTCAAAATGTCAATAGTGCCACAACTGAAAATTGCTGCTATAAAGAGACATTACATAAAAATAAAAAGGTCCATTCACCAGAGAGAAATAAAATGTATAATTTGTATACACTAATAACACAGCTTCAAAATATATAAAGCAGGGATCCCTGGGTGGCGCAGCGGTTTGGCGCCTGCCTTTGGCCCAGGGCGCGATCCTGGAGATCCAGGATCGAATCCCACGTCGGGCTCCCGGTGCATGGAGCCTGCTTCTCCCTCTGCCTGTGTCTCTGCCCCGCCCCCCTCTCTCTCTCTGTGACTATCATAAATAAATAAAAATTAAAAAATATATATATATAAAGCAAAAGGTGGCAGAAATAAAAGAATAGACAAATCTACAATTATGATGGGAGATTTCAACACAGTTTTCTTGAGAGCTGATAGAACAAGTAGATGAAAAAATCAATCAGAAGATAGATGGTTCAAATAACAGAAGTAACAAATATAATCTTATTGTAACTCAGTGCCAAATATCTATAGAATCACAGCATTTTAAAGTACATATAGAATATTTACCAGGTTTGACTATATGCTAGCTCATAGAGTTAGTCCCAACAGCTTTCAAAGGATTAAAATTAGGCATGATATATTCTCTGACCACAGTGGAATTAAGCTAGAAATCAACAGCAAAAAAGAAACTAGGAAATTCCCAAATGTTTGAAAATTAAACAATATTTTGTTGCCTAATCTTGAATAACCTATGAGTCAAGAAAGAAATCACATGGAAATAGAAACATATTTTGAACTGAATAACACTGGAAACACAATGTATCTAAACTTCTAAGATGAAGCTAATCCTGTTTAGAAAGTCTTAAATGCATATGTTAAGAAAAAAGATAAAAAGCAATGGTTTACACATATAACTCAAGAACGTAGAAAAATAACAGAAAGGTAAGCCCCCTCAACAATAACAACAAAAAAGACAAGGGAATAACAAAGAGCAGAAATTAATAAGCTATAAAAATATATCAAAGAGGGGATGGGGCACCAGTGTGGCTCATTCAGTTTAACATCTGACTCTTGATCCCAGCCCAGGATCTTGATCTCAGGGTCATGAGTTCAAGCCCCGTGTTTTATTCCAAGAAGTCTGAGTATGGAGCCTTGGAGATATATCTATATATCTATATCTATATCTATATCTATATCTATATCTATATCTATCTCTCTCTATATCTATATCTATATCTATATATATATATGTATATATATATATATTTTTTTTTTAGAAAACCAGCCTTTGGTTCTGTTGTGAATGACATTGTTGATCCTGTAGGAGGAGAACCGAAGGCTGGTTTTCTAAAAAGATTAAAATGGATAAGCCTATGTCAAGACTGATAAAAAGAAATAGGGAAAGCCCAAATAACAAATATGAGGAATGAAAAAGGGACATCATTTCAAATGCTACAGGTATCTAAAACAATAAAAAACAAAGGAAATTTTTATCCTGATATATTTGAAAATTTAGATGAAACTGAAAATGTCTTTGGAAAGTATACCTTACTAAAACTGACACGAGAAGAAAGAGAAGTTTGAATAGTCCTAAATCTGCTAAAGAAAGAAATTTCTTCTGTAAGTAAAATCTTCCTCCAAAGAAAATTGCAAGTTTAGATGGCTTCACTGGTATATCATAACATACATTTTAGGAAGAAATAATGCCAATCTCACACAAACTCAGAGAACAGAAAAAGAGAGAAACCTTCCCAACTTGTCTTATGAGGCCAAACAATCTTTTTTTTTTTTTTTTAAGATTTTATTTTTAAGTAATCTCTGTACCCAATGTGGGGCTTGAACTTACAATCCTGAGATAAAGAGTCGCACAGTCTACTAACTAAGCCAGCCAGGTGCGCTCCAACACAATCTTAATACCAAAACCTGGCAAGTACAATAGAAAAGAGGAAAAATATATACCAATTTCTCTTATAACATAGATGAAAAAAATCTCAGCCAAATATCAGCAAATCAAATTCTGATATATACAAAAAGAATAATATATCCTGGAAAATTTTAGTCTAGTCAAGAATGCAGGTTGTTTAATATTTGAGAATCAATTAATGTCATTCACAATATTAATAGATTTGAGGAGAAAAATCATAGGATCCTTTCAAGAGATGTAGGACAATGATAAAATTCAGCATACATTTTAAAAATAGCAAACTAGAAATAGATGGGGATTTTTTTTAAAGGTTTTATTTATTTATTCATGAGAGACACAAAGAGAAAGAGGCAGAGACAGAGGCAGAAGGAGAAGCAGGCTCCCCCAGGATCACAACCTGAGCCAAAGGCAGACACTCAACCACTGAGCCACCCAGGTGCCCTGTGGGGATCTTCTTAATGGGATAAAGAGCATCTATAAAAAGCTTACAACAAGCTTCCCACTTAATGGTGAAGTATTTTTTTATAATAAATTTATTTTTTATTGGTGTTCAATTTACCAACATACAGAATAACACCCAGTGCTCATCCCATCAAGTGCCCCCCTCAGTGCCCGTCATCCATTCACCCTCACCCCCCGCCCTACTCCCCTTCCACCACCCCTAGTTGTTTCCCAGAGTTAAGAGTCTTTATGTTCTGTCTCCCTTTCTGATATTTCCCACACATTTCTTCTCCCTTCCCTTATATTCCCTTTCACTATTATTTATATTCCGCAGATGAATGAGAACCTATAATGTTTGTCCTTCTCCGATTGACTTACTTCACTCAGCATAATACCCTCCAGTTCCATCCACGTTGAAGCAAATGGTGGGTATTTGTCGTTTCTAATGGCTGAGTAATATTCCATTGTATACATAAACCACATCTTCTTTATCCATTCATCTTTCGATGGACACCGAGGCTCCTTCCTCAGTTTGGCAATTGTGGACATTGCTGCTATAAACATCAGGGTGCAGGTGTCCCGGCATTTCATTGCATCTGAATCTTTGGGGTAAATCCCCAACAGTGCAATTGCTGGGTTGTAGGGCAGGCAGGTCTATTTTTAACTCTTTGAGGAACTTCCACAGTTTTCCAGAGTGGCTGCACCATTTCACATTTCCACCAACATTGTAAGAGGCTTCCCTTTTCTCTGCATCCTCTCCAACATTTGTTGTTTCCTGCCTTGTTAATTTTCCCCATTCTCACTGGTGTGAGGTGGTATCTCATTGTGGTTTTGATTTGTATTTCCCTGATGGCAAATGATGCAGAGCATTTTCTCATGTGCATGTTGGCCATGTCTATGTCTTACTCTGTGAGATTTCTCTTCATGTCTGTTGCCCATTTCATGATTGGATTGTTTGTTTCTTTGGTGTTGAGTTTAAGAAGTTCTTTATAGATCTTGGAAACTAGCCCTTTATCTGATACATCATTTGCAAATATCTTCTCCCATTCTGTAGGTTGTCTTTTAGTTTTGTTGACTGTATCTTTGCTGTGCAAAAGCTTCTTATCTTGATGAAGTCCCAATAGTCCATTTTTGCTTTTGTTTCTTTTGTCTTCGTGGATGTATCTTGCAAGAGGTTACTGTGGCTGAGTTCAAAAAGGGTGTTGCCTGTGTTCTCCTCTAGGATTTTGATGGAATCTTGTCTCACATTTAGATCTTTCATCCATTTTGAGTTTATCTTTGTGTATGGTGAAAGAGAGTGGTCTAGTTTATTCTGCATGTGGATGTCCAATTTTCCCAGCACCATTTATTGAAGAGACTGTCTTTCCTCCAATGGATAGTCTTTCCTCCTTTATCGAATATTAGTTGACCATAAAGTTCAGGGTCCACTTCTTGGTTCTCTATTCTGTTCCATTGATCTATGTGTCTGTTTTTGTGCCAGTACCACACTGTCTTGATGACCACAACTTTGTAGTACAACCTGAAATCTGGCATTGTGATGCCCCCAGCTATGGTTTTCGTTTTTAAAATTCCCCTGGCTATTCGGGGTCTTTTCTGATTCCACACAAATCTTAAAATAATTTGTTCTAACTCTCTGAAGAAAGTCCATGGTATTTTTAAAAATTTTTAAATTTTTTAAAATTTTATGATAGTCACAGAGAGAGAGAGAGAGGCAGAGACATAGGCAGAGGGAGAAGCAGGCTCCATGCACCAGGAGCCCAATGTGGGATTCGATCCCGGGTCTCCAGGATCGCGCCCTGAGCCAAAGGCAGGCACCAAACCGCTGCGCCACCCAGGGATCCCAAGTCCATGGTATTTTGATAGGGATTGCGTTAAACGTGTAAATTGCCACTGGGTAACATTGACATTTTCACAATATTAATTCTGCCAATCCATGAACATGGAATGTTTTTCCATCTCTTTGTGTCTTCCTCAATTTCTTTCAGAAGTGTTCTATAGTTTTTAGGATATAGATCCTTTACCTCTTTGGTTAGGTTTATTCCTAGGTATCTTATGCTTTTGGGTGCAATTGTAAATGGGATTGACTCCTTAATTTCTCTTTCTTCAGTCTCATTGTTAGTGTATAGAAATGCCACTGATTTCTGGGCATTGATTTTGTATCCTGCCACGATACCAAATTGTTGTATGAGTTCTAGCAATCTTGGGGTGGAGGCTTTTGGGTTTTCTATGTAGAGTATCATGTCATCGGTGAAGAGGGAGAGTTTGACTTCTTCTTTGCCAATTTGAATGCCTTTAATGTCTTTTTGTTGTCTGATTGCTGAGGCTAGGACTTCCAGTACTATGTTGAATAGCAGTGGTGAGAGTGGACATCCCTGTCTTGTTCCTGATCTTAGGGGAAAGGCTCCCAGTGCTTCCCAACTGAGAATGATATTTGCTGTGGGCTTTTCGTAGATGGCTTTTAAGATTTTGAGGAATGTTCCCTCTATCCCTACACTCTGAAGAGATTTGATCAGGAATGGATGTTGTATTTTGTCAAATACTTTCTCTGCATCTAATGAGAGGATCATATGGTTGTTGGTTTTTCTCTCACTGATATGATGAATCACATTGATTGTTTTATGAGTGTTGAACTAGGCTTGTGTCCCATGGATAAATCCTACTTGGTCATGATGAATAATTTTCTTAATGTACTGTTTGATCCTATTGGCTAGTATCTTTTTGAGAATTTTTGCATCCATGTTCATCAGGGATATTGGTCTGTAATTCTCCTTTTTGGTGGGGTCTTTGTCTGGTTTTGGAATTAAGGTGATGCTGGCCTCATAGAACGAATTTGGAAGTACTCCATCTCTTTCTATCTTTCCAAACAGCTTTAGTAGAATAGGTGTGGTTTCTTCTTTAAACGTTTGATAGAATTCCCCTGGGAAGCCATCTGGCCCTGGACTTTTGTGTCTTGGGAGGTTTTTGATGACTGCTTCAATTTCCTCCCTGGTTATTGGCCTGTTCAGGTTTTCTATTTCTTCCTGTTCCAGTTTTGGTAGTTTGTGGCTTTCCAGGAATGTGTCCATTTCTTCTAGATTGCCTAATTTATTGGCGTACAGCTGTTCATAATATGTTTTTAAAATCGTTTGTATTTCCTTGGTGTTGGTAGTGATCTCTCCTTTATCATTCATGATTTTATTAATTTGAGTCTTCTTTCTCTTCTTTTTAATAAGGCTGGCTAATGGTTTATCTATCTTATTAATTCTTTCAAAGAACCAACTCCTGGTTTTGTTGATCTGTTCCACAGTTCTTCTGGTCTCGATTTCGTTGAGTTCTCAAATCTTTATTAACTGTCTTCTTCTGCTGGGTGTAGGATCTATTTGCTGTTTTTTCTCTAGCTCCTTTATGTGTAAGGTTAGCTTTTGTATTTGAGTTCTTTCCAGTTTTTGAATGGATGCTTGTATTGCGATGTATTTCCGCCTTAGGACTGCTTTTGCTGCATCCCAAAGATTTTGAACGGTTGTATCTTCATTCTCATTAGCTTCCATGAATCTTTTTAATTCTTCCTTAATTTCCTGGTTGACCCTTTCATCTTTTAGCAGGATGGTCCTTTAACCTCCACGTGTTTGAGGTCCTTCCAAACTTCTTGTTGTGATTTAGTTCTAATTTCAAGGCATTATGGTCTGAGAATATGCAAGGGACGATCCCAATCTTTTGGTATCGGTCCAGACCTGATTTGTGACCCAGTATGTGGTCTATTCTGGAGAAAGTTCCATGTGCACTTGAGAAGAATGTGTATTCAGTTGAGTTTGGATGTAAAGTTCTATAGATATCTGTGAAATACATCTGGTCCAGTGTATCATTTAAAGCTTTTATTTCTTTGGAGATGTTGTGCTTAGAAGACCTATCGAGTATAGAAAGAGCTAGATTGAAGTCACCAAGTATAAGTGTATTATTATCTAAGTATTTCTTCACTTTGGTTATTAATTGATTTATATATTTGGCAGCTCCCACATTCGGGGCATATATATTGAGGATTGTTAAGTCCTCTTGTTGGATAGATCCTTTAAGTATGATATAGTGTCCCTCTTCATCTCTCACTACAGTCTTCGGGGTAAATTTTAGTTTATCTGATATGAGGATGGCTACCCCTGCTTTCTTTTGAGGACCATTTGAATGGTAAATGGTTCTCCAACCTTTTATTTTCAGGCGTAGGTGTCCTTCTGTCTAAAATGAGTCTCTTGTAGACAGCAAATAGATGGGTCCTGCTTTTTTATCCAGTCTGAAATCCTGCTCCTTTTGATGGGGTCATTAAGCCCATTCACATTCAGAGTTACTATTGAAAGATATGAGTTTAGTGTCATCATGATATCTATTCAGTCCTTGTTTTTGTGGATTGTTCCACTGAACTTCTTCTTAAAGGGGAATTTTAAGAGTCCCCCTTAAAGTTTCTTGCAGAGCTGGTTTGGAGGTCACATATTCTTTCAGTTCCTGCCTGTCTTGGAAGCTCTTGATCTCTCCTTCCATTTTGAATGAGAGCCTTGCTGGATAAAGTATTCTTGGTTGCATGTTCTTCTCATTTAGGACCCTGAATATATCCTGCCAGCCCTTTCTGGCCTGCCAGGTCTCTGTGGAGAGGTCTGCTGTTACCCTAATACTCCTCCCCATAAAAGTCAGGGATTTCTTGTCTCTTGCTGCTTTAAGGATCTTCTCTTTTCTTTGGAATTTGCAAGCTTAACTATTAAATGTCAAGTTGTTGGTTTTTATTGATTTTAGGGGGGGGGATCTCTCTATTTCCTGGATCTGAATGCCTGTTTCCCTTCCCAGATTAGGAAAGTTTTCAGCTATGATTTGTTCAAATACATATTCTGGCTGTCTGTCCCTTTTGGCGCCCTTGGGAACCCCAATTAAACGTAGGTTTTTCTTCCTCAGGCTGTCGTTTATTTCCCTTAATCTATCTTCATGGTCTTTTAATTGTTTGTCTCTTTTTTCCTCAGTTTCCCACTTTGCCATCAACTTGTCTTCTATGTCACTCACTCGTTCTTCCACCTCGTTAACCCTCCTCATTAGGACTTCTAGTTTGGATTGCATCTCATTCAATTGATTTTTAATTTCTGCCTGATTAGATCTAAATTCTGCAGTCATGAAGTCTCTTGAGTCCTTTATGCTTTTTTCTAGAGCCACCAGTAGCTGTATAATAGTGCTTCTGAATTGGCTTTCTGACATTGAATTGTAATCCAGATTTTGTAACTCTGTGGGAGAGAGGACTGTTTCTGATTCTTTCTTTTGAGGTGAGGTTTTCCTTCTAGTCATTTTGCTCAGTGCAGAGTGGCCAAAAACAAGTTGTATTGGGAAAAGGAGAAAAAGAGAGGGGAGAAAGAAGGAAAGAAAAAAGAAAAAGAAAAAAGAGAAAAGGAAGAAAAAAAGAGAAAGAAAAAGAAAGAAAGGAAAAAAAACGGGTGGGGGAAGCAAACAGAAATCAAAAAGCAAAAAACAAAACAAAAAAACAAAACAAAACACGGGGGCGTATCTTCTGTTTCTGTATACTTTAAGTCCCTTGACTTCCCCTGGAACTTGTCCTTCTAATTGGTCTTCTGGGGGAGGGGCCTGTTGTGCTGATTTTCAGGTGTTAGCACTTGAGCTGCTCTGCCTCCTGCCTGGTGCAGGGCTCAGTGGGGGTCGTTTACCCCGTGAGGCCCCAGGAGGAACAACCCCAGTGGCGGGGCCAGCTCTGCAGCCCTGGAGTCAGCCCCCACAGTAACCTTGGGGCTCTCCGTCTGCAGGGCCTGGGGGCTCCGGGGCGGGGCCGCTGATCTGCGCAGCTCAGGGCAGGAGCGTCCTTGCTGTTCTGGGCCCTCCCGGCCTCTGCCTATCCCGGGGGGAGGCTGGATCCTGGGCTGTGTCCCGGCGCCCTGTGCTCCAGGGCCTGCGCTGTTGGATTCGCGCTCCCGGCCGTGCAGCCCCCTCCGCGGAGCCGCCGCCCGAGCCCCTCCAAGCTGCTCCGGGTCCCGCCGTGCGCGCTGCAGCCCTTAGGGAGCTCGGCGCACTCTCCCCAGGGCGCAGGTGTCTGTTAGTGTCCCAGGGAGCCCAAGGGCATCCCCGCCCTCCTGGGTCCTGCTCTAACTCCCTGCGAGCCCCTTTCCGCGGGGAAGGTTGGTGCAGCTCCTGCTTCTCCGGGACGGGGCTCTCCTGTCCTGGGGACACTCGCCCCGGCCTCAGCCCGGCTCCTCGCGGGGCCCCTCCCCCTTGGAGGCCTTTTGTTTATTTCTTTTTCCCCGTCTTCCTACCTTGATAGAAGCACGAACTCTTCTCACTGCAGCATTCCAGCTGTTATCTCTTTGAATCTCAGGCCGAATTCGTAGATTTTCAGGATGATTTGAAGGTTATCTAGGTAATTTGGTGGGGACAGGTGATTTGGGGACCCTACTCTTCCCCCATCTTGCCCCTCCTCCTAATGGTGAAGTATTGAAAATTTTCTCTAGGATTGTGAACAAGGCAAATATATTTTTACTATTACATTTTTTCAAGATTCTTATGCTGTGAAATAAGATAAGAAAAAAATAATAAAACACTATTATTTGCAGATGACATAATTATGTATGTAGCAAGTGTAAATGAATCTATTGATAAACTAGTAAACTAAATGAATTCAGCAATGTCATTGCACAAAGTGTCAATATAGAAGAAAATCAATTGAAATTCTGTATCCAGCAATAAACACCTAGAAAATGAAATTTTATAAATGTTACCATTTCAATAGCATTAAAAAACATCAACTATGTAGTAATAAATCTAATGAAAGATTTGTAGGGACTTTACACAGAAAACTATAAAATATTATTTAGAGAAATTAAAGAAGACCAAATGGAAAGAGATACCATTTTCTTAGATTGGAAGAATTAACAGTATAAATTATAAATTGGGGAGGATTATAAATTAATCTTCCCCAAATTGATCTATGGGTCCCAAGTAAACCAATTAAAATTCCAGCAGCTTCGTGTGTGTGTGTGTGTGTGTGTGTGTGTGTGTGTAAAATGATAAGCTCTAAAACATATATGAAAGGCAGAGTCAAGAATAGCCAACACAACACTAAAGAACAAAGTTGGAGGAATTACTTTATTAGATATCAATATTTATCAAGGTAAAGTGTTTAAGATAGTGGAGTTATAGCACCAACATAGATAAATAAACAGTGAGACAAAATTGCAAGAGATATTAACCCATATATATACACAGATATTTGACTTAGAAAAAAAATACACTTTGGGGAAAGTCCTGCCTTTTATATAAATAGTTGCTGGGTCAATAAATATTTTGACTTTTATCTCAAAATACATGCAAAAACCAATTCCAGGTATATTGTGGTTTTATTGTTTAATATTTATTTATTTTTGGTTTTACTTTTTTAAAGGTTTATTTATTTATGTATTTGAGAGAGAGCAAGAGGGAGGGGGGTGGGAGAGGGAGAAGCAGACTCCTTGCTGGGCAGGGAGCCCAACACAGGACTAGATTTCAGAACCCCAAGATCATGTCCTGAGCTGAAGGCAGACACTTAATTGACTGAGCCACCCACATAGCCCTCTGTTGTGATTTTAGATGGGAAAAGTAGAAGAATAAAGTAATGAAT
The DNA here is from genome assembly GCF_018345385.1 of Vulpes lagopus. NCBI lineage: Eukaryota > Metazoa > Chordata > Mammalia > Carnivora > Canidae > Vulpes > Vulpes lagopus. Next base: position 115,193,842 of record NC_054827.1, read on the forward strand.
GTGGGAATGGCAAAGCTTTCTTAAATAGGATACCCCGTCCCCAATCCCTGAATAACTATAAAAGAAAGAATTAATTCATGGAAGTACACTAAAATTAGATATTTAGACACTATTAAGCCAGTAAAAGGACAAACTACCAAGTATGAGAAAATATTTGCAAGACATGTAATCATCAAGGGGCTTATATCTAGAATATAAAAAAGAACTACAAACCAATAATAAAAAACAACAGCCCAAAAGAAAGATGGTTGAAAAATTTGAACAGGCATTCTCAGAAGGTTTTGGATATATGGCAAAAGAAACAAATGAAAAGCTTCTCAAATCATTAGTTATCAGGGAAATGCAACTTATGGTGATGATGAAATACCAGTACACTTCCACAAGGCTAAATTTATAAGTACTAACAGTCCCAAGTGTTGTGAAGGATGGAGGGTAACTGAAGCTTCCAAATGCTGCTAACAGAAGTATAAATTGGTCCAACCCATTTGGAAAACAATTTTGCATTATTTACTGAAGTTGAAGATATGATCCACTGAAGTTTAAGATAAAAAAAGATTCACTCTTTAGATATATAAATGTGAACATATGTGCAAAAAAGTCATGAACAAGAATTTTCTTAGAAGCATTCTTCATAATTGTCAAAACCTAGAAATAATCCAGTTGTCCATCAACACTACAGTGGATAAACTGTGAAATAAGGTAAGGAAAAAAGAAAGATTAAAACATTGTTATTTGCAGATGATGTAACTATAATAGTCATATAGCAGAATATTTCATAGGGATGAGGATATAGTAACATGGATTAACCATAATATGTTGGACAAAGAAGCCAGACACATGAAAGTATCCATACTTTGTGATTTCACTTACAGAAAATTCAAAATGTGTCTTTGATATTAGAATTCAAGACAGTAATTACCTTTAGGAAGGCAGATACAGATAATTGTAGGAAAGCAGCACTGGGAACTTCTGGGTGCTGGTTATGTTCTTCTCCATCTGGGGGAGTATTCACACAATTCTTTGCACCTTAAGACAATTAATCACATTGTGCATGTTTATTCCCACATCTTTATAATTTCCATAGTTGAATAAAGTTTATTTAAAAATAAAGTAGCTGGCTTGGTCAGTGGGGCAGGTGACTCTTGATCTTGGGGTTGTGAGTTTGAGCCCCACGTTGGGTGTGGAGATTACTTAAAAAATAAAATACTTTTAAAAAATATTGTATTTATTTATTTATTTGACAGAGAGAGAGAGAGGGAGGGAGAAAACACAGCAGGGGCAGTGGCAGGCAGAGGGAGAGGGAGAAGCAGACTCCCCGCTGAGCAAAGAATCTGATTCAGGGCTCAGTCCCTGGGATCATGATCTGATATGAAGGAAGACACTTAACCAACTGAGCCACGCAGGCATCCCCCTAAAATAAAATCTTAATAAAACAAAATGAATGTTGGGTTTTTGGATCATGGCTAAAAATTCTGAAATCAAGTCCATTTAAATGCTTTTACGTCCAATGTTGGTTTCCTTGAACAAATTCCTAAAGAAATGAAGGGGATTTCTGGCTTTCAAAGTAGCTTCAAGAACTGGAGGTAATTAATAGGTATATGGGTTTTCAGATCACTAAAGGGCCACTTACCAATAAATTTTGAACTTCTCAAGGAGAGAAATTATTCCATTTACTTCTGGATGCCCAGCGCCCACCACACAAGCTGAGGCAGACCTAGGCCAGGTGTAGCTGATAGGTTTTACCAACTGTGTCAACTCTAAACTATTAGCAATGGCTTCCTAGAACTTGTGTAGGAGACTGCCTTCTGCAACTGTACCCATGATCAAGATTCTACGATTAGTTAGTAGCGTCTGCCATGAGTACCAAAACCACAATGGTGATATATGCAACACATACGAATCTCCTGGAGCTTAACAGTACAACCATGAGGTCTTGGCCAATGATGCAGGGCACTGAATTAAGAGCATCATTTTTGCAGGAACTCACCATAGGACCAAATGGCTTTGAGGCTAATAATGCCCATTACAAAAGAAAAGTCAACAAATCAATCAGGAAAACTAGTAACGATGGAGGAAGGAATGTTTGATGGAGAGAAAAGTAATAGTAAGGGAAGTTGGCTGTGAGAGTGACATGGAAAGGAATCGGAAACAGTACTTCTGATCTCCAATATTTACACATCAACTCTTCCCCAAAGAATGTTCTGCAGAAAACCCCGCTTTAGGACTTCATAAGCAGGTTTGCTCTTAACATTGAGATACCCCAGGCAAGAATAGGAAGTAAAGCCACATAGCAAATGAAAATACTTAAAATTTATAAATCAAGCTTACATATTGTTAGATGAAATGTGTTCTACCTCCCTATTTTGGGAAATGTACTTTTGAAATGATAATGTTGAAAAATGTATAAGTAGCTACGGTCTGTATATGATTAAAAGATGACCAAAGATGATAAATATAATTATTATTGTGCATGTCTGGCTGTTATGTAGATGGTCCAGTGATGTTTGGGTGAGTAATAACATAAAGGCATGCATGGTTAATCAATTATTTTATATTTATTCCACAACCTTTATTTCCTTGTCTTCATTTCAGCAAAATCAAGATTTGTATAACATGCATTTTACTGGTAATAATGTTGAATTAGACATTACTAATGTCTGTGATGTATCACTGTAGTTCTTGGGTGATTTTTAAAAATTATTTCATTTGGGAGGAATGCTGCTCTGCTGGGGCAATAACAATTATAATTGCCAATAATATTCCCAAAGCAATATCTAGATTTGGGAACAAACTCAGAATGTTACACGTCATGTATATCATGATAAGCAACAATAGGATTGCATATATAAAATGATCATTATTACAGAATTTTTATAAAAATATTTTATTTCATCATATATTATTAATATTTATATAATAGTTTTTTATTATTTCCTAAAGGAATGACTGGATACACATGGCATTTCTTCTTTTATTTTTTTATTTTATTATTTTTATTTGAGCGAGAGAATCAGCAGGGGGAGCTGCAGGCAGAAGAGGGTGAAGCAGATACCTCACTGAGCAGGGAGCCCGATGTGGGGCTCCATCCCAGGACCCCAGGATCATGAGCCCAGCTGAAGGCAGACCTTAATCAAATGAACCCCTCTTAAGTTCTTTTAAAATCTTTTTCAATGTTAAGATATTCTATAGAAAACCCAAAATACCAGTATCTTGCCTAATTGGCTCAAATTTTTCTTTAATTGACATACTTTTATGAGAAAGTAGCCTCCATAGAAATTAGTATTAGGATCTTTTGCAAGTAAATCTTCTTCTTCAGAATCATAAAACTGTTTCCATGTTCTGATATCCTAATATTTTATTGGGCTTCCCCTCATTGTTGTAGATTTAATATACAGTTTCTCTTGATGTTGAAAAGCATTTTCTCAGGGCACCTGGGGAGCTCAATTGGTTAAGGGTCCAGCTCTTGATATCAGCTCAAGTCAATATCTCTGGGTCTTGAGATCAAGCCCCACCTCTGGGTTCTGAGCTCAGCAGAGAGTCTGCTTGAGATTTTCTCTCTCTCCCTTTGCCCTCTCCCTGCTCATGCTCTCTCTCTCTCAAATAATAAATAAATAAATCTTAAAAAAAGAAAGATATTTTCTCTAAAATTAAAAGAATCTAATCCTTTAAAAAGTGAAACAATTTTTTAAAAATAAACTTTTGCTAACATGGTTAGTAGCTAGCCATGGTTTATGCCAAATAACTGGATAGTGCAAATTCAAAATTATTTTTATTTTCCAGTGAATACCATGACTCATTCTTAATTTGAGAATTTCTAGTTATTTTGTTGAACTCTTTTGGGCATTTCATATCTTGTCTATATGAAATCTAATTGTCTTAACAACATTCAGTTGGATTACTAATTAGTGTCCTAAAATGGGTTTAAGGTCAAATTTGATTTATTTTCATCAAGATTGTTCTATCTTTGAGAAGACCTAGAAGACTTGTAGGGATAGAAAGAAACCACTTCTCTACCCTTTTAAATTCTGTGACTGGGGCCTGAGAATGAAGCCAGTAAAGACAGATTAACAGGAGAAAAGGCACACACATTTTACTTGAATTTAATATTTTAATTTTTGTGTGTATACAGGCCTTCACAGAAAATGAATTAAGACCCCAAAGAAGTGGTGAGACTGAGTTAGGGACAAACAGGGCTAGGCAGGGTTAGATAGGGAGCCACGGAAGCAGGCTCACAAAAATCCCCAAAATGCTGAGGTGTAAGGAAACCAGAGATAAAGGAATAAACCAGACCACCCTGCCCTAAGGTGTGGGTGGGGAGGGTATCTTGTCGTAACAGCTACTTGTGACCAACAAAGAATAACCAGACCCCAAAGAAGAAGTAAGCCATTAAAGATGTTATCAATAGTCCTTACTCAATGGTGATGTCAATAGATAATGTTAAAAGGATTTAGGTTCCCTGATTAAGCTCTCAATAAGAGACCAACTCTATAAGCCCTCTATGGCAACCCCATCGGGACCCCTTTCACTCCTGAGAGCTTTATCTGTATCTTTACTTAATAAACTTCTGTCCCTTTACACAAGAGACACAATTTCTTGTGTCTGTGAGGATTCATTCTTCCGCTCTGTGAGACAAGAACCAAGCCCTCCCATATCAAGACCTGGAGCTTACACACCATTTTAACAAAGCGTGATGAATTCAGAGAAGCAAACAAGACAAAGAGAAAAGGGGGGACAGGGGCCTCTAGGGGTGCAAATTGTGAGAAAGGAAGTGTATGGGGGAACTGATTAGTAAGATTTATTTGTGCAGACTCACCCTGGTACTTTCGGTCTGCAGTGAGAATTGTTCTCCTGATGGGGAGAGCGGAGGAGGAAAACCTTCACAAAGGGAAACTGATGTCTTGCTTTTAAGAAGATAGGGGGAGGGTAAAAAGCTGGGTTTTGTGTTTGTTTTCTTTTATTTTGTTTTGTTTTGTTTTGTTTTGTTTTTGTTTCTTGGGTTTTTTTGTTTTGTTTTGTTTTGTTTTGCATTTGCTGTCCTATTGCCTTTGGCTCCAAATAATCCTCATGTCAAAGAGGCATATTTTGAGATGGCATATTCTGATGTCCTTCAATATCAGGTGAGCCTTCAAACTGATTCAAACAATGCCTCTATCAGAACAGATGAGGCCTCATCTCATATCAAATTCACACAGTATGCCATATACGATGCAAAGAACACTTCTGGATCTGGGGGCCAAGGTTCTGGTTTATATACTCTTTTCTTTATTAACTGTGAGGGCCCTTGACAATTTTTTTTCCAGCTTTATTTTTTTTTTTAAGACATTTGGTGTTTTGTTTGTTTGTTTAAAGATTTTATTTATTTATTCGTGAAAGACAGAGAGAGAGAGGCAGAGACATAGACAGAGAGAGAAGCAGGCTCCATGCAGGGAGCCCGATGTGGGACTCGATCCCAGAACTGGGATCACGCCCTGAGCCAAAGGCAGATGCTCAACTACTGAGCCACCCAGGAGTCCCTTTTTCCAGCTTTATTGAGATATCATTGACATATAACATTGTGAAAATTTAGGTACATTAAGATGATGATTTGAAATACATATATGTTGTGAGATGATCACCACAGTAAGGTTAGTTAACACATCACCTCAAGTAGCTACTGTCTTCTTGTGTGTGGTAGGAACTTTTAAGATTTACTCTCAGCAACTTTCAAGTATATAATTCAATATTGCTAACTACAGCCACAATGCTGTACATTAGGTCCTCAGAGCTTATTCATCTTATAACTAGAAGTTTGGACCCTTTGACCACCATCACCCATTCCCCAACCCACCCCAGCCCCTGGCAACTGCCAATCTATTCTGTTTCTTTGAGCTGAGTTATTTTTTAGATTCCTCATATAAGTGAGATCATACAGTATTTGCCTTTCTCTGCTTGACTTATTTCACTTAACACAATGCCTTGAAGTGTCATCCATGCTGTTGCAAATGGCAGAATTTCCTTCTTTTTTATGGCTGAATTATATTCTATTGTGTACACACACACATACACACACACATACTGCACATTTTCTTCATCCCTCTGTTGATGGACACTTAGGTAGTTTCCACATCTTGGCTGCTGTGAATAATGCCACAATGAACACAAGAGTACAAATACCTCTTAGAGAGAGTGATTGTATTTCCTTCAGATAAATAACCAGAATTAGTGGGTAATTACTAGGTAGAATTATTGGGTGGAATTACTAGATCATAGTGTAGTTCTTTTTTTTAAAGATTTTATTGAGTTATTCATGAGAGAGAGAGAGCGAGAGAGGCAGAGACACAGGCAGAGGGAGAAGCAGGCTCCTTGCAGGGAGCCCAATGTGGGACTCCATCCTGGGTCTCCAGGATCACACCCTGGGCTGAAGGTGGTGCTAAACCCCTGAGCCACCTGGGCTGCCCTGAGTAGTTCTATTTTTATTTTTTTGAGGAATCTCTGTACTCTTTTTTTTCTTAGTGGCTATACCAGTTTGCATTCCCACCAAGAGTGCAGGAGGATTCCCTTCTCCCTGCATCCTAGCCAACATCTGCTGTTTCTTGTCTTTTTGATATTAGCCATTCTGACGGGTGCGGTGATAGCTCATTGTGGTTTGCATTTCTCTAATGATTAATGATATTGAGTACCTTTTAAAATACCTGTTGGTTGTACAGCCCTCTACAATTTTTCATATTATTTACTTATTTGTATAAAACCAAAATGTTTTAATCTGAACTTTAGTTAAACTTTATAAAATATTTTCATGAAGATAAAACTATTTCCCATTCAAGTATAACATGTCTATTTAAAAAAAAAACAAAAAAAAATAAAAATAAATGTCTATTTTATGCTAAGGTAAATATAGATAGTTTGAGAGGGAGGCAAGCCATAAGAGACTCTTAACTATAGGGGAAAAACAGGGTTGCTGGAGGGGAGGAAGGTGATGGGGGCATAGGGCAACAAGGTGATGGGCATTAAGGAGGGCACTTGATGTGGTGAGCATTGGGTGTTACCTGCAACTGATGAATCACCAAATTCACCCCTGAAACTAATAGTGCACTATGTTAACTACATTGAATTTTTAAAAAACAATTAGTTTTAATTGTTTAGTATTGCAAAATATTCTTCAGCTACCCCATGCAACTGTTGGCTGGTAACTTTGTTAATGCAAGGTAGAATGATGAATTGGAATACAAAGAAAGGAAAAACAGGAAGCTTAGTTCTACCTGGAAAGGATATTTTGTTATGCAAAAATGTATTCAACTATCAGAGAAGGATTTGACAAGTTTATTTTTCTTTTCTTTTACCTAAGTTCTTCTCCCACTCCAGGCTCCCAGCCAGAGTTTATCTCTCACCCTGGCAGCAGAGCCACCCACAAACTTTTATGTTTTGACATAGTCACCTTTGATTTTGAGGCTGCAGGGAAACTGATGGACAGAAACTTTGCTCTGAGTCCTAAACACTGTTTGCAATAGGCAGGGCCCAGGGCAACATTCCCTGTTGTCTGGATCAGTGACTGGTACAGTAATAAGTGTAGGGCAAAAAGAACCTCATAGTATATAAGTTTGTTTGATGTTAAGTTAATGCACAGTTAAGTCATTTTTACAGTGGACATTCTTAGAGCTTCTAATTATGTTAGAGAAGCTAACAAAAGGGCTATAAATCTAACAAAATTGGGAATCTTCAAAAGTGGGACAAAGGATGTAGCTCATCCCAAACAAATTCACCCAGGGGGTCCTTTAGTTTTAAAACAATTCATAGGACTGGTGTGCTCCAGGGAGCAGAGTTTGGGAATGTGGCTATACATTAGTGTACAAAGTTTCCTCTCCACAAGGGCTGGGAGGGATCAGAAAGCCACCTTGTAGAGCTGTGCAGTGTATGTGAAGAAGCTCTTCCTGCCACCTACTTCTTCAAAGCCAAGTCAGGGAGCCCCAAGAGAATCATTCCCAGAATCTGGGGAGTCTGTAAGGGGGGGGGACTGGGGTTTCCATCCTGATGTGTGCCGGATGACTCATTGCACTTGCTTAACTTTCTCTGTGCTAGTGGAGCAAGGGAAAAGAATGTTGAAGTGTGTGTGGGATGGTCAGACAGAGAAGGAGCCAGTACCACTTCCCCTACTGCCCAGAAGCCAGGACAAATGAAGAGAAATCCCACACAAATCCAAGGGTCTGCAGGTTGTCCCAGAGAGCAGATGACATAAGGAGCTTGAAGCTTGCAGGGACCACCTGCCAGAGGAATGAATTGGTACAGACATCTTAGGAATGCAACATCTTAGGAATGCATTTTAGGAATGTACCACCAGCTGGAGATCATTGTAAAGATGTGGCTAAGTTTCCTAAGGCACCAGTGCTAGCCCCGCCCCATCGCCCATACCAAGCCAACAGACAGTGAGCTCAGAGAGGTTTGTAAACATGGAAAGCCCCAATTTTCTATTCCTCCTCCTGCCCTGGAGAGAGGAAGTTATCAGGAAGAGGTGCCATGGGAGCAGACCTGCCACTTGCAGTAAGACTTCAGTCTGGGAGATGAAGTGGAAAGGAAGGTTTAAGTCAGGTTTGCAATTGACACATTAAAGTCAACTGGACTGAATCTTAAAAAAATCAGAAATTCCCTGAATTTAGGGAAATAGCTTGAAAAAGGGGGCCTGCTACCCTTCCAGTAGGAAAGGGGTTTCCAGTAGGAAAGGGTTTCTCCAGAGAAGAAGATAGAAATAAAATTATTTCATAGTAGTAGTTAAAAGCATAGATTTGGGAGCCAGACTACCTATGCTGAAATGTTGGCTCCTCCTTTTATTAGCTGAGTGACCTTTGGCAGATTACTTAATTTCTCTGGGACTCAGCTACCTCCTCTGTAAAATGGGCTTGAAAAGAGTATCTCTTTCATACAGTTATTTTGGGCATGAAAGAGTTTCTATTTGTAAGCACTTAGGAATGAGTGAGGTACAGAGTAAATTTTGTTTTAATAAAAATAAAATAAGTTGGATTTTTTTTTTTGACAAACCAGTTATAGTCAAATGGCTACAGGGCTAGGCAAGAAATGTAAGTGGTCGAAAAAATTAGGTGTAAGATATGGTGGGGGCTGTGGCAAGCTAGGGGGGGCACTCATAAAGGGAGGCAGCTATGCTTAGCTTCAGCTGATTGTGACCATGTTGGAATGAGGTCCAAGTATTTCTATGGCTTCTAATGTTAAAAAAACAGTGTGTAGAATAAAGAAGTACATTCACAAGCTGAATGTGATTCATGGGCTGCTAATTTGCATTTGGCAGTTACCTGAGGAGGGCACACCCTACCTATTAGGAGCAAGGGTTTGGTGCTCATCAATGCAATACCAACTGGAAATGGTTTGTGACTATTTACAAAGGAAAAAGGGGTTCATGAAGACTTTTCTTTTTAGATGGGTATGCTAGACACACTCGTAGGAGAATGCTGAAGGTATCATGTGTCCAATGTCTTACAAAGACACTTCATGTATTTTGATAGCAAAGCAATCAATTGGACCTGATTAAAAAGTAATCTTATCAAAAGAGTATTGATTAATGGATTCCTGGCAATCTGGAGACAGACTCTGGTGATATGTACCTGGTCTCTGCTTTTGGCCTTAGACATGATTTGAACATGTGAATTAATGTTCTGAGGATACTTATTTATTTATTTACTTATTTAAGATTTTATTTTTAAATAATCTCTGCACCCAATGTGGAACTCTAACTCATAACCCTGAGATCAAGAATTTCATGCTCCACTGACTGAGCCAGCCAGGCACCTCTTTATGGTTTTTTTAGATTATGTAATTGGAAAACATCATTAACACCTTGGAATAGAAAAAAAATAGATTTTAAAATTTTGTTAAAAATGTTTGTGTTTTGTTGTTTTGTTAAAAATCTTTATGTTAATTTTAACACAGAGAGAAAGAAAAGCAAAATATCCCCCTCTACCCTCTCCTATTTAGTCCAAATCCAATTTCACTCTCTAGTTCACTGTTAACATCTTCTATTTACAAAACTCATGAACAGTATCCTACTAAACATTGGTCTACAACTTGTTTGTTTCATTTAGCAATCAATGGCAGACATCTTTGGTGTCAGGAGATAAAGATGTATCTTTACATTGTTTTCAAATTTTCACTAATATATTGTTTCCAATGTTTTACTCACAATGCTGCAGTGAATATTCTTGTGCATATTTTTCTCCATAATTTTAGAAGTGCTTCTGAACAAAATTCCTAGAAAGAAACTTGCTGGGTTACAGGTAGAGCTAACCCTTGAACAATGCAGGGGTTAAGGCTGCCAGCCCCTGTGCAGTTGAAAATCCATATGTAACATTTGACTTCCCAAAAGCTTAACTACAAAGAGCCTACTGTTGACTGGAAGCCTTACCTTTAACAGTCAGTTGATAAAGACATTTTGTATGTTATATGTATTATATATTGTGTTTTTTATTGTAAGAAAATCAAAAGGAAGAGGAAATATATTTACAATACTGTATTTATCGAAAAAACTCCATGTATAAGCAGGCCCAGACAGTTCAAACCCGTGTTGTTCAAGTTCAACTACACATGTATTTGAATTTTTTATCAACATTACCTCCAAAAGTTTACCAGTGGACCATTCCAACTGCAACATGTCTATTTCTCAACACATTCTTGGACACCTATCTTTAAATCCTTTGCCAACTTTAGAGATAAACCCATTGATCTTTGTGGTAGCCAGCCTCCAAGATGGCCTCCCATCATCCCAACCTACTGGTATGCACACCTGTGAGTTTCCTCTCACAGTGAATTGGAGTTCATCTGCTTGACCATGGCTGGCTGCGTCATTTGTAAGGCTCAGTGAAAAAATGAAAATGCTTGTTCAAAAATTAGGAAAAAGTGCCACAAAGGGACTAAAGGTACTATAAATAAAAGTTTTTCTGGGATCCCTGGGTGGCGCAGCGGTTTGGTGCCTGCCTTTGGCCCAGGGCGCGATCCTGGAGACCTGGGATCGAATCCCACGTCGGGGTCCCAGTGCATGGAGCCTGCTTCTCCCTCTGCCTGTGTCTCTGCCTCTCTCTCTCTCTCTCTGTGACTATCATAAATAAATAAAAATTTAAAAAAAAAGTTTTTCTTCTGCAATCTTTCTCTTAACCTGTCATGTTTTTTTTTAATTTGCTAATTAATGCCATCTTAAGTAAAGAAAAATCACAATGGTAACATGTTAGGACATGTTACTATTCATCTTTATATATGCAATACCAGTTTTATTTTATTTTTAATTTTTTTAAAAAATATTTTATTTATTTATTCATGAGAGACCCACAGAAAGAAGCAGAGACATAGGCAAAAGGAGAAGCAGGCTCCATGCAGGGAGCCCAACGTGGGACTCGTGGGACTCCATCCCAGGTCTCCAGAATCATGCCCTGGGCTGAAGGCGGCGCTAAGCTGCTGAGCCACCTGGGCTGCCCAACAATGCCAAGTTTAAATTCAAATTATGAGAGCATTTAACTCATGCAGAATCACCCAAATCACACAATTCATATTTTATAGCCTGTATATGCATATGTATTTTTTTCTTATCAGAATAGTAGAAGTGATGTACAAAATTAACTTTTTATTTCACTTTTTTTTTGAGAGAGAGAGAGAGAATGAGCACATTCAAGTCAAGGGAAAGGGCAAAGGGAAAGAGAATCTGGGCAGCCCGGGTGGCTCAGCAGTTTAGCCCCACGTTCAGTCCAGGGTGTGATCCTGGAGACCCCAGGTCGAGTCCCATGTCGGGCTCCCTGCATGGAGCCTGCTTCTCCCTCTGCCTGTGTCTCTGCCTCTCTCCCTCTTTCTGTGTCTCTGACAAATAAATAAATAAAATCTTTAAATTAAAAAAAAAAAAAAAAAGGAAAGAGAGAATCTGAAGCAGGCTCCACACCCAGTGAAGAGCCCAATACAGGGCTTGATCTCACCATGACCTGAGCTGAAATCAAGACTCGGATGACTGAGCTACCCAGGTGCCCCCTTTTAATTTTACTTCTTAATATATGCATATTTTCCTAGCATTCTGGAAGCTGGTGGCTTCCTAAACATACTGACTTTGTCCATGCTTTGAGTCTCATTGAGTTCCCACCAAAATTCTGGACATAGCTAACACTATATACAAAGGGGTGGCAAAAAAATAGTGGTGCACACATATATTGCATGTATCCCCTCTGCTCACATGTCATCTCCATTGTTCCTATGGACTTTCCTTACAAAAGTCCAATGAGAAAATTATTAAGAATATCAATATGGCAATAGCAGAGCTTTAAGCCAAATGCAGGACTCTTCTGAATGCAGATCCTGTGTGACTGAGCAGACTACATGCTCATGAAAGCAGCCCCAGGTAACCAGTAGAAGTGATATATATGACTGCCAAAGGGAGGTCAGAACTTCAGAAATGCCTACCTGGGGATTGGGAGGATCGGAAGCCTTTTGCCAACAGCTAGCACCAATTTAATAGCCATATGAATAAGCCATCTTGTAAATGGATCCTCTGGCTCTATTCATGCCTTCAGATGAATTCAGCCCCAGGGAACATCTCGACTACAACTTCAAGAAAAAACCCCAAGACAGAATCTCCCAGCTTAGCCACTCTGAATTCTCACCTACAAAAATATCAGAAATAATAAACATCTGTTGGGGTGCCTGGTTCTGACTCTTGATTTTGGCTCAGGTCATGATCTCAGGGTTGTGAGATTGAGCCCTGTGTCCAGCTCTGTGCTCATTGGGAAGTCTACTTGAGATTCTCTCTCTCTTCCTCTCTCTCCGCCTCTCACTACCCACCCCCCATTAAAAAATCTATATGTCTATTGTTTTCAGTTACTAAGCATTGGGTAATTTGTCACATAGCAATATATAGCTAAAACAGTGCTTTAATTCATATTTGCTTTTTTTTTTTTTCATATTTGCTTTAATTTGAATAAGATTTGGCATCTTTCTGAATGTTTGATGGCTACTTATTTTCTTTCTTCTTTGACTTGCTCATTTATTTTTATTGGTAATATGTAAAGAGCTATACCAAGGAAATCAGCCCTTTGTTGGTCATATGTACTATATGTTTTTCACAGTTGATTATTTTTTTACTGTATTTTCCATTACAGAAGTTTTAAAATTTTTATTGTGGCTTAATTGACAATTTTTTTCCATTATACCTTTTAGATTTTGATTCAAATTTATGAAAGGTTTTTCTCAATTCACAGTTACAAAAATGTTTATCCATGCCTTGTTTTAGTACTTTGATGATTTCATTTACATTAACATTTTTGATTATTTAAAATAATTTTTTTTTGTGAGGGAATGTGTGTGATGGAGACAGAGAAAAGAGAGATACAATCCCTCCATTTCACAATTGTTAGTTCATTATACAATTTCAATTATTAAATAATCCTCTCCCCACTGATCTGAACTACCATTTAATCACATCTCAGACACTTGTCTATTTTGGGGTTTATTTCTATATTCCCAACTGTTTTCCATTGATTTATCTATTCCTATGCCAATGTTACTCTTCTATTTCTGGGTAGCCTGGATAGTCTCATGGGTTTCATTTTTTCTAGGATAGTTTTGGAATCATTTTTCAACTTCAAATAATTAAGTGAATCAATATCCCTTGATGTTTTTATTGCGCTAAATTTATGAAATCGAGCATCCCCATGAGACTGAAGTCTGTCTTTCCATGGTTCACATCTATGTTATGTGTTTTGATAGACTTTCAAGACCTTCTTCATTTAGGTCCTACATATTTCTTATTAGGTTTATTTCTAGGATTTAAAAAAATTGAAGTATAATTGATATAGAATAAACTGCACATTTTTAAGGCGCACAACTTGATAAATTTCGACGAATGTGTGTAATCATGAAAGCACTAATGCAATCAAGACAATGAATGTATCTGTAACTCTCAAAAGTTCCTCCATGACCCTTTGTAATCATCACTTCCTCAAGGAACTACTAATCTGCTTTTTGTCACTAGAGATTAGTTTGTGTTTTCTAGAATGGAATATGTGATATGTATACAAATGGAATCATGTGATGTATACTCTTTCATGCCTGGCTTCTTTTACTCAGCATCATTATTTTGAGATTCATTCGCATTCTTCCATGTATCCATAGTTTGTTTTCTCCATTGCTGAGTACTATTCCTTTGTATGAATATACCACAACTTGTTTATCCATTCAATTGCTGAAGGGCGTTAGGGTTGTTTTTTAGTATTTGATTATTACAAATAAAGCTGCTATGACTACTTGTGTACAAATCTCTTTTTAGACATGTACTTTCTCTTTTCTTTGACTTATATGGAGGAGTGAGATATTTGGGCCATATGAGACATTTATGTTCAGCTTACTAGAAATTGCCAAGCTGTATTGCAAAGTGGCTGAACCACTTGACATTCTCACTAGCAATGTAGGAGAATATTTTAGATCTTATTTTTTAAATTTTTATTTATTTATTTTTGTATATTTTTTTATTGGAGTTCTATTTGCCAACCTATAGCATAATAGATCTTATTTTTAACTAATTTCTAGTGTTATTGCATTATTAAAACAGAATGGGGTCTGATTTTATTCTACTTCTTCGAATTTACATAGGTTGTCTTTATGGCATTATAAAAGATTGATTTTTATAAATGTGTTGATACTTAAGCAGAAAAAATTCAGTGTGCTCAGGTATGGAATGCAACCTTATTGATTATATAACTCAGAACTTTTATAGCTCTTATTTTGGTGTTTATTGTATCTGTTACTTGCTCAGAGAAATGAATTATAGTCTCTTACTGCTATTATGCTTTTGCCAATTTCTTATTATTTCTTTGGAGTTTTGTATTATGGAGTTTATTTATTGCAAAAAGAGTCACTACTGCTGTAATTTCATTGTGGATTGTTCTCTTCAACATTCTAAAGTCTTTTGGTTTTATAAACTACTTTTTCACTTAATTTACCTTACCCGATTTTAAATTATTACTCTGTATATTATTTTTATGAAATCCTTAAAGCTTTTGATTGAGGAAATTTTCAAACATGTGCAAAATCATGAAAAAATAGTATAACGAACCCATATTGCATTTAATATGCAGTTCCAACAACTATCAACTGATGGCCAATCTTGTCTGTCTCTGAAAACTCCCTCTATACCTGGATTACTTTGAAGCCAATCCCCAATATTATATAACTTCATCTCTAAATATATATCTCCAAAAGATAATGACTCTTTAAAAGTAACCATAAGATGACTATCCATTCTTTAAACAATTAACAGTCATTCTTTAACATCATTATGAAATAGCATGATAGCATTCAAACTCACCTAATAGTTTCCTAATTACTTATGGTGTATCCAATGGTCTATCCAAATCATGATAAATCCCATTGTGTCTTTTAGGCTATAGGTTTTCTGCTCCATCTCTTTCTTTCCTTGTAATATGTTAGTCAGAGATACTATATTTTTTCCTCTGTAGCATTTCCCAGAGCTTTGACTTTAAAGAGTTTTCCTTGATAGTACATCATGTGTTCCTCAATCCCTTGTGTTTCCTACAAACTGGTATTTAGATCTAAAGGCCTGATCAGATTCAGGTTCAATATTTTGGCAAGAATACTTCACAGGTGGTGTTATGTACTTCCATCAATCAGCACGATGTCTACTTTTCTCATTTTTTTTTTTTTTTAAAAAGATTTTATGGGATCCCTGGGTGGCGCAGCGGTTTGGTGCCTGCCTTTGGCCCAGGGCACGATCCTGGAGACCCGGGATCGAATCCCACGTCGGGCTCCCGGTGCATGGAGCCTGCTTCTCCCTCTGCCTGTGTCTCTGCCTCTCTCTCTCTCTGTGTGTGACTATCATAAATAAATTTTTAAAAATTTAAAAAAGATTTTATTTATTCATTCATGACAGAGAGAGAGAGAGAGAGAGAGGCAGAGACACATGCAGGGAGCCCAATGTGGGACTCGATCCCAGGTCTCCAGGATCACACCTCGGCTGAAGGCTGCACTAAACTGCCGGGCCACCAGGGCTGCCCTACTTTTCTCATTTTAATAATACCTCATTTTTATTATTTTTTGAAGATTTTATTTATTTATTCATGAGAGACACATAGAGAGGCAGAGACATAGGAGAAGCAGATTTCCTGCAGGGAACCTGATACAGGACTCAATCCCAGGACCCCGGGATCACGATCTGAGCCAATGACAGATGCTCAACCACTGAGCCACCCAGGTGCCCCAATAATACCTCATTTTTAAACGATCCACGATACATTCTAAGTAACAAAAAGGTGCAATATCATATTCTATAATTTCTTCTCCACTTATTAACTGGATTATTCCTCAAAGAAGAGACCATCTAATCAACTATTTGATTACGCTGAGGTACAGTTCACACGGGAAAGTCAGTTTCCACTTACTTAAGTGTTCAAAATAAGGAGTTGGTTCTCTAGCATTCACCAAAAGTAATCTATGAACTTCTCCTTTTCTATATTTTGTAGTGTTATTATGAACTTGCAGATTTAAACATATTTGATGTGCTCTATTCATTGGAAATTGTCATTTTTTTATTGATGTTGGAGTTGTCTCATCTTTGAACTTTGGGTGCTCTTCAAGTTACATAATGAGTCCCTTTGATATGACAACCATAGAAGAAGTCTTTGATATGTTCCTTGCTTTCTGGTATGACAAGATGTCCCACATGCAATTTTCTTGTCCCAGGTATGGAGTCAGTCATTTCCCCAAGAAGCTCTGACTCTCTTCAGCAGATAAAGATATTTAGAGATGGTAACTTGAGTGTTAAGCACCGTGTTCTTTATGTTTTCATTTTCCTCTATGTCTATGTCCATACTTGGCCTTTCAACCTTTCAGAGATGTTCTGTTTTAGATACATGAGTTAGGTTTTGTTAATTAATACATTTTGAGGTTAACAAAATAAACCAGGCTATTTCCATATTTCTTTATTGTATAATTGAAATGGACATGTTTGGCAGCTGTAAGACCCCTACATTGGCTCTCTGATCAATTGAATGAGGACTATTACGATAGGAAGAGCCAAGTAGAAGACCTGGAACCCCTCCCCCGCACCAGGATGTAAGCCAAAAACATCTCTGGAGGTATTTCTGAGGTCAGTGCCACCTCAAAGAGTTAAAAGCCACAGAGATGTTAATTCTACTGCGTGTCCATTTACCTTGCCTAGTTGGCCTGCATAGAGGCAGTTTGATCTTGAAGTTTAACATTGATTATCATATAATCAGGTGGAGCTACCAATTGCAGTTATTGTTACGGATGTATCATCTTTTCTGGAGCAAATCAACTCAGCTCCTCCTTATACTTAGTACACAGCTACTGAGATGGCAAATTCTTTTCCTTCTATATCAGTTTGCAAGGTCTCCTGTAGCAGTTTGCTTTCATCTAGCAGAGATAATGGTACACTTGCCTTAGGGCCACGATAATTCTTCTGCTCTCTACTATAATCTAATCAGCAGGGAGATCTTGGTTGTTTTGACATCCTATAGAAAATCATAATAACCTACTACATTGATGATATAATGATGACTGGTTCTGATGAACAGGAAGTAACAAGTAGCTTAGATGTCTTATTAAGATACATGTGTGTCAGAAGATAGGAAATTAGAACCACAAGATTTCAGGGGCATATTTAACAGTTTTTGTTAAGTTCATGGGTCTAAAACATGTTGGGATATCCCTTCCAAAGGGATTGACACAGTACTCTATCTTAGACTGCCTACCATTATAAAAGAGACAAAATGCTTGATTTACCTCTTGGAGGTCACATTTGCTACAATGTGTTCCAGCTCAGCCTCTAACAAGAAAAGGTTCTGTAGCAGGTCTGAGAACTGCCTCTTGAGTCCCAGTTACAGACATGCGGTAGAGTAGCCATGCATACTTTTCCTTGCTTGATATATGCATATACATCTGCATGTATATTATTCTTTCCTTCCCATTTCTCCTTGTTATTTTATATAAGGCTTTCTGTTAGTCTTCAGGTTCCAAATAGTTCACATGGATTCCAACTGAATTAGAAGAGAAATTAGCCTTATCCAGAGATGTGTGTGGGGATGGTTAGAATTTTGTGTCTCATTTTTTTGGGAAAAGGCTGAGGGCTTTGATGTACAGGAAATGGTCACCTCTTGTTAGGTGGAAGCATGGAGCTGTTATTTTTGTCTTGTTCCCCTGTCTTCTGGCTTTGTCCTTTTGGAGAAGCTTGCCTATGTACCAACACTGTTCTTCATCTTTAGAGCTGAGAAACTTCTTCAGGATGGGTCTCAGTTTTGATATTACTGTCTTTCCCCTCAGCAACATTTCCATGGCCTGACTTTGATGATAATAATTCTTTCTTCATTTCAGGAATGTTTTCATCTGTCCTAATTTTGGACAATTTTTTTGCATTCCATTTGTTTATTCTTTATTTAGGGACATCATTTATCTGTGTGTGTCTTCCATATTGTTCATTTTACCTCTAATTGCTTTCATTTGTTTGCCTTTTTCCTTTCTGTGGGATTTGTGTGTGTGTGTGTGTGTGTGCGCGCGCGCAATTCATTATCTTCCTTGAATTTTATTCTTATTTATGAGTTAGTTCTATAGAGACTTTTTTTGGTCCTCAGTTTCTTTCCTTAGCTCTGAAATCTTCCTATTATTCTTCTTAGTCTATTGAATTATGTTTGCATGTTTAACCTTTTCTTTCAGACATTGCATGGTCTCTAACTGTGAGGGCACAACACATTTATTCCTGGTATTTCCTTGTTTCCCTAGAGTACTTCTGTTGCCTATTAGGATTTTTCACTTGTTTAAAGATCTGGAATCATTTCTTGAAGGAGTGGCAGTCCATCCTTTTTGAATGGCCCTATCCATGATTACACTTGTTCATCCTCATAAAGAAGTTACCTAGGTACTTGTACTAGTTGGGGTTCTCCAAAGAAACAGAACTAAACAGCACATGTGTATGTGTGTATCTGAGGGGGTAGGATGGCAGGCTGGAGACTCAGGGAAGAGTTGCAGTTTGATGCCAAGGCAGTCTAATAACAGAATACTCTCTTTCTTAGAAGTCAGTCTTTGTTCTATGAAGGCCTTCAACTGATTGGATGGGGCCCACTCACATTCTGGATGGTAATCTGCCTTACTGAAAGGCAATCAATTTATTTTCATTTATTTATTTTTAAAAGATTTTATTTATTTATTCATGAGAGACAAACAGAGAGAGGCAGAGACATAGGGAGAGGGAGCAGCAGGCTCCCTGTGTGGAGCCTGATGTGGGACTTGATCCCAGGACCCCAGTATCACAACCTGAGCCAAAGGCAGACATTCAACCACTAAGCCACGTAGGTGCCCAAAAGGAGATCAATTTAAATTTAACCTCACCTCTTTCTCACACCAGACAGAAAAATAAACTCAAAGTGGATTGAAGGCTTAAACAGGAGACTTAAACCACAAAACTCCTAAAAGAAAACAGAAATCTTTTTTTTTAAAGATTTTATTTATTTATTCATGAGAGACACACAGAGAGGCAGAGACACAGGCAGAGGGAGAAGCAGGCTCCATGCAAGGAGCCCAGTGTGGGATCACGCCCTGAGCCAAAGGCAGACGCTCAACCGCTGAGACACCCAGGCATCCTGAGAAAACATAAATCTAAAAAGAAGGCAGAAATTTCTTGGACATCAGTCTTAGCAACATATTTGTGGATATGTCTCCTTAGGCAAGGGAAACAAAAGCAAAAATAAACTACTGGAACTACACTAAAATAAAAAGCTTTTACACAGCACTGGAAATTATCAACAAAACAAAAAGGCAACCTACTGAAAGACAGAATATTTGCAAATGACATGACTGATAAAGGGATTAATATCTAAAATAGATAAATAACTTATAAAATCAAACATCAAAAAACAACTAATCTGGGCAGCCTGGATGACTCAGTGGTTTAGCGCTGCCTTCAGCCCAGGCTGTGATCCTGGAGACCCAGGATCGAGTCCCACATCGGGCTCCCTGCATGGAGCCTGCTTCTCCCTCTGCCTGTGTCTCTGCCTCTCTCTCTCTCTCTCTCTCTGTGTCTTCTATGAATAAATAAATAAAATCTTTAAAAAAAACCTAATCTGATTGAAATAGGCAGAGGAGGGCCTGAATAAACATTTTTCTAAAGAAGACATCCAGATGGCCAAAAGACACATGAAAAGATGCTTAACATTACTACTCAACAGAGAAATGCAAATCAAAACCACAATGAGAAATCACCTCATATCCGTCAGAATGCCAGGAATTAAAAAGAAAAGAAATAAGAAGTGTTGGTGAGGATGTGGAGAAAAAGGAACCCTCTTACACTCTTGGTAGGAATGCAAACTGGTGCAGCCACTCTGGAAAACAGTACAGAGGTTTCTCAAAAAAATAAAAGTAGAAATACCATATGATTCAGTAATTATACTACCAGACATTTACACAAAGAAAATGAAAACACTAATTCAAAAAGATATATGCACCTCTATGTTTATTATTTGTAATAGCCAAGATATGGAAGCAGCCTAAGTGTCCATTGGTAGGTGAATGGATAAAGAAGATGTGGTATGTATGTGTGTATTATATATATTTATATATATATAATATATGTACAATGGAATATTACTCAGCTATAAAAATGAATAAGATCTTGCCATTTGTGACAAATAAATAGACCTAAAAGGTATTATGCTGTGAAAAAAGCCAGAATGATAAAGATAAATACCATAAAATTTCATTTACAGGTGGAACCTAAAACCAAAACAAACAGAAACAGACTCATAAATACAGAGAACAAACTAGTGTCGCCAGAGGGTAGGGGGTTGGGGAGATGGGTGAAACAGATGAAGGGAATTAAGAGGTACAAACTTCCTGGCATAAAATAAGTCACAGAGATGAAAAGGATAGGAAAGGGTATATAGACAATAATACTGTAATAATGTCATCTGGTGACAGATGGTGACTATACTTATCTTGGTGGGCATGGTATATATAGAACTATTGAATCAAAGTGCTGTGCACCTGAAGCTCACATAACATATGTCAACTAAAACAATAAACATTTTTTAAAAATGTTAATCTCATCCAGAAAAACCTTCACAGAAGCATCCAGAATAATGGTTGACCAAATATCTGAACACTGTGACCCAGCCAAGTTGACACATAAAATTAACCATCATAGTACTCTGCCAGTATTTTCTGAATGGGTGGTGTTGAGAAAAAATGGGTAACCAGAAATGGGAAATTACCTTCAGACATATAAAATGGATTTCACCAGCCAACTGTACTTTCGAGAAGCACAGAGCTTCTGAGGTGAGACCTATACTCTTCAATACAGGCTGACCCAGTAGGTGGCATTTTATTCATTCAAGAGGATGGCAACAACAATTACTGGTGATGAGTCAGTAACTGTACTCATAGCTTTGGGAAGACCAGAATTTCTTCCAAGCTATCAGAGAAAGAAGGTAACTAGCATTAGCTAGTGATGAAAATAAAGCACCCTTATAGAACACCTGGACCACACCAGATGTCCTATTTATCACCTTTGTTTATCTTCTCTTCCCTAAGTTCACTTTGGTTGAGGGTTCTCTCTTTTTGGGCCCCAGTTCTGTTCATTTCTCCTGCATTAAACTCCCCTGTATGATTTAGGCCCTCCTGATTTGCTGTAGGATTTGGTATCCATACCAGGCATTTTATTACTGCCTGTTATTTATCCTATATATCCATCCTTCCCCTGATGCACAAGAGTACAAGTTTCTTGAGGACCATGTTTTATCTCTGGAGTCCAGCACACAGGGTGGGCAGTTAATGAGCTATTAACATCTGTTAAGAATGACACTATACTTTTTCTTTTCTTTTCTTTTCTTTTCTTTTCTTTTCTTTCTTTCTTTTCTTTTCTTTTCTTTTCTTTTCTTTTCTTTTTGACACTATACTTTTCCTTAACACTGTATTTAGATGTTGCTGTAAAAGTATAATATCTTTAAGTTTTCAGGGCCAATTGTTGACTTGAGAGTAAAGGCAATCTACTCCTATCTAAATCCCAATGGAGGGCAGCCTTGGTGGCTCAGTGGTTTAGTGCCGCCTATAGCCCAGGGCCTGATCCTGGAGACCCAGGATCGAATCCCATGTCAGGCTCTCTGCATGGAGCCTGCTTCTCCCTCTGCCTGTGTCTCTGCCTCTCTCCTCTCTCTCCTCTCTGTGTATTCTCATGAATAAATAAATTAAATATTAAAAAAATAAATCCCAATGGAAATAAACAAGTGAATAAAAACAATAGAAATTGTCTCATCCCTTTCTATGGAAGAGACAGAAAATTAATTTCTGGAAGTCACAGATGTCACAGAAGCATCACAGAAACATCTACCTTTGGCTTAGGTCATGATCCTAGGGTCCTGGGATTGAGCTCCCTGGGGTCCTGGGATAGGGTTCCCTGCTCAGTGGAGAGCCTCCTTCTCCCTCTCCCTCTGCAACTCTCCCTGCTTGTGTGCATGTGCTCTCTCTGCCAAATAAATAAATATAATCTTTTAAAAACAAGAATATCAAGAATTAATCTGTAATTCCCTTTCCAAGAGAATAGCCTGGACTTGGGCATTCTTGAATCTGAGAATATGCCCTAGGTTTTCATCTTTTATTTTAATATTTACTTATTTTAGAGAGAGAGGCAGAGAGAGAGAGAGAGAGAGAGAGAACACATGTGAGTGACCTGCATGAGTAGAGGGGAGAGGCAGAAGAGAGAATCTTCAAGGAGACTGGGTGCAGAGCCCAACCTGGAGCTCAGTCTCACGACCCATGAGATTGTGACCTGAGCTGAAACCAAGAGTCAGATGCTCAACGGACTGAGCCATCCAGCCTCCCCTCTTTTCTTTTCTTTATATATTTTTTAATGTAGAAGGAAATGTGGGCTAAAAGACACATTCACAACATTCAACCTAGTACCTGCCTGCCTATAAATATCGGTACCACTTACAAGTCTTGGTTCATGATGCAGAGTCTCTAATAGACACGGAGAAAATAGAGATGTTGGCCCACAGCTCTGGCTTCCTCTCTGTTTCCTTTGAAGTCTTGATCACAGAACCGTAGCAAGGTCTTGACCATAAGATATGAAAGAAGAATGCAGCAGCACCTGAGTCATGCATATGATGATCTAAGAACATGGTGGGTAAATACAGGCACAGATGGAACTCTCAGCATCCAAGTCTAAATAAATACATCTGCATATACAGATGAGCAATATTTTATGACTTGAAAGGAGGCTAACAAAATGCTCATGAGCCAGAAAAGCACATGTTTGCAGTAGACACTTTGTTGTTCTGGGTTCTCAAAGTGCAAGAGAATTTCCAGGTATCCCTGCATGATGGTGGGTACCTAAATTTGTATCTCTCCACATTTCCTCCAAAATACTGTACAGAACAATAAGAACAAATAAAATCACTATTAACCCACACATTTAGTATACTAGAAGACAAAGAATATTATAAATTCAAATTCATCTAACATATTTAATTGTAGCTCTAAGACTAAAACAAAGGGGAGGGAAGGGGTGGAAGAAAAATATACAAATGGACAGAAAGCTAAATTTATGGATTATTGTACAAGTGATTATTGTACAAGGGAGGAGTCAGTGAATGTTTTTCACAACTAACAAACCAAATGAATAAAAAATATAGGACAAAGATCATTATAAAAGGTTTAACTATAAAGGTAACTAAATAAATATTCTATGACCTGGCAAACCTTCCTAAATATCAAAACAAAATTTAAAAATTAGAAGAAAATACATCAAATAGAGAAATATAATAAATACACATATGTAGTAATTATAAACTAATAAGACAGTACTGAGGCCAAACATACAAACTGTATCAATAAATGTTAATGGACTTAACTTATCTAATAAAAGAATTTTCAAGTTGGCTTCAACTCAAAATGTATTGAAGATCTAAAGAGACATATCAAAAACAAAGTTTTTCAGAAAAGCTTTTTTAAAAAGGCAAATCAGGTAAATGCAAATGAGAAGAAAGCTAGAGTTGTGATCCTGATATCAGATAAAATAGTGTTCAATGGATACATTCCTAGAATCATACAATCTTCCAAAGCAACCAGGAAGAAATAGAAAATCTGAATAGAACACTTTACAAGCAAAGAAATTGAATTGGTAATCAAAAAACTGCCAAAAAATAGAAGTCCAAGACCAGATGCATTCATAAATGATGAGTACCAGACACTCAAAGAATGGTTAGTACCTGTCATTTTCAAAATATTCCAAAAAATAGAAGAGGAGGGAAAGCTTCCAAATTTATTCTATGAGGCCAGAATTACCCTATTACCAAAATCAAGCAAAGATACCACAAAAAAAAAAAAAAAAAAAAAGAAAGAAAAAGAAAACTGCAGGCCAATATTCCTGATGGACATAGATGCAAAAATCCTCAACAAAATACTAGCAAAATGCATACAGCAATACATTAAAAAGATCATTTACCATGATTAGGTGGCATTTATTCCTGGGATGCAAGGAATGATTCAATACTTGCAAATCAATCATTGTCATATACTACATCAGCAAAATGAAGAATAAAAATCATATGATCATCTCAACAGATGCAGAAAGAGCATGTTACAAGATTCAAATCCATTCATGATAAGAACTCTCAACAAAATGGGGTTAAAGGAAACATCCTTCAACATAATAAAGGCCATATATAAAAAACCCACAGTTGACATTATCCTCAATGGTGAAAAACAGAGCTTTCCCTCTAACGTCAGGAATAAAACAAGGATATCCACTTTCACCACTTGGATTCAATAGAGTACTAGAAGTCCTAGCCATGGCAGTCAGTCAGAAAAGAAAAAGAAAAAAGAGGCATCCAAATTGGTAAATAAGAAGTTTAAACTGTCACTATTTGCTAATGACATGATATTATACATAGGAAATCCTAAAGATTCCACTGAAAAACTGCTGGATAATAAATAAATTCAGTAAAGTGGCAGGATACAAAACCAATACCCAGAAATCAGTAGCATTTCTATATACTAACAGTGAAGTCACAGAAAGAGAGAAAAAAAAAAAAACACGGCACCATTTACAACTGTACCAATAATAATAATATACCTAGGAATAAACCTAACTTAAAGAAGTACAAGACATGTACTCTGAAAACTACAAGACATTGATGAAAGAAATTGAAGAAGATACAAACAATTGGAAAGATATACTATGCTCATGGATTGAAAGAATTAATATTGTCAAAATGTCCATACTACTCAAAGCAATCTACAGATTCAATGCAATCCTTATCAAAATACAAAACACCAACAGCATTTTTCACAAAGGTAGGACAAATAATACTAATATTTGTGTGGAACCACAGAAGACCCCAAACAGCCAAAGCAATCTTGATAAAGAACAAAGCCAGGGGTATCACAATTTCAGGTTTCAAAATACCCTACAAATCTGTAGTAATCAAAACAGTATGGTGCTGGCACAAAAATAGACACACAGATCAATAGAACAGAATAGAGACCCACACATATGTGGTCAATTAATCTATGGCAAAGGAGGCAAAAATATACATAAAGGAAAAGACAGTCTTTTCAATAAATAGTGTTGGGAAAACCAGACAACCACATGCAAAAGAATGAAATTAAACTCATACACAACATACAATTAATGGGCTAAATACTTAAATGAAAGGCCTGAATCTATTAAACTCCTAGAATAAAGCACAGGATAAAACGTCCTTAACGTTGGTTTTGGCAAGGATTTTTTTTGGAATAGATGTAAAAAGCACAGGAAACAAAAGCAAAAATGAATAAGCAGGGTTACATCAAACTTAATAGTTCTGTACCTCAAAAGAAACAATCAACAAAATTAAAAGGCCACCTATGTGAGAAAATATTTGCAACCTATCTATTTGATAAGGGGTTAATATCCAAGAAATATAAGGAACTCCCAATTCAATGGCAACAAATAAATAAAAGATCTGATTAAAAAATGGGCCTGAACAGACATTTTTTTCAAAGAAGACATACAAATGGCTGGTGGGAATATGAAAAGATGCTCAATATTATTTTCATCAGGGCAATGCAAATCAAAACCACAGTGAGACAGCACCTCACATCTGTTAGGATGGTTATTATCAACGACTCCCAAGACAATAAGGATTGGTGAGGATGTGGAGAAAGGGGAACCCTTGTGTACAGTTGATGGGAATGCAAACTGGTGCAGCCACTATGGAAAATAGTATGGAGGTTCCTCAAAAAGTTAAGAATAGAATTACCATGGGATCCAGCCATCTTTCTTCTGGGTATAGATCTGGGGGGAAATAGAATCACTATCTCAGAGAGGTATCTTAACTCCCATGTTCATTGCAACATCATTCACAGTAGCCAAGACATGGAAACAAGAGTCCATGGATGGATGGATGAATGGCTGAAGATGTGGTGTACCTACACACGATGGAATATCACTCAGCCTCAAAAAAGCAGTAAATCTTGCCATTTGCAACAACAGGATGAACCTGAAGGACAAAGTGAAATAAGCCACACACAGAAAGCAAATGCTTTATGAGCTCACTTATCTGTGGAATCTAAAAAACAAAAAAGAAAAAAATTGAATTCACAGTAACAAAGAATGGTGGTTACCAGAGGGTTGGAATTGGAGGAAGGGGAGACTTTGAACAAAGAGTAGAGACTTCCAGTTTTCAGGTGAATAAATTCTGGGATTCTGATGTGAAGCATGGTGACTGTAGTTAGTAATAATGTATGATACATTTGAAATTCACTAAGAGGGTAGATATCAAGCGTTCTTACGACATACACACAAAAAAGTAACATGGAAGGTCATGGATATGTTAGTTTGGTTGTGGAAATCATTTAACAGGATATACGCACATCAAAACATTACAGTGTACACCTTAAATAAACTTTTATTTGCCAAAAAGTAAACATATTAAAAAACCATAGAGATAAAGGTATAAATACCTATAAATACCTTTATAGCATCTAAATCAAACTTCACAGGCTCTGGTCTTCAATGTCTACCATTTCATTAGGCTTACATTTTATTTTTATTTATTTAATTTATTTATTTATATATTTTTAATATTTTTTAAAGATTTTATTTATTTATTCATGAGAGACACAGAGAGAGGCAGAGATACAGGCAGAGGGAGAAGCAGGCTCCTTGTAGGGAGCCTGACATGGGACTCCATCCCGGGACTCCAGGATCATACCCTGGGCTGAAGGCGGCGCTAAACCGCTGAGCCACCCAGGGATCCCACATTTTATTTTTTAAAGATTTATTTATTTGAAGGAGAAAGAGAGAGAGCAGGGGGAGGGTCAAAGAGAGGGGGAAGAGAGAGAGAGAGAGAGAGAGAGAGAGAGAATCCCAAGCGTTCTCTCAGCTGAGCAGGGAGCACAACATGGGGGTCGATCTCCGGACCCTGAGATCATGACCTGAGCTGAAATCAAGTGTCAGACACTCAACTGACTGAGCCACCCAGGCACCCCAGGCTTACATTTTATTATTTTTTATTATTTTTATTTTTTATTTACGATAGTCACAGAGAGAAAGAGAGAGAGAGAGAGAGAGAGAGGCAGAGACATAGGCAGAGGGAGAAGCAGGCTCCATGCACCGGGAGCCCAACGTGGGACTCGATCCTGGGTCTCCAGGATCACGCCCTGGGCCAAAGGCAGGCGCCAAACCACTGCGCCACCCAGGGATCCCCCCAGGCTTACATTTTAAAGGTAAAACTTTGGAAAATGTACAATGGAGCAGGCCAAGGAGGCTCCAGGCACCAAACATTACTGACCAATTTCAGTGAACTTGTTTTCACTGACCAAACATAATTTCATTTTAGAGGATAATTAAGATAACTCTGAAATCTGATGAGGTATAGAACTTGTTGCCACACAGCTGGTTTCAGAGGGAGTTGTGATCACACAGATGCAGCACTTCCTTTGGGCTGGGTGTGTTCAGGGTGAAGAAAGAGGTGGCCCTCAGCCTGACAGGTGGGGCAGGTCATGCAGGATGCAGTGACCTGACCCTGGCACACATCTCGCACACCTATGCAGGGCAGCCGGAGTCACAGGAAGCCCTGGAGGGAGTTCAGAGATCAGCTGCTGCATGATTTTCAAAAAAGAAAGTCTTTTTTAGCAGAACACAAAACAAAATACTAAACCCTAATGTCTAAAACCAGATAGAAGTGGGATGGGCTCAGGTCCCCTGCGAGGCCTCTGTGAGGTTCTCCAGGACACCCTAAAGCACAGTCTAAAACCATCATCTTACAGATGGAGAAAGAGAGGTGGAGGTGTTTAAGGCCCACACAGCTGGGGATGTGCAGCGGTGCAAGAGGAGCCAGGAGCCTGGGGCCCCACATGTGTCCCTCCTACCACATCACTCCATGTGCGGGCTGGTTGCAAGGGGGTCACAGGGGTCCTGATCTCAGCTTCTGTTCCACATGCACCAAGCTGAGGAGCGTCAGGGGGCCCGTGTGAACCCCACCTTAACCAGCGTCCTAGGCCGAGGCACTCAACTCCTCTTTTCAGCTAGCCTTTCAGCTGGAGGACATGGATGGGTCACCAGGGGAATTTCGAAACACACTTGCCTGGTCCTGCAGGACTCAGAGTAGCGCTCAGCGGCAAGCGCAATGACCAGAAAGTTCCAGCAGAGGGCACTGTTCCCCAACAATACGAAATGGGACTCACCTGTCAAGGAAGATGAGCGAGCCAGAAGCTTCTTTTAAAAATGTCTTTTTCCCTCCTTTGATATTCTCAGCTCTCTGCAAGGAACATATAGGAAGTATAACATTCAGACTCATTCAAACTTACCCATCACACGGATGCCTAGGGTGCAGCTTTAAAAGCATCAAGTGACCAATAGACATTTGGTTCTTTATATAGTTTACCTGTAGCCTCTTTTGTTTTTTTTTTCTGTAGTCACTTTAAAAATTTCTTGGAAGGGGCACCTGGATGGCTCCGTGGTGAAGCATCTGCCTCTGGCTCAGGTCGTGATCCCAGGGTCCTGGGATCAAGTTACATATGGGGGGACTTGCTTCTCCCTCTGCCTGTGTCTCTGCCTCTCTTTCTGTGTCTCTTATGAATAAATAAATAAAGCTTTAAAAAAATTCTTAGAAAGTCTGTTTTTTATGACTAGACAAAGCATACCTCCCAAAAAAGGATCTCTGGATGAGGAAAGGAGAGTGACAGAGAATGGGCTATCTGCTTGGGACTTCACATCTGGTGTTCAGAGAGATGCTTCTCTTGCAGCCTCATCATTGCCAGCAAGGCAGGAACACGGTATCATTTCCCCAGATGAGGAAATCCTGGTTCAAGGCTGTTGCCTCCCCTGCCCACCGAGCCTCAGGCTCCTCTGTACATGCTCCAGGATCTGAGAGGAGAGGCTGTTGCCCAAACTAGGAATCAAGTCTACTCTCCCCATGAGTGGGATGAGTGGCAGGACCCCTCCCTTTTAGGAATGTTCTAGACCAGTGATTCTCAACTGGGGGCTGCTCGGCCACCCACTCCACTGCGGTGGGGTATTTGGCAATGTATGAAGACATAATTAGCTGCCACAATTTTGGGGGTGCTACTGGAATCTAGTGGGTGGGGGTCAGAGAAGCAGCTGAATAACCTACCACACACAGGGCAGCCCCCACACCCAGGAAAGAATTATCTGGCTTAAAACATTAATAGTGCCAAATTTGAGAAACCCTAGTCTAGATTCTAGATCTGGGATTCTCAGAGTGTGGTTCCCAGACCAAGTGCATTGGCATCACCTGGGATCTTGCGACAGGAATCCTGCATCAGGCCTACAAAATCAGAAGCTCCAAGATCAGCCCGCGCTTTTATGAGCCTTTCAGATGACCTAATGCATGCTCAGGTTTGAGAACCACTTATTTGCAGACTATACTGCTTATGATAAGTAGCATAACACTGTTCTTCTAAGATATTAGTGTGCTTACAATCACCGTGGACATGGTAGAAAAGCAGATTCTGATTTAGTAGTTGTTAGAATTTGCATTTCTTACAAGTTTTAGCAGCTGCTGCTGCTGCAAGAGGCCACATTTTGAGAAGAATCTAAGATCTGGCACAAAACTTGCCAGATCATAAGATAGACCTGAAGTGACTGCTGAAACTTGAGATTCCCAGGCTTCCCCTGCCCTGAGGCCCACTAAGGACTTAGGACATTTCCAGAGGAGGGGTCTGGGAATCTGAATTTTAAGAGTGTCCCCAGAAGATTCTCATGATCAAGCAGGTCTCAAAATACTGACTTCAGAGGGCAAGTTCAGGAGTTATTAATGTCATCTGTGAGTTCCCATTGTCTATAGCAGAAATTCTCCACCTGGGCTGTGAGAAATCCCTGGGGAGCTTCGAAACTCTCCGTGCACAGGCCACAGAGCAGAGGGATTATATCAGACCCTCTAAGGGTAGGAGTAGGAAGCAGTACTTTATTATTTTTTTTTAAAGATTTTATTTATTTATTCATGAGAGACACATGGGATCTCCATGTGTTCCCGGGTCTCCAGGATCACACCCCGGGCTGAAGGCAGGTGCTCAGCCACTGAGCCACCCAGGTGTTCCCAGGAAGCAGTACTTTAAAAAGATGCCTTGTGGGGTGCCTGGGTAGCTCAGTCGGTTTGGTATGTGCCTTCGGCTCAAGTCATGGTCAAGGGATGAGCCCCACTCAAGCTCCCTGCTCAGTGGGGAGCCTGCTTCTCTCTCTTCCTCTTCTGTTCCCCCTGCTTGTGCTCTCTGGCTCTCTGTTAAATAAATCAATAAACTCTTAAAAAAAAGATTTCTAGGGACCCCCAACATGCAACTGTGCTTTAGAATCAGTGACCTTAGAAAAGTCTGGCATCAAACATAGAGTTACTGTATGACCCGGCAATTCCACTCTTAGATGACCTGCATGACCATCAACTGATGAGAAGAGAGACAAATTAAAGTGGATGTGGTATCTCCACACCGTGGATTATTATGGAGCCCTAAGAAGGAGTGATGTATGCTACATGGTGGATAAACCTTGAGAACATCATGGTGAGTGAAAGAAGCCAGATACAAAAGACCACCTAGTGTACAATTCCATTTATATGACATGTCCACTAAAAGCAAATCCACAGAGACAGAAAGTGGATTAGTTAGCAGACTAACAGGGAGTGACGTTACCGGGGATGGGGTTTTATTTTGGGGTGATCAAAACATTCTGAAGAGGTGCACAGCATAGTGAGTGTACGAAATGCCACTGAACTGTATGCTTTTTTTTTATAAAGATTTTATTTATTCATAGACACAGAGAGGCAGAGACATAGGCAGAGGGAGAAGCAGGCTCCACGCAGGGAACCCGTTGTGGGACTCGATCCGGGGTCTCCAGGTTCACACCCCAGGCTGCAGGCTGTGCCAAACAGCTGCACCACCGGGGCTGCCCTGAACGGCTTTAAATGAACTTTATGCTGTATGAATTTTATCTCAATAAAAAAAGGAAAGAAAGACATAGAATCAGTGACATATGAACTTTCCCAGGAGAGGGGGATTTTGAGAAATCAGACAAAATCTGGGCGGAAGTCGATTATCCGTTTGGAGGAAACCACCCTGTGCTAGACCAAAAGGCCGTAGATGTGCCCCCTCCGTGGTCTTTGACCCTCTGCTGGGTGGGGGAGTAAATGGTTTGAGAGCTTAGTTGGGGGAGGAGGTATTGTCAGATCCCTGTGATTAGGGCGAAACCGCCAGGTTTAAGCTGTCAGCTGAAGTTGTGTTGATTTGAAAGTATGTGCCCAGAACCCGAGAGGCTTGTGTCTCTCTTCTGTTCAAAGGTTGAGGGAGAAAGTGGTGGCCGAGGTCAGTCTTCTTAAAAGTGGGGGTGGGGAAGGAGAAAGTTCAGGTTATTTAATTTGAATATAAACATAAAGATGACCCCACAAAGCTGAAGGTTTAGGGACGTGCTGGTAATTGACAGTTAAGTTACATTTCTGTAGCCGCAGGCCTGGAAGGGAGGTCCAGAGTGCTCAACCTAGGAGGGGGAGAGGTTGGGGGGGGGGGCAGGTCATGACCCTGTGCCCTCAGGCCTGGCTGGCGGAGGCCGGGATGCTATCCAGAGAAATCAAAGATAGAGATCTCTCCTCTTAAGCTTAATTAAGCTTCTATAATGCATTTTTATTTACTTTTTTTAAAACTTATTTTGGTTTCATATCTGTCCTCTTTACTCTAAATCCCACAGGAGAAGGCACCATGTCTAGTGCATGCTCAGGAGCGCCTGATGCATAGTAGGTGGGTTCTTTTTTTTTTTTTTAATATTTTATTTATTTATTCATAGAGACACACACACACACACACACACACACAGAGGCAGAGACACAGGCAGAGGGAGAAGCAGGCAGGCTCCATGCAGGGAGCCTGACGTGGGACTCGATCCTGGGCCTCCAGGATCACACCCCAGGCTGCAGGCGGTGCTAAACCGCTCTGCCGCAGGGGCTGCCCCTAGGTGGGTTCTCGACCAATCAGTTGGTTGACAGCTGGAGGCCCCTTGGTGAAGGGTGAATGCTGAGAGCAGATCTGTCAAGTGAAGGCTGGGGGTGAGCAAGCCCTGATAACACATGGCTGCCCGTAAGGACTTGCTGTACTCCCCCACCCAGGAGGAAGGACAGAGAGGTCACAGAGGGCTTCCTGGAAGCAACGGCACCTGACCTGAGTCTCAACAGGATGGAGGGTTAGGGCTCAGAGAGTGGAGAGGTGATTCCTGGAGAGAAGGCGACAGATGCGGGGCCTTGGGAACCGGGCCGATGGGGTTCCCCAACGGCAGGGGTCAGCCTGGCTGAGGCGGGAAAGCGGGGGTCCCATCCTCACAGGGGCAGCGGGGAGCACCTGGAGGAGCAGGGACAGTCTGTCCTGTGCTGTGGTGGAGCTCCCCAGGGCTGCTATAGGGAGGGTGGTTGGAGAGATTGGTAACAGCAGGAGGCTGTTCCCTCCTTGGGGAAGGAGGATTCGGAAGCAGAGCACCTGCCTTGTTGGACGGGCTCTGACCACCAGCATGGAAAGGGGAACATCTTCTGGTATGCAGATCTGTCGTGGAATTTGGTGGCTGGTGGCTGCTGCTGGGAGTGAGATCAAGGAAAAGTCAGGGTAGTGGTGGTGATGATGATGACAAGGTGACGGTGATGCTTACAGCTAGTGTTTGTTGATTGCTTACGGCTCGTGCCAGGCACTGGGCTGCACAATTTTCATGCACGGTGTCCTTTGAGCCTCATCAGGATCCACCAAGGTAGAGACTGTTTCTATCCTCATCATATGGATGAGAAAACGGAGACCCTGAGAAGCTGTTATGTGGACAAATCCACCCGGTTGGTGTGTGGAACAGCCAAGGAAGGTTGGACTTGAAGAGCCATGCTCTTGACCATACCTAGTACTGCCCCTGGGGTTTCAGTTTGGGTCGCCCAGGTGATGGCATCCCTCCCTCAATCCACGAAACCAAGGAAATGAAAGGAGGAAAATGTTTGCTGGAGAGATGACAAATCGAGTTTAGCACAGTGGAGCTGGAAAGGAGTGCTATGGATAATTCTGTGACATCCAGTGGGCATCTGCTAGTCAAGAGGGCAGCTCTAGAGGTGTAGACTCAGGAGGCATCAGCCTGGATAGTTGAAGCCTAGAAATGGGGATGAATGAGACATCCTAAAGAGCATGAGTGTGAGGAGAGAAAAAGCCAGGGGGGGACCAGTGTCCACTACAGAGCCACATGTATCCTTTGGAGAAGGCCTGTCTGGGGGGTCACTGGAAGCTTGGTGAGGGTGGAACCCTCATTAGGTAAGGGAAGAAATGCAGTGATTTAGGGGAGAGGTAAAACCCACTGTTTGAAGGTCTTCAGCTACACAAAGAAAAGGGAAGAAGAGTCACCAGGAGGAACCAGGGGTCCGGAGAGCTATTTTTTCTTTTAATCATTAAGATGAGAGAGGCTTGCAGGAGTCATAGGCTAGAGAGATGGAAGTGGTAGAGAGGATGAGTTTGACAAAGATGGGAGAGGGGAGAAGTGATGGGACGCCATCCCCTGAGGCAGCTGTGGGGTGGGGGGTGAGTGAGGGTATTGGCCTGCAGAAAGAACTGGAACACTACTTTGAGTCCAGAAAAAAATACAGGTTTGAATCCACCTTGAATAGAACCCAGGGACTTCAGAATGGTAGGATTTGGCCAAGGGCTCCAGGGACCATGTCCCAAACCCATTGTTGCGTTGGCACAGAGGCCATGCTTCCAGCAGGCTGCTCACAGCCACATGGGGTGTGGCAAGGGTCCGATTCCCAGGGAACCCATCCTGGGGGATGAAGGGCTGCTCCGATGGCCGGCTTGGGCCAGAGACTCCACAAGGTCCTGGCTGAACCCTCCACAGACTATGTGGCAGTCCTGGACTCCCTCACCCAACCAACCTTCTATCCTTCTGTCTTCCCTCGGGGCTCCGACCTGCCCTGTGTCTGGCTCCCCCAGCTCCCTACCTGTTTCCGATAGCATTTTCCATCTTAATAAAACCCTTGCACATTTAGTCCTTCTGGCATCCACTTCCTGGAGGACCCAGACGAATGTACCTGTCCAGAGGCACAAGTGGATGAACTCCTCTGAGTGAGGAGACCTCCGATACCTCAGGGAGAAGTGTGGAGCCTAAGGAGACCATGGTGGGTGTGAGTGTGACAGCAGCATCTGGCCAGATGACAGCCCAGGGCTACAGGTGTCCATATAGACAAATGACAGGGTGGTGGCCAAGGGGGGAGACACTGAATTCTCTGAGAGCAGGAGGTGAGTCAGCTACTGTAGCTATGGCAAGTTGTGTGGTGGGATCATGCCAAGTGGAGGTTCGGAGGAGCTGCCACACGGAGACAGCCCACAGAAGTCGTGATGAAAGGCGAGCAGGAAAGAGGATGGAGAAGTCACAGGGGTGGGAGGATGTTTTAGGACCTTGTTGACCTTGAGAGAGTCTCTGGATTTTATCCTAACAGCTAACGGCAGCTGCTGCAGGGTACTGAGCTGGGGCACCACGTGATGTCGTTTACATCTTAGAAGGACCACTCTTGCTGTTCTAGGAGGTCAGCATGACACGATGGACCAGTTAGGAGGTCACCTGGTCTAGAGCAGGTGCTGGTGGATGAGCATGCCCCCCTCTGGTGGCCTCTTCCTCTCAATCCACCATGAGGCAGGGACATGGACCTCCTCTGGCCCGGGTGCTGGAGGGTAGAGGGGATCTTGCTTTTTTTGTTTCTTTTTAAAAGATTTTAAATTTAAATCCACTTTAATTAACATGTACTGTATTAGTTTCAGAGGTAGAATTCAGTGATTCATCGGTTGCAGATAACACTCAGGGCTCCTTCCATTACCTGCTTTTCTTTTTTTTTTTTTTTAAGATTTTATTTATTCATGAGGCACAGAGAGAGGCAAAGACACAGGCAGAGGGAGAAGCAGGCTCCCTGCAGGGGGCCTGATGCAGGACTAGATCCTGGGATGATCCTGGGATCATGACCTCGCCAAAGGCAGATGCTCAGCCACTGAGCCACCCAGGCATCCCATGTGCCCTCCTTAATGCCCATCCCCCAGGCACCCCATCCTCTTGGCACCCCATCTCCCCACTGCCCTCCCTTCCAGCAATCCTCAGTTTGTTTACTAGAATTAAGAGTCTCTTCTGGTTTGTCTCCCAATTTTCCTCTTATTTTATTTTTCCTTTGTGGGGATCATGCTTTTTATCTATTGGAAGGGCAGGTAAAAGAGGTGAGGAAATTAAAAGATTATGAAAAATGACTTAAAAAAAACCCTGCATGTTTAACAAAGAAGCGGAAATCGCTCACTGCATTTGACTTCCAGCACTGCCTGAAAGACTTATCTCTGACCTTATAGTTTTTAAACAATCACTTTATTTTGTATTTTTCTTAATAATGAATTGATACCCAGCACCTGCTACCCGTGAAGTAGCCACTCCACTTTTTTGGAACTTATTATAAGCTGCATTCCCCGGGGCACCCGGGTGGCTCAGAGGTTGAGTGTCTGCCTTCGCTCAGGTCATGATCCTGGAGTCCAGGGGTGAGTCCCACATCAGGCTCCCTCCTTCTCCCTCTGCCTATGTCTCTGCTTCTTTCCCTGTGTCTCTCTCATAAATAAATAATTAAAATCTTAAAAAAAAATGGGACTCCTGGGTGGCTCAGTGGTTTAGGGCTTACTTTCAGCCCAGGGCATGGTCCTGGAGACCGGGATCGAGTACCACATGGGGCTCCCTGCATGGAGCCTGCTTCTCCCTCTGCCTGTGTCTCTGCCTCTCTCTCTCTGTGTTTCTCATGAATAAATAAATAAAAAATCTTAAAAAAAAAGCCGCACTCCCTGTTTTGATGAGGCCATAGTTACGGCCATTCTTCCCTGCCCACCTGGCCTGCCCGGGTTTTCAGCTCTGTAAAATCTGTAACATGTGTGTGCACCTGCGTGCACGAGTGAGTGCGTACATTGTGTTTGTGAAAGACTGCAGTGTGCGTGCACCATGAACTCCATGTAACAAAACCAGTCTTACAAATGTTTGCCTTTTTAAACAAAAACGTGTGGCATACATTTTTATTAAGTCATAGAAAACTCATTTGTATACAAATTGTGCTACTTTGGGGGAAACTGGAATAATAAACAGCTGAGTAACAAAACAGTGGAAAGATACATCTCACTTTAAGCAGAGACCAAGGGTTGTCACATTTATTTTTTTAAAAATGTTGAAACAATCCACAACAGGTTGTCAGCATTTGCGGAGGATAATCTCTCTCATATAACCTCCGATTCTCTTTGAGGGTGTTTTTCATTACTTTAACTGTAAGTTTAAAAGAAGGTGAACCTGAAGTCTTAATACAAAGCCAATTTCTCTCTCCCTGCCACAGGCTTTCCGAGTACCATAAATGCCAAATTTCAAGAGATGGTCTCTTTTTACAGGACCGATGAAACTTCCTTTCTACAAACAGCAAATGTGTACAATGGTGTGGGGTACATTTCAGAATAAGTTAAATATTAAGACGTACAGTATAGCAGTAACGCCCTATTATTCTTCTATCGTGTAACTTGGAAAGTTCATCCTAACCTTACACGTGTATAAAAGGATAAGGACTGAGGGACCCAGTGATTCTGAAGATACCCAACGGTCAGAGTCACATTCTCTAGATGCTTTGGCCGAGTATTTACAAATGTCCTGCCACGATCACGCCTGCACTCCAACCACAGGGGACTGAAATGACCAGACTCTGAGGTTCACTGAATGGACATAGACAGCGTTCTGAACTTCAGGCTGACCCTTGATCTGCTCTCCAGCAGAGACCCAGAGGTCACACCGTGACACATCTGCACTCACCCCAACTATTCATGTAACAAACACAAATTAAATATTATCAAAACTATTTTAAATTAAATTGAAGACTGCTATGTTTAAGTGCATGAAATCTCTCCCGCTACCCAGCGGGAACAGACAGCCTTGGTAACATCCTGGTTCCTATGTGCTGGAAGCCCACCTGCTTCCTCTGGGAACTCCTGGAGGTCCACCAGACCTCTGAAGGGGGAAAAAAAAATAAAAGCAATTCTCCACTCCACACAGAGGCAAAACAGTCTCAAAAAGTCACTTTCCCAAACCCGAGTCTGGATTTCAGACTCATTAAAAGCAGGAATTGAAAATGTGATATTTGGGACTGGCTCCTCACCCGTGCTGGCAGTCTGCTTCTCCAGGGCGCTCCACTGACCCTTCACACTGCAGGCCTACGTCAAGCTGCCCCAAGGTCCTGGGCCCCATCGTCCATCTGCAGCCCCGGAACAATTCCAGGGAATGTGTAAACAAACGTGGGAAAAACCGTGTTTCTGTGAGTTTTTGTTATGTCAGGGGAAAAAACCCCTTAGACTAAGAAAAATAATAGGAAGGACTGCCCCAAAGTTGACTTCCAACAAGGCTTGTCTTCTGCTCAACCTTGCCACACGAGACTATCAAGTTAACCCAAAGATGTTTTGCCTGGCTTGCCTCAAGGGTGCTAATGAACAAAATTAGAGAACTTTCTTTGGACTATTCCTGAACTGCGGTGAACACTTATCCTAGTGTGCTTGGGCCACCATCATATTACTGTAGATGACTGGGAGAGGAGGCCAGGCTTTTGTGCAGGTTGGGATTCTGGCTGTGTCTGTTTCGACTGCGAACGGATGAGAACATGGTGTTGCAGCCCGGAACTTTGCATTTGTGAAGCTGGCGGAGATGCACAGTTTTGTAGTGAGCCCTGAAGGTCCCTTTATTACTGTATGTCTTTTGGCAGAGGTGACACGTTATGGGTAACCCAGAAGGCAAGCTGGCAAGGCTCTGGTCAGCCTTCTCCATGAGGACACAGATGGGGTACTCATCTTCCCCGGGGACAAAGCTCTGCCCATCACAGTTCCCATCACTGTCCTCCATGAGCACGGTGCCCTCCTCACTCGCCCCGTCTGAGTCCCAAGAGGAGTGGCTGCTGCTCTCTGACTTCACACTTGAGGTAGTGCTCAGATCCAAGATGGTGCCCTCACTTGGCGGACCAGAGTTGTAGTTCTCCAGGCTGGCACTGTGGACCTGGGCAATTGGGTAAACCAGACTGCCCATCCGACTCGTTCCCTTGAAGATGACAGATGTCTGGGAGGCTTGCTGAGTGAAAGCCACATCCTGGTAGGTCTCCTTCGCCACATCTTTCAGAAGGTAAGCTGCACGGAAATGGTCTTCGGTGCTCTCCAGTGCTTCTTGGGTCAACACTTTTTGGTGGAGGTTTAGGTTTGAACTGTGTCTACAAGAGTGAAAAGATGGTTAGCAATGGGTTGGGCAGTTGTTGTAAAAACAGTCATCATTCCACGGGGAGACGCTAGGGAGATACCAGAAAAATCTTGTGGCGTGGAAGAAGCGACCCTAGAGAGAGTGGGATGAAATGCATGTCGGTGGACACTGATCCAGTGCTGTTCAGTCCCCGTCAAAAGGTAGCACTGGCCAGGAAAGCCTATAGTCTAGAAGACGGGAATATGTATTCTTAATTTCTACCATGTGACAGACATATAATTTCTCATACCTCATCTACCGAGAATGGCCAGCTTACTTCAGTTAGCTCAATTCCCCTGGGATACTGGAACCAGGGGGATCTCAGAGAGAAATGGTCACAATAAGGAATTAAGCAAAGGACTTTTTACAATGAAACCAAGAATTATATTCCAGTGTGGCAGTAGAAGAGCTACCTCTATGTGTCTAGTGAGCACCTGACGCATGGATATGTCATAGACAGAAATGATAATATTTTGGATTGACTGAATGGAACAAAATACATAATTAATCCTTACTTCACCTGTGTCTCTTTATATTTTTAACGTGGCTACTGGAAAATTTAGTTTTCTATATGGCTTGTGTCATGGTTTACAGCATTTGCCCTCGCATCACCACAGAAATGCTATAGGTGAGAAAATCTGACTGGCTACAAATTTTGTGTGAGAGAGAGCGAGTGAGAGCGAGCGAGCGAGAATTTAGGTTCAGTTCATATTTGCAACGTTTCACTAGAAGCCAGACGGGAGTTTTGCAAATGCAGCACTGAACACACCACCAATCTTCTACCCAATGATTACTCCTCAAGGGCAGATAATGAGTATCCATTATGACATATGCTTCTTGCTCACACAATATCATTTGGATGTAACTTGTAAATCAATGTCGGCCTTGCTCAGAGATCCCTGCCGACTTCTGACCGGCAAAAATAGCCCTTCCTATAGGAGTACAAGCTTAAAGACAATATAAGAAAATGATTCCCAACAGCGAAGAAGCCTCTTGCTATCGGTACAGATGAGATGCATGCTAGGACCACATGGGGGGGTGGTTGGTGGTGGGTGGTGGGGAATGGACCCCTACCAAAATAACTAGAATTTAGTGTTCTCTTCGCAACCTCAAAGACACAGTAGGAGGTAGGGTGGGTGGAAATTTAATCTTATTTCATAAAACATCTAACATTCGCTATTCGACGTGTCTCTTCTAGGCCTTACATTCTTTTTCTGGACATAATCAGAACTGTTCTCCCAGATCACCCACTCTGCAAACAACTCTTATCAACAGCAGCTCTGCCCTGTGATTATGTCAGCGTTCTGGGTGGAAGCGGCAGGTATATGTCGGCAGAAAACCAGACACTAGATTGACACACAGGTCCCGGCACATAAGAGTGGTTGAAAAAAAAAAAAAAGTCAGACAGACAGGTTTCCTGGAACCTTGCAAAGGAAAGTCCCTGTTGCAACAAAGCAAAGCTCTGGGCCCGGGTACCCCATGAGCACTGACAGCGAGCCCTTGGCGTCCTCCAGCCTTCTCCTTAAGCCTTGGAGGGTTAGGTGCATTTCCTGGGTGCCACATCCCCTAAAACCAGGGACAACCACAGCTGCAAAACCCTCTGGGCCATATGCCAGGCTTCCTGTGTCCAGGACTGCTAATGCCGTGCCTGTTGCCCGTGTGTGTGTGTGTGTGTGTGTGTGTGTGTGTGTGTGTGTGAGCCCTGAGTCTTCCATCCCTAACCCCACCCCCTCTTGCTCCCCTGTTTCTGCCTCGTTAAGACCAGTGGTTCTCAAAGTGTGGTTTGGCCATCCCTCAAGGTCCCTGAGACGCTTTCAGGGGTGCCCTGAAGTCAAAGCTCATCTCATAACAATACTAAGACATGATTTGCCTTTTTCACCATCATTCCTTCATGAGCATACCGTGGTTTTCCAGAGGCTACGTGACATGTGGTATTGGATCAGGTCGAATGCAGAAGCCCATGTGAGAAGCCAGCTGTTTTCTGCTAAGCCAGACGTTACAGGGATTTGCAAAAAATGTAAAACAAAGCCACTCTTCTCACTGACTTTTTGTTTTGGAACACGGAGTTATTTTTCATTAAATGTTCCGTATGTTAACATATAATAGGTTTATTATTTTAAATGATGATATGAATACTAATCTTTTTTCCCAGTTTTGATTCCTAATGCGATAAACATCAATACTTATAAACCCAAACAGACAAAAGTTCTTGAGGGTCCTGGGGTTTTAAGAATTTGTAAAGGGGTTCTGAGACCAAAATGTCTGAGAGCTTCTGGTTTAGTCATGCCCCTTCCTCCAGGAAGCCCTCCCTAACTTCTCAAAGAGTCTAGTCAGGGGCTGCCAGTATGTGCCCACAGCAACCTGTCAGAGTCTCTCTCATTATAGCAGCCACTACGTTCAGTCTCTGCTCTTTACTGCTCTGTCTCCCCAACTGGCCTTTGCGAGCAGGGTCTACAGCAACTAACAGAAAGTTCTTAAGTATTTTTTGGCTAACTAAGCATCCAGGGTGCTATCCCAGCCCCTTTCTGAGTGGTCCTAGTGACTGCTGTTGAGAGTCCAGAGGGGAGGATAGCTATCCCAACAACACAGTTCTTATCGCTGACCCAGAGACAGGATGGTGGCCCCCAGTCTATCGACAAAGCTCTTTTAAAAATGGTGCCATATTAATCCGATTCTAGTTAAAAATGCATTCCAAGTTCCAGGCCACCAGAATTTGTAGTTTAGATTCAGAATGCAAGATGCTTTCCTGTAGTGGGGGGAGGAGGCTGGTGTCCACAATATATTATGTCCAGAATATAGGAAAATATTAAATACATGAAAAAATAAATAGAAAATGAAGGTATAATATGTTAAATTCAATACGCCTTCTACTTTAGTGCAACATTGTAGGCCACAACACTATCTTAACTGTCAAGAATAATGTGCTCGATAGGACTATCTCTTTTTCAACATCACAGCTTGTCCATGAACAAACCCTCCTTTTGGAAGGATGAAGGAGAAGGATGAGTTTGCAAATCAGGGGATCCTGGTGGTTTGGTTCAATATGCCAGCAACAGAAGCTGGAGTTTTAACCAATATCACTCATACTCTATCCTCTTTGCTCAACGCGAATATGTTCTTATGAGCCCTATGCAGAAATGTGTATGGCAGTCTGTTCATCTCCACCTTCTTAATGAATTTCATCTTAGAGGTTGGACTAAGGTCATGGGGATGCTGAATTGCTTCAAGTCAAGCTTGTTTGAGCAAATGGAACATTTTACTATTCCGTGAACCAGTGCATTTCGTCAGAAAGCTAGTCCTTCCATTAAGCCTTCTGGGGTCACCTCTGAGTTATGTGTGTGCTTCCGTTCACAGGCTGGGGTTGTGACTAAGTTCATGAAGAGAGGCACAAGCAAGACAGTAATGCCAATGTTGTGTCCCCAGAGTGATGAGATACACTGCCTGGGCACTGGGCAAACAGGTTGACGCTGTGTGAGGCTCACCAACAGCTGGCACCCAAACAGTTCTCATCTTTCAACCAACATCACAAACCCTTGAAGCAACATGCTAATAATAAGTGCCTTTGCTCTTACATCTTAATTATTAAAAATTCCCCAACCACACAGTCATTCTTCCTTTTGAGTATAGCTGGTTAACCAGACATAAGAGAAAAGGTTTCATTTGATGGGCTTCGTATCACAAAATGAAATGTTAGGCAAGTGTTGGGAAGCTATGGTGATGATTTAACCTCTCCTTCACGTGAGCCTAGTTCACAATTCCTTATTCCAAACCATCTGTGCCAGATGTGTTTCTGAATTCAGAGTGTCTCAGACTTTAGGAAGGCAAATAATGCATAAACTGTAATATTTTGTTTGTGTCCTTGTAATAAATCCATTAGTAGTTCTGCAATGAATATATAATAAAAAACTCACACAAAGGGAGATTTAAGAAAAAAGACAACCCATAGCTTCATGTAATTTTGGGTCAGGTTTTGTGGCCAAATGAGTTTAGATTTGGAATGGAAAATTTGAACACGTGCATCTACAGAACGGTTTTTCTCAAACCGTGGATGGCAAGGGCAAGATCACCTGGGAACTCAGAAATGCAAACTCTCAGGCCTCTTCCCAAACCTGATGAAGCAGAAATACTCTGGGCCAGGCTCAGAAGTATGTGTTTTAACAACCTCCAGGTGACGCAGATGCATGTTAAAGTTTAAGCATCCCTGCTTTAGAAGCAATGCTTGCCAACAGATGTCTTACCTGTCTCTGCTCCTGCGAGAAGGGAAGGTGGCTTTACAGCCCTCCACCGTGCACACGTGCGTTTCTTTGGCATGCATGTTCTTGTGGTGCATTTTCACACCGCAA
Source organism: Vulpes lagopus (assembly GCF_018345385.1). Lineage (NCBI taxonomy): Eukaryota > Metazoa > Chordata > Mammalia > Carnivora > Canidae > Vulpes > Vulpes lagopus. The sequence continues at coordinate 115,236,976 of NC_054827.1, forward strand.
GCGTTCTTAAATGTCTTCTTACAGATGTCACACTGGAAGCGATTCTCTTCCTTCTGCCTTCCCAACGTGTGCTGACCCATGTGGTCCAGCCCTTGAGAATCATCGAAACAAGGAAAAGCCATCCCTCTGTTGGACAGAGCACTGAGGAGCCCGCCGGCCAGCAGGCGCTGCTGAAGTTTGATGTAGTCAGGAAAGGGGACACATGGCTCTGGCCCAGGTGTGAGCTGAAGCTCACGGCCACCACTCTCGAGCTCCCTGGGCACTGCAGTCACTGCTGCCTTCTGCTCAGCCTCCCTCTCTGAGTGCTGCGTGGCCTGCTCAGGGGTCCTGCAGATGGCTCTGCTCAACTCGATCCCTGATTCTAGGCGGCAGACCCTGTCTCCTGCTGGGAGGGGTCTCCCGGGGCCTCCTGCCTGTGCATGCCGCTCCTCAGGTGGCCTGTCTGACTGAGGACTGCAGGCCTCCGGCTCGTCTTCGCTGGCCACCTGCAGGGGCACATCCTCATCTGAGCTGAGAGCGTGCCTCTTGTCATTAATTATTCCCACGGTCTCCTTCTCGATTTTGATGGGCATGCTGGACTTGCGGGATTTCTTCTTGGGAAGGGCCTCAAATGGCCCTTCGCTGGAAACCAGCTGTTCTGGGATTGAAGAGGACAAGAGAGGGAGAGAAGGCAGCCCCCCAGGGGTGTTGGCTAGCTCGGCCGGAGTGGCTGGACTGCGGTAGAAAGGAAGGACCGGCTGCACGGTCTTCAGGTTGGGGAACAGTACTCCATTTTGGCCGATGCTCGGGAAGGCTGGCTGGCCCCCGGTGGCACCGTCCCCCGGGGCAGCGTAGCCTGGCAGAGGCCTGCAGTCCGGAGAGGTCACCGCGAAGCCGGGGCGCTCGTAGCTGTCCGAGGCGGCCAGGGTCAGGCTGTTCCTGAGATCCTTGTCCCTGCTGTTTCTGTTCATGGGCATGTGCAGCCGCGGGTTGGGGTTGGCGCTGTGGCGGTTCCGGCTCCGCAGAGAGCTGAACACCATGTTGCACCCCTCGATGGTGCACTTGTGCTTGATCTTCAGGTGGACAGCGTTGTAGTGGATCTTGAGCGTGCCCTTGTCATAGAAGGTCTTCTCACACGCCGTGCAGAATACTCGGCCCTTCTTTGGACCCAGGCTGTTCCTCTCTGACTTCACCTTGGCCTCGGGGGACAACTGTGTCCTCTCAAGCTTGGTGATGATGTTGTATGAGCTGGAGTCACTTAAGTGGGAGCTGTCTTCCTTTTTAGTAATCGTGTCTGGACAGTTTAGACATGGCTCCTTTTCAGTCTGAAATGAGGTGGAGCTGGAAGTTAAGAAGCTGCTGCTGGGGAAGGGGCCATGGATTTCCTGTTTGGGGTCCTGACTTTGGTCCTGCGCCTGCTCCAGCACATATTGCTCAGGCAGCGATCCTATCAGCGTGGGAGGCATGGGATTGAAGAACTGGAAAGGCAGCATGAAAGTCATGTTGTTTATGAGGTTCTCAAAGGGGTGCAGGCTGCCGGGGGTGCCCTTGTCCACAGGAGCAGGGAGGCTGGCACTCCTGTGGCTGCAGCTCTCGATGAAAGACCTGATGTCCACGTTCGCTGTGGCCGGTGGGATGATGATGGACTGCTCCTCTTTCTCTTGGATTGCCATGAGCTCAACTATGGACTTGGTCTCTCCAAAACGAAGGAACTGCTGCAGGGTGGCCACCTCTTCCTCACTGGTCATGATGCTCCAGTGATCTAGCACCTTTCCCGATGCATCCTAAAACCCAAACCAGAATCAGAAAGTGCAATTAATTTACTACTCCTGACCCTCTTTGCTAGAAAGAGTCACATGGTCAGGGCCTCCACTAGCCCCACACGGCACCTCTGTGCAAAACACCCCTTCTGGACATGCACAGGGCTTGTAGAGTTTAGCCCCCACTCACGCTAATCTCCTAGGCCAGAAACCCTGTGCAGGAAATAAACCATACAAACGTAAGTGGTGCTCTAAAAGAGAGAAATAAAATATTACTCAAGCCTGAAGGAAATTTGGTGATTATTTTCCATCTTATTTCAAAGCAATTGGTTGTTTTGCATTAGGTGTAATAATTTTCCCCACTAAAATGAAAATATGTATCATCTGTACAACAGTAACTTCTTTATCTAGGAAGTAGAGACGGAGCAGTCAGACCTAGGCAGAGCTCAAGTATTTATTTGCTGCAAGTTTAATAATCTTCCCCAGCAACTAACATCAGAAAACAAATGAACCTGTATTGATCTACTGCCCGTGTTCACAAAGCAGAGCTGTAATTACACTGGAGCGTTGAGATCTTTCAAACTCTAGCAAGGCCTAACTTTTCCCAAAACTACAATAAATATTTTATCACAGAACATGTATTTGATGGCCTACTGAGATTTTTCACAATGCATGGAAGAGTTTTGAAGATGATGAGGGATGTAACATCATAAATTTTTGATGCACTAGAGGTTCAAGGTAATTGATTCCATATTTTTAATCCTAACACTAGAAAGCAAGATTATTAGGATCATTAAATATTGATCTATGTCATAATGTAAGATCATAATGCTACTCTACATAAAAGGTTGCTTCTAGCTTGCTGGGGGTCCTGCGCCTGAGGTGAGCAAATACGCCTCCACAGAATGATTGTGGGGTTTAGAGTTAGAAAGAAATGGGTTCAAATCCTGGGTCTGACTTTGGCCAGGATTTAGAAGCACTCTGTGCCTCTGGCTTTTTGAGTGGAAAATGGGGAGAATTTACCTGCTCTGTGAGACAAAAGATTAAGTGTTTGTGTTGGTGACATGGCCAACCTGAGTCAAACTGAAGTGTATATTATCAGTCTTAGAAGTAGATTCATCCCGTGTCATTGAAACTTTAACATTTTCAAGTGTAGTGTGAAGGGTGAAAAAAAAAGTTGTAGCTGCTTCCTACGTCAGAGAAATGATAGAATTCATACCAGGAAACATGTTCTTTGCCTGTGGCTGTGACACACGCGAGGCCTACCCCATGACGTGGACTAGAAGGAGGTAAGACTACTCTGCAAAATAACAAGAAGGACAAGGGATGAAAGGCACAAAGGAAGGATGCAGAGAACACAAAGAGAAGCCAAAGGGGATGCAAGGAGAGAAAATGAGCAGGAGCCGGAACACAGACATATCCCAGGATGATGGAGCCTGGGAAGGAAGGCCAGCAACAGGGTGGCATGAACTGCAGCTGTCTGTGTGGTTCTGGAACGCTCCTTTCTCACCCCACACCCTCATGAAAACCTGGCACAGACGGTGTCTTGTGTCAGGTGGTGGCCTGCGGATAGTAACACGGGGCAAAGGCTTTCCTGTGGGCGAGCTGGCTTAGTGATGCCCAAATCGGAGACTATGTAAATAAACAGCACATGTCTGGAAGTTTCACAGGTATCTTGAGGAAAGCACTGGATTTTCCCCAGAATGTAAGGTGGGAGTTTTTCAGCCGCTAGAAAAGGATGCCCAGCAACGGCTACAGCAATGGGGTTATAGCAGTCCTACGCACACGCATTTGAGAAGACATTCCAGGACAACAGTGGCCACGCTTCCTGTACCTGCAGCACATATCCCCGGATATAATCCTGCAGGGTCCAGTCCAAGGCGTGGAGGATCTGGAGGACCTCATCTTGCTTCAATACACTGAAGAGCCGGTCCAATAGGATTTTCAGGCGAACAGGGATGGCCTGGGTCCCGTAGAGCATGAGGCTGCTGATATCAAACACCACGTTGGACTGGACAATCTCCACCTGGCTTGTGGGATACACGGGGGGGATCCTCAGCTTGCTCAGGGCTGAAAGATCAAATTGAAGAAATACTCTTCTATTTCTATTTATTTTATTTTTAAAGATCTTATTCACCCATTCATGAGAAACACAAAGAGAGACACAGAGACACAGGCAGAGGGAGAAGCAGGCTCCCTACAGGAAGCCCGATGTGGGACTCAATTCCAGGACCCCGAGATCATGACCTGAGCCAAAGGCAGACGCTCAAGCACTGAGCCACCCAGGCGTCCCGTCCCAAGAAATACCATTTTTATTTTATTTTATTTTTTGTTTGTTTGTTTGTTTGTTTGTTTATTTATTTATTTATTTATTTATTATAAACACAGAGAGAGAGAGAAAGAGAGAGAGAGACAGGCAGAGGGAAAAGCAGGCCCCATGCAGGGAGCCCGAGGCAGGACTCGATCCCAGGACTCCACTATCACGTCCTGGGCCAAAGGCAGGTGAACTGCTGAGCCACTCAGGGATCCCCAAGAAATACCCTTTTAAAGGATTTTTACTTCTCAAAGAAATGCTGCCTAGGCAGCAGGTGAGCACAAGCTCTCAATCATGTGTTCAAACAGAAAAAAAAAACCCAGGAATATGCAAATAATTAACAATCAGGCTATCAGGCTCTACGTTATTCACAGGAACTTCTAAAGATAAAAATAAGATGGACTGGCCTGAGACCCTTCTTTTCTTCCTTCCCCGGCCCTATGGAGTAAAAAATAGCCCCGCATAGGACAGGTGCAAGGAAAAGGCATAAATACAAAGGTGGCAGCTACATAACCAAAAGGCTTAAATTGGAAAGAATTGGGTCTGTTGGTGAAGAATGCAGTCTTGGGGATCTGATGGATCTGGGTTTGTGCCTCTTCCTACACCGCGTCCTAGAGGTCAGGCTTGGCCGGTTAACCACCAAAACCCATGCCATCCAATGCGACAGTCCTCAGCCACACATGGCTAGGTAAATTGATTACATTTTTAATTTTGGATTATTTTTACCTTATTAAATTATTTTCTTTCTTAAATTACTAAAATCAGAAATTCAGTTCTTCAGAGTCACATTTCAAGTACATGGCAGCCACAAGGGCTGATGTGGGATTACTAGGTTCAGCCAATAAAAATACAGGATGCCCAGGTAAGTGTGAGCATAAATTTCATGTAAACAGTGAATAAATGGGATATATTTATACTAAAAATAATCACTGGGACATACTTGGGCTAAAAAGTTATTTCTTGTTTATCTGAAATTCAAATTTAATTGAGCATTCTGAATTTTGCCTAGCAATCCTGCAGGCTAGTGCACTGACCACACCACATTTTAAAGATTTTATTTATTTATTTATTCATGAGAGACACAGAGAGAGGGGCAGGGACACAGGCAGTGGGAGAAGCAGGCTCCCCATGGGGAGTCCAACATGGGACTCAATCCCAGGACCCCAGGATCATGCCCTGAGCCTGAGCCTAGGGCAGATGCTCAACCGCTGAGTCACCCAGACATCCCAAACACAGGACATTTCTATCACCACAGAAGACAGGATCGAAGTATCGGTTTCTTTTTTTTTTTTTTTTTTAAAGATTTATTTATTTATTTATTTATTTATTTATTTATTTATTTATTTATTTATAAGAGAGACTGAGAGAGAGAGAGAGAGAGAGAGAGAGGCAGAGACACAGGAGGAGGGAGAAGCAGGCTCCAAGCCGGGAGCCCGACTCGGGACTCGATCCCGGGACTCCAGGATCGCGCCCTGGGTCAAAGGCAGGCGCTAAACTGCTGAGCCACCCGGAGGTCCCTGAAGTACAGTTTCTACATCTGCCGAATTGAGCTAAGACCTCACCTGTCCCATGGAATTGTTACGATTCAAAATGGGAACGTATATAAAGCTCTTAGCCTGTTAGCTGGCAAGGGCAGGAACACATAAGTGTCATCTGTCATTCTCAGATCATTAAATCCATTCCCCAATTACTCTAAGTTATTCAGAGGGCACAGGAGAGGCTGAGGGAGGAGGAAAAACAAAGTTACCGTGGGCCACCCATCCATGTCTGCACTGCTCACACTGACGGTGGTTTATCTTTCCCGGTTTGAAGCTTTGGCAACTGCAGTTCAGACTGCAGCTGATAGCCTGCAAAAGAGAACAAGGTCATGCATAGGATGTGAGTGATGTACAGAACCTGGGCTGGGCTTACAAAACAAGATGTGGGCCTCCATGCAGGAACACTTGTGGAACACCGTGAGCCCACACTGGGCCATTCTCGGGCGGGGGGACCCTATTCCCTGGGAAGAAGAGCAGCTGGCCCAGGGCCCTGGGGGGGCAAACACCTCCCACTGCTGCTCAGGGGGTGCGAGCAGGCTGGGGAGCATCACAATGTTCTCTGAGAAAAGAATATGAGTTAGATGGAAATATCTTGTTATTTTTTAAAAATGATTTTATTTATTAAAGAGAGAGAGAGAGAGCATGTATGCATGAGCAGGGTTGGGGAATGGAGAGAGGCAGAGGGAGAAGCAGACTCCCTGCTAAGCAGGGAGCCTGACCTGAGGCTCTATCACAGGACCCCAGAACCTTGACCTGAGCTGAAGGCAGATGCATCACCCACGGAGCCACCCAGGTGCCCCTTTGCTTGTTATTAAGAGTACAGACAGGATGAGCAGTCACATTTTCACTGACCTCTAAGCTGACCGAAGCAGTCACCCCTGAAAGTTATGCAGGGGCCATCCTGAAACAAGTGAACAAGAGTGATCTGAATGGAGAATTATCCAAATGTGGACGTGGTTATCCCCCAATACATGGTCAAGGCTCAAAGTCCACACAGACGGAGGACATGCCGTGGCCGATCCCCCCCAGTTCTACCCACTGGATGCGGTGGCTACTGAGGCCCAGCCAGGCTGGCAGCCCACGCGCTCACCCAGCTGCATGTTCAAGTTCACACGGCTGAAAGAGAATCCAGAGAGGTACGTGTCAGCTAAGTTCTGGTATTAAGAACAAAGCTTCCCATATATTTTTGAGATGAATTCCTCCAAAGGGAGTAGAGAGGTCTGAAGAATGGGATGTATTATTAAAGAGAAAAAGCTCTCACAGGGCTGCATCCACGAGGCTCCTGGGAAGAGCCACTGGGTGGAATCTACACAGTTCAGAAGAGCCCTGAAACTGGTGTGTGTGTGTGTGTGTGTGTGGTTTGGGGTGGGGAACCTCCACCTCTCAATTAAAGGATTCTGTGGCCTTGTGTGGGGACAGGGAAGGGAAGACTCTGTCCCGGGACTTGGCAAACTCACTTTAAGAAGTATATAACTAGTCTTCACTTAAAAATCAGTTGCCAATGGGAATGTCAAGTGGTGTAGCCACTTTGGAAAACAGTCTGGCAGTTCCTCAAAAAGTTAAACATGGGGTTGTCACATGACCCAGCAAATCTGCTCCTAGGTATGTGCCCAAGAGAAATGAAAACATAGGCCCACATAGAAGCTTGTACCTCAAAGTTCATAGCAGCATTATTTATAATTGCCAAAAAGTGCAAACAACCCCAATGTCCATCAACTGAGGAGTGGATCAACAAAATGAGACATACCATGCAATGGAATATTATTTAGCTGTAAAAAAAATGAAGTATTGACACATTGCTACAGCATGCATGAATCTTGAAAACATGCTTAGTGAAATAAACCAAGAACAAAAAGTCACAGGTGGTAGGACTCTATTTACATGAAATGTCAAGAAGAGGCCAATCTACTGAGGCTGGAAGCCAGCTGGCAGTTACCAGTGCTGTGCAGAGTGGGCAGGGATGAGGAAGGATGTTAATGGGTGGCTGTGGGAGCAGAATATTAGTTTTTTTTGTTTTCATATTTTTTTAAAAGATTTATTTATTCATGAGAGACACAGAGAGGGAGGCAGAGACACAGGCAGAGGGAGAAGCAGGCTCCCTGTGGGGAGCCCGATGTGGCACTCGATCCCAGTCCTCGATCACACCCTGAGCCAAAGGCAGGTGCTCTGAGCCACCCAGTGCCCCTGTTTTCATCTTTTTAAAAATAGCTTTAAATTGATACACAATTCAGATATCATGCAATTCACTCAAAGTATCCAACTCAATGATTTTTAGTATATTCACAGAGTTGTACAAATATCATGATCTGGTTTTAGAACATTTCTATCACCTGCAGAAGGAGCCCTGTGTGTAAGTCTATGGTGGACATACATATTCATTTCTATGTCTTCCTCAGAATGGCATTGCTGGATCGTATGGTAATTTTGTTTAACCTGAGAATCTGTCAAACAGTTTTTCAAAGTGGCCACACCATTTTGTATCCACACCAGCAATGTAGGAAGGTTCCACTTTCTCCAAATCCCTCCCAACACTTTTGTTCCTGTCTTGAAATAGACATCCTACTGGGTATGGGGTGGTATCTTACTGTGGTTTTGATGTGCGTTTCCTCAATGGCTAATGGTGATCAGCATCTTTTCATGAGCTCATTGGCCATTTACTTGTAGGTCTTCCCTGGGGACATGTCTATGTGGATGCTTTGCTCATTTTTTAATTGGGGTGTTTGTCTCTTAGCATTGAGTTCTAAGAGTTCTTTATATATTCTTAGTACAAGTCCCCTAACAGATGATGATTTGCAAATGTTTTCTCCCGCCCTTGGATTATCTTTTCACTTTCTTCATGTGTCCTTTGAAGCACAGATGTTTTAAATTTTGACCAGAGTTGTTTTTTCAGGTGAACATGTTCTAAAATTACATAGTAGTGATGGTTGCACAACTGTGAATATAGCGAAACCACTCAGTTATATACTTTATAAGGGTAAATTTTATAGTAAGTAAATTATATCTCAATAGAAATATTACTGAAAAATACCGGTCCACTACACACCTATTAGAATGGCCAAAGTCCAGAACACTGACGACACCAAATGCTCATGAGGAGAGCATTTGAGACTCTCACTCACTACTGGTGGGGAGGCAAAATGGTGCAGCCACTCTGGAAGACACTTTGGTGGTTTCTTACAAAACTAAACATACTCTTACCGTATGACCCAGCAATCATGTTCCTTGGTATTTACCCAAAGGAGCTGAAAATGCTTGTCCACACAAAAACCTGCACAGAGATGTTTAAAGCAGTTTTATACATGACTGCCAAAACTTGGAAGCAACCAAGATGCCCTTTAGTGGGGTGCATGGATAAATACACCGTGGTCTATCCAGACACTGGACTACTACCCAGCACTAAAGACATGAGCTATTGAGGCATGAAGAGACATGGAGGAAACTTACACACATATTACTAAGTGAAAGAAGCCAATCTGAAAAGGCTACACACTGTATGATTACAACTATATGACCCTCTGGAAAAGGCAAAACTATGGCAGCAGTAAAAAGATCAGTGCTTGCCAGAGATGACATAGAACACGGAGAATTTTTAGGGCAGTGAAAATACTCTGTATGATGCTATAATGATGGATACATGTCATTATACATTCCAAACCCATCGGATAGATGACATCAAGAGTGATTTCTAACGTAAACCATGGACTTTAGGTGATGATGACACGTCCATGTGGGCTCATCAGCTCTCACAGATGTACCCTCTAGTGGGGGATGTGGATAATGGGGTGGCTATGCATGTGTCAAGGCAGGATGTATATGGGAAATCTCTGCTTTCGATTTTGTTGTGAATCCAAAAGTGTTCTAAAAAATAAAGTCTTAAAAAAATCAGTGACCTTGCTTCAATAGAGGTTAAAATCTACCTGAATTGATTGCTGTGACTCCTTCTGGATCACAATGGGCCTGAATGGAGCAGCTGGGAAAGATTTTCAGGTAAAGGAACAGGGCTCCTCATAAATGAGGTATGCAGCAGATAGTAACAGTGTTACCAGATCCCTTCAGGAAGGATCACAAAACAGAAAAGAGCAAACGTGTATCAGAAAGCAGAAGGTGTGTTTGCTCAGCCATAGGATATCCTACAAAGAGCTCCCTGTGATTACAACATCTTCTTACTCTAATAATGCGTGCACTCTCAGTTGGGGTGATATCATCCCAATGGGGTGAAAACTAGTTCTTGGGGGAGGTGAAAAAATATTCTTTTTATGTATAAAATGCAGATACACACACGTGAACAGAAACACAGTATATGGTACCATACTAAAAATCTCACTGTGGGAGGCACAATTGAGGGAAAATTTCTAGTCTCCTAATGAGGAAAAGATTGAGAAATACTGCGCCAGAAATTATAGAGACTTTGGTTATAAAGGTTCTACTCCTATACACATATACAAACGTATTAAATACATGAAAATACACATCTATATTTCTATACACATAATGATATAGTTCTCTTGATTGGAAGGACAAAAATGAGTTTAATTTCTATTACACCTGGTCCCAATGAGAATGTTAAAGGTAGCCTTCGCCTTGTTTGTAGCACACCTAACATGCTGTCCAGATTCCCAAACATCCCTGAGACTCTCCACGCCAGCTGACCGAGGGACCAGCCATCTGCATTCTCAACAGCTTACCAGCATACTCCATACTCCATACTCAGCCTCTGCAATATTTCACAACCTACATTCTTGTAAATATGACTGTTTTAAAGGAAATTTTTAAAAGAGAAAAAGTTCTTTGGATCATGTTCTCCAAGATGCTGTTCGTTGTTTGGGAGCAAGACGTTGGAATCATTCAGAGTAAATTCACATTCATTTATTCAGAAAATAGGATCTGTTTCAATCAGAGAGAGATGTCCTTGAGCACATACTTCCTCCTTTCCTGAAGATTTTGCTTAAAAGGCTCTTGCTTGGGCAAAGCCCCAGGAAGCTCTGGGTGATTCCATCTCAGGCCCAGCAAAATGAAACCATACAGGGTACAGTCCCAAGCACATTTCATAGCCTAGGATTGAAACTTGCTTTTTCTGTATCTCTTGATACCTGACTCAGGCTTCTTCAACTCCAGGATTATTGACATTTTGAGTCACATAATTCTTTGTGGCGGCTGTCCTGTGCATTGTAGGATGACTAACAGCATCCCTGGTCTCTACCCACCAGATATCACAGAAACACCTCTCTCTCTTCCAGTTTTGAAAACCAAAAATCTCCCCAGACATTCCAAGTGCCTGTGGGGCAAGACCGTCTCAAGTTGAGACCACTGACCAAAACTGACTATGCAGCTTTAGCAGCTTCTAGTTTGGGGACAGAATTTTAAGCAGCTTTATCTATAAATTCAATGTATGAATGCTGTTTTAAAAGAAATATTCATGTGGCTCTATATGAACCTATTTGAATAAGGCTTAATAAAGCTCATTAAACATCCATGGAAATAAATCTCAGAGGAATTATTTATGAGCTAAAAAAGCTAATTACAGTGCCTTAGAAAACTTCCAATATTAAGGCCCTTGAGTTTTTCCACCCATATCAGAATTCCACGATGTGGTAAAAATTATAGCACCATTATCTAAAGACAAATTAAAACTTCTAAAATGAAATCAAACCAAAAAATTCTAATTACAGGACGAAAAGTACTCATGCAAATCAATATGGAAAACTCTTAAAACTTACATCCTTTCCTCTGGAATCCTAATACTTCTTCCATTCTTTAGAAACATAAAGCAGATGTTTACAACATTCTGAACTCATCAAGACATGATTATTGCTTTTTACGCACTCATTTTAATCAGACTATTTCCGAATTGTTATTAGTCACTTTGATGTGCTACGAATCAACATTCAAAATTCTGGTTTGATCATCTGTTCCTTCATCCATCCAGAAATTACTGACACACCTAGTATGTGCCAGAGGAGTCTGTTATTTGCAGTCTTCAGCTGGAAAGTTATGACCTCATTTTTAGGTAGGTTTGAGGGTCCAATCTCCGGTACACGCAGGTATTTTCCTACCACTGAGGATAATAAATTCAGGGGGGTAGGCTTAGGGATTGAATGGAAGGTGAGGGAGAAAAGTTATAGAAGACCTCTGGGGTTTTCCAGGTTCACGGCGTTGATGCTTTGAGAGGAGCAGTTTGTGAACTGGCTCAGATACAAAACTGATGTGCCTGTTCGCTGGACCGCTCTGTACTCTCAGGTGACTTAGTCTGTCCTGCCCCACATGGCAGCCACCAGCCACATGTGGCTAGTTAAATTTAAATTAGTAAGAATAAAACAATTAAAAGTTCAATTCTGGGGCTCCTGAGTGGCTCAGTTGGTGAAGCATCTGCCTTCAGCTCAGGTCATGATCCCAGGGTCCTGGGATCAAATCCTGCATCGGGCTCCCTGCTCAGCAGGGGGATCTGCTTCTCTCTCTCTCCCTCACCCCACTCACACACACTCTCTCTCCAATAAATAAATAAGTAGTTCAATTCTTTGGTCACAGCAGCCACCTTTCAAGTTGTCAGCAGGTATGTGTGGTTTTGTGGCTACAGTACCAGACGGCTGGAGATACAGAACACTCTCACCATCCCAGAAAGTTCTACTGGACACTTCAGAGCCCAATGGTGAGACCAGATATTCTTCCAGAATCTGCCCTGCCACGTGGTGGCGAGACTTCACAGGGGTTCTTGTCTCACGCTTACCACGTGGCTGGGAGGAGGGCATTCTTTTCAGGAAACAGACTTATGGAAGATTAGTAATGTTCCCAAAGTCACACGGTTGGTGTGCTTTCCTGAGCACTTAATTGGGTGTGAGCTACTGCACGAAGCATGCCCCTACATGGTCTCATTTCTTCATCACCGCCTCCCTGGGAGGGAGGGCATTACCGTCCATTTTATGGATGAGGAAACTAAGGAACTCACGGCTGTCAGGGCAGTCTCCAATTTGGGTACTAGAGAGAGGTTATATCTTGAAATATCAGTATTTGGCGCTAACACTTAAGGTTTCATTTAATTCCTGCAAACTCTGAGTCAGGCATCATCATCCATGTTCTGCAGATCAGGGCATTAAAGTTTCACACTGTAAATAAACTTCATTTATAATAAATGAATAAATGTTACTGAACTTTAATGAGCCAGGCACTGTTCTACACTCTGGCGGTTAAGGTGTTGAACACCACCAATGAGGTCCCTCATTGGTCCAGGTGCTTACAATCTAGAGGAGACAGAGAATAAACAATAAGCAGTATCAGGGCAGCCTGGGTGGCTTAGCGGTTTAGCGCTGCCTTCAGCTCAGGGTGTGATTCTGGAGTCCGGGATCGAGTCCCACGCCGGGCTCCCTGCATGGGGCCTGCTTCTCCCTCTGCCTGCGTCTCTGCCTCTCTATCTCTGTGTCTCTCATGAATAAATAAAATCTTTTAAAAAAATAGGCAGTATCAGTTCAGAGTTAGTGGTGCTATGGATACACTAAACAGAAAGCTAAGCTAGCAATTTTACTTGGTGGCATGGAGGGGTAGGGGCATAAGTGAGTGCCTCTTAGATGAGATCATCACTGAAGATTTTTGAAGAGGTGACATTTGAACTGAATCCAAGGGACACCAAGGAGCCAGTGAAAACCTGGAGAGGGAGGAAGTGTCTTAGGGTAGAGGGCACAGTCAGTGCAAAGGCCCTTAGGCACAAGAGAGGCTGAGTGCTCAGGGAAGAAAGAGCCAGTCTAGATAGTGACTTAATGAGGTTAAAGGCAGAAAATGTGAGTCTGAGAGGCAGCAGAGAGCATTCTGCGTGGGATCTTGGGGGGCAGACCAAGGAGTCTGGATTTTGTTCTAAGTAATTCTTTATAAAAAGATATGAAATGCATTTGATTTGCCTGTGTTAAAAATATTACCTCTGGATGCTGTAAGTGGGGAGCCTGTGCTCGCTGCCCCTTACCACAGGGAACATCTTTCTCTGGGATGCAGTAAAACCTACAACTGGCTTCAGGTGACTTAGCTCTGACTTCCCATTAAACCTTCAGATCCATGCCTTGGAACCTTTGCCTAACAAGGCTGATTCTGCAACCATTTCTGCCGACCTCAGAGGCCTATTAGCCATATTAACGAGGATACACAGGAGCCGAAAAGACCACTCGGTACGATAGGAGTGTTGTGACAAGGCCCACAACAAGGCTCAACAAGGCCCACAACAAGGCTCGCAGGTGGTCTGATTCTACAGAGACAGAGCTACTAAAAATACCTAACACAGAAACTCCACAAACGTTGCCACACAAGGAATCAGTCCTAAAAGAGCCCACTGAACCCCCAACCAGCACACAGCAGCTAGCAGGGGGCCTGATACTCTGTAGGCCCTCTGCTAGGATGAACTGGAGAAGACTGAATGAATGAATGAGGCAGTGGCACCGTGCTCACTAATTATAGATGCCCACCCAACAGCCTTTCACCTGATCTTCCTTTCTGAGTCTCTGTGGGTGACCAGGTGACTAAGTACTGGCCAGTGGTATACAAGTGGAAGTTTCTAGGTGGAGCTTTACAGAAAGCTCCTTGTAAATGGGAGTTGACTTAGCTGAGAGACTTCTTTGCTTGTCCTCCTCCTTCCTTCTTGGAACAAGAACGTGATGGCTGGACTTTTTTTTTTTTTTTTTTAAAAGATTTTATTTATTCATGAGAGACACAGAGAGAGAGGCAGATACATGGGTAGAAGGAGAAGCAGGCTCCCTGCAGGAGCCTGATGTGGGACTCAATGCCAGGACCCCGGATTCATGATCTGATCCCAATGCACACACTCAGCCGCTGAGCCACCCAGGTGCCCCACCATACCTTCTCTCTACCAATTTTCCACTATTTTCAATTTATGAGGAGCCTCAAAAAACAGAAGTGACCTTATTAAGGAAGGAATGTCAAGGCGTCAAGGGAAATTTGGTAGTTGCTAGTAGAGTGTGGCCAGCATCCTGCCTCAGTTTCCCTCCCAATAACCCCCCACCCCCCACCTCCATCTAGTGTCTTTGAATGTCTGTGGTATGAGGGGAGCTCTGGGGCTAAGATGTGGCCCTCAAGGTGCTTCCGCAGCATTCCATTTTGTGACCACAAGACAACTCTGAGGTCATGCCCTTAGGAAGGCTGCACAAAAAGGATGATGACTGTTAGTTAGGAGCTTTGCTAGCAGCCAAATGTATTTCTTAATTTACATACTGATTGTCCTGCTGGCTGGAGAGGGCCATGTGAAGATCATGTGAAAAGTGGCTAGCAGAAATCCACCAAGGCCATGTTTAGAGTCTGAAGTCATCTCTTCAGTCAGAGTCTATGGCGGTGCCAGATTCTCAGTGGTAAGAATTCTAATTCCCTAACAAAATCAAAGGACCCAATCTGCTAAATCACTTTTTAAGTTACCAACTATAGCATAAAATGGCTTCAAGTGTTTCCAAGTTATATTTTTAAGTGTGGATACAGACAATCCTTAGTATGTTCGAGTCTTGGGAGGCTGTAGTGCAAATTGATAACTGCCACTCAGGATCTATAATACGCAATGTCTTCTAAGGCACCAGACCACCCTCAACTTGTGGGGTGAGGACCTGGTTTCTCCCGCAGTGAAGCTGTCACCCCATTCTCACTGCGGGGCCAGCCTTCGTGGTTCAGGACACCACATCTTTCAAGGGTGGGAGGGCTCTACCAAACTGCTCTTCAGGCCGCTCAGTATCTACCTCTTACACACTTTTTCTAACTTCTTACTTCTTTTGTGAGACTTGGCTTTTTTTTTTTTGCTCCCTACCTTCTGTTCTCTCATTTTTCTGTGACTTCTTTCAATTTTTAAGTTTTCCTTACATATACGAATCCACAGAGGTACAGCAGCTAGGATTCTGAAAATAGTATCCCCCTTTGCCAGACAGGCAACAAGGCCAGTGGGGAAAGAGAGAAGGGAAAGACCATGAGGGCCTCCTAGGGGAGGCAGCAGGTGGCACTGCAGTGAAGGCTGCCTAGAGAAAGACACACAACCAGACGACCAGACATTTGTCTCCTGCCATCCTC
This sequence comes from Vulpes lagopus, assembly GCF_018345385.1. Classification (NCBI taxonomy): domain Eukaryota; kingdom Metazoa; phylum Chordata; class Mammalia; order Carnivora; family Canidae; genus Vulpes; species Vulpes lagopus. The sequence continues at coordinate 115,252,605 of NC_054827.1, forward strand.
CTCCGTGAGCCGTTCAACAAAAATGATACCAATTTCTTTAACAAATCACTTTTGTTGTTGTTGGTTTTTATTTGTTTTTAAAGCATCTACTATGTTCTGGTAATTGTAGGGTGCCTCCTGAGGATACAAAGACCAGGAACTCCTGGTGTCTGCCCCAGGGAAGCACGCGTGTCTTCATTGGGGGAAGAAAGCCATACAGCTCGACTGGTCAAGAAAAGCAGAGCAGAGAATATGGCTCGTCAAAAATCAGTGTGAGTCATTCACTATAATAAAATCTAGCAATTCAAAAGATACTAAAAACAAATGAAAGGCTCACTGGCCACCTTTAAGGAATGCTAGGGAGACAATGAACTGTTCCCCAAACTCGCTAGCAGAGGGAAAGAATCAAGTATATATCTTTTTTTATACAAACTGGACTTCAGGGTAACCAAACCATGGATGAGACAGAGATTCCCTTTATAGGAGTGTCCAGTGAATAAATGAAGAATTAGAATACCACCACTCCACAAGCCCTAACGTGAAAGGTGACGGTCAGGTCATCTGCCTCTGGATGGAAAGGTATGTACTACGGATGCCGTGTTCTTGTGGAAAACATTAAAATCTGAAATAGATCAAGCTCCTCAGTCCACTCCCAGGGACCGAGGCATAGCCACAATGTCAACAATACCAGAGGGAAGCGATCACTGATCCAGGCTGGGGGGCATTCTACAGAACAAATGGCCCAGATTTTTTCATAAAAAACTGCAAGGAGAAAAGTGTAAACCAATAGATTAAGAGACATGCTGTAGGGACCTTACGTGGATCTTGATTTGGACACGTCAATGGTTAAAAAAGGCTTACCAGATAATCAAGGGTATTGAGGAACACGGGGTAAGATGGGCGTGGGCTGTCCAGATGTGCAGCCAGAAGTCTTTCTGCTGGCTTCATGGAACCATCAGGATTCCCAACAACAGGCAGACACCCTTTACCACGAGCACAGTTGAAAAAAGGGACCCGGAAAGCCTCCCAAACCAGGTAGGCATAATTTGTGATACAAAACAACACTATAGAATGAACAGAATCTGCTTTCTCACTGCAGGCATGGGGATGAAAAGAGAGGCCAAAAAAGAATGAAAGCATGGAGAAGGGTCTGGCAGAGGAGGGGCAGGTGGGAGGTAGAACTCAGGGCACAGATGTTGGGCCAAGTCTACCTGTGAGTAGAAAGTACGCGTGACACCCTTGCCTCGTTCTCTTGTTGCTCAGTTCAAAGAGGATGGTGGAGAAAATACTTGTTCTTTTGATCTCTATAAATCAAAGTAGAAACTCTGTGCCAAAATAATTTAACAGCTGTGCCCTTTTTTTTTCTTAAAACGATTAGTTCTGAAAATGGAAAACACAAAAAGTAAAAAATATCCAAATGGTACCTTACGAACCAAACCAAACACTTCTTCACTAAAAAAAAAAAAAAAAAAAAAAAAAAAAAAAGCAACCTAAAAGCAACAAAAAACTATACGAAAGTATAAATGATATGGACACATGTTTTTTTCTCCTTTTATAACTTAAATTTGGGAGGATCTCAGAGGCAATCTTCAGAAACTTTTGATAACAAAAAACGGAGGGACGTTTGAATGCAACAAAGTCAGCTCTGGGGCCGTGGTAGGGGTGGGGGCACCAGAAACCAACCCACAAAAAAGACATTTATACTTTAGGATAATTTTAACTACGGTGGCCAGTTACACGAGCAGTGCAACTTTGCCTCTGCTGCTGCTGCTGCAAGATAATGATGAAACTGTGAACACTTCTAAGTAAAATTTTGCAGATATTTTTTAAAGGACTTAATGAGAGCAAAGTTTCAAGAACTAAGGGTAAAGAAAAAAAAAAAGCAACCCTAGATTTTCAAAATGAAGTTTTTAAAAAGAAAAGACCAGAGTTAGCAAATTACGCCATCCTGATCACCGTCTTGAAATCCAGCATAGTGTAGTGTATCACGAAACGTTCGAGTTGTCCGTATAAAAATTTTACCTTTGTCATGAATAATGCAACTAACAGAGGGCTACAGAACAGAGACGATGCTTCTGGAAGCTGGTATGTAGGGCTGGGAAATAATTCTGATGTTTGTTTGAGCGGAAAGATCATACAAGTAATCTGTAAGAGGAGACAAATGAATGTAACCATATGCAAGAAAAAGCTAGCAGCCTGAATTAAAGTTGTCCTTAACTAAGACAACTATTCCCCGCCACATTTGCTGAGTGAAATTATCATTCCCCCAAGGCAAACTTCTATGATTCGTTTAGCTGGTTTATAACAACGAGCCCAAGCGTGGCCGAGAATGAGAGAGCCCTTCTGCCTACTACAATCTACGAAGTTTGAGAAGTCTCTAAATCAGACCATGGCAAAGCAAGGTCTGCTCTTTGTTTTGATCTCCTCTTTTCTGGATAAAATAGGCAAGTGGCCACGCAGAGAAAGGGGGCTATCCTGGAAACGTAGAATTTCCAGAATCAGGGAAGAGGGCTTCAAAGGATGACAAGATAAGAGGAAATAACATTCTCAGGTGGAAACCAATTTAAAAGAAAAAAAAAAAAACCCACAAAACTTTCCAGATGTCTCTTCTGCGCCGAACCCAGTTATCTTTAACATCTCTCAGATAAGGCATCAAAAATAAAATAGGTAAATAAATAAATATAATAAAAAAATCTGTAGTAGGATATTCAGAAAAAGGTAACTAAAAAAAAAAAAAAATCATTGGATCTCTAAATCTTGATCCAAAAAAAAAAAAAAAAAATGTGGCTCAGCAGTGACATTTCAACTCACCTGGGGTATTTCTAGTTCTTTTTATACAGGGCTGTTCCTGACAAAAGTAACTCCCTCTAAATGACATCTGTAGAGGTGAAAATTCACCCTGGAATAAAGCACGCTCCTCCTGCAAGTAATTTACCTTGTGGAACCTTCGGGGCAACTCTTTTAATGACCACTGTCAAAATAACTTCTAAAGCCATACACAGAGGCTAAAAGACGCTACTGCTCCTCACCCCGTATGCTGTGCTTTAATTTTACCGACAAACTAAACTTTTAAAATGTTTAGATTTATCCTTAGGCATCCATAAATGATAATGGTATGCATAAAAGACGATGATTATTTGTTCCATAGGGAAACCTGTGCAGCTTTTCTCAACCAATGGGGTGGATCAACCTTCTTTCCACACGGATGGTTCTGAGATACAGAATAAGAGCCTGGGACGGAGGCCTCACTGCTTCAGGAGAGAGATGTAAAAAATGAACAAATAAATAAAAACAACACTCCACGCAAACTGTGCACTTCCACAGGAATTATTCTCATGCTGGTTAATATTTCTAATGTGAATTATAACCAGAGCAAACAGATGTTTGTTCCTCATCCTAGCGAACACCAAGGACCAAATAACCCTTCCCAGCTCATCACTTTCTGACCCGAGGACGGGCGTGTGGCTAAATCCTGACGGTTCTTGATGGATTAGCATGTACAGGGACACATGATTTTCCAAATTAAGTTGTGTAGATGTCTGAACATAATTATGAGTTCCCAGAGCACGAGCAGCACTTTTGTCCAGAGAAGAGCTTACCCGCCAACCTTCCTCAGCATTGAGCTACAACACAAACACGGTCAAACCAACAGTTGAGTTGAAATCCTAATGCTTTCCTGGTGAAATTAAATTTAGCAAACCTATCAGATGAGAAATTAAACAATGACTCACGTCTTATTCTTCTAGGTCTGCCAGAAAGGATAAAGCTATTTATCAAGATTTATCAGAGCAAACATGATGGTGATCTTTTCACACTCATTGAAAACAAAAATCAAATCCTGGACAACCAGGCACGTCTGAGGTCATGTCGTTCCACATGACACATGGAAATTTTATTTTGACCTATTCCATTTTTAATGAGGTCTTTACAATATATAGCAATGGATTTGGGAAGGGACAATTGAGAAACCAGTATGTTTATCATGGAGCAAAACTTTTCGCGCATAAACATGTAGTTGTGAGCTAAGAGTCTAAGGGATCTTATGAAAAGGTTCTGTGAACTTGGAGAGCAAATTAAAACGATAAACGAGGAACGAAAAGGCGCCAGAAAGAAAGGGAAAAGGTGATCTGCCAAATGCTGTTTTTCAATTTGCTTACCGTCAAGCCAAAATCTTTGTCACTTTGATGAGAATGGATTAAAAAAAAATTGTTGCTGGGTCTGCGGTGCGGCTCAAAGCTGCAGGAACACATGTCTTCCCCTGCACGCACGCCCGCGCGCACACACACACACACTCACTCACACTCACTCTCGCACTGACAGGGATTCCCAGGACACCAGTGGGGCCTCTTTCAGGCCCGTTAAGTGTTAACAGCAGAGGCCTGGCTGCGACCAGGCGTCTGGCCCGATTTAAATGCCTTGTCTTCAGAGAACTGCGGTGAACACGGCCATAAAACGAGGGGACATGACTGAACCTTAGAGTGTCTGACCCCCCCTCCCCAGCACACACAGTTTTACTCCTACAATTAAGGCTGCTAGTTGGCATTCCATTGAGCTGTCAAACTGCGACCGGTGGCAGCCCCACAGCCACAAAGAAATGCCTTAAATGAGAAGAGCATGTTTCTACACCGCATTTGAGAAAGTCTGGCTCCGAGCTATGCGCTGATTAATATCAGATCTCCTCCTTCCCTGCCTCTCCACGATCTTGTCACATCTGGCTGACAACTCCGGAGGGGCTGGTGCAAAGCCAGGCGGCCGCGGGGCTGGGGTCTGGCGGGCGCGCCCCCCTTCACCTTCCCCTAGACCCCCGGAGCCCACCCCGCGCGGCCGCCCCCGCCCCCGCCCCCGCCCGTCCCGCCCGAGGCCCGTCCGCGCCCCGGGGGGCGCCGCGCACCGGCGGGTCCAGGAGCCCCGCGGAAGGGCTTCCGGCCCGCAGGCTCTGCAGCCCCGGCCCGGTCCGCGCGCTCGCCCGCGGCGCCCGCGCCCTCGCGTCCCCGGGCTCTCGCGGCGGCCGTGCGCACGGCGCTCCGCAGCGCTTCGCCGAGGACCGGGCGCCCCGGGCCCGGCGTGCGCCGCCTCCGCGCCTCTGGGTGCCTGGAGGTGACCGCGCGCAGGACTCTCCAGAACAGAATCCGGCAGAGACGGCCAGCCGGGACCCGCAGCTGCTCGAGCCCGCGCGGAGCACCTCGGACGGGCCCCGGAGCGCTGCGGGGGAGGCGCGCCTGTCCCGAGGCCGCCCGGACCCCGCGCCTCCGACGCGCCCAGGCCGCCCCGGGGGCGCCGGGAACCCGCCTCGTCCGCGCGCGTCCGCAGCTCGGGCCGTCGGGCGGCCACGGGTCCCGGCGCCCCGAGACGCTCCCGCAGGCCGGGCCCGGGGAGGGGCCGCCCCGCCGCGCAGGTGGCCCCGGGCGCGCACCCGGTGCCCAGGGAGCCCGGCCGAGGGGCGCCCCGGGCCAGCACCCCGCGCCCCGCCCCGCGCGCCGAGGGGCCGCCCGTCCCGGGGTGTTGGGGGTGGGGAGAGCCGCGCTTACCTCGGCCATCCTGCGGCCGCTGCGGCGCCCGGGCTACCGGCGCGTGTCCCCGGCCCGGGCCGCCCCGCGTCCGCCCCGGCTCGGCGGGCGCCGCCGCATCCAAGCGTCGACCGTCGGGGCCGCTGCGGCCAAGTGGGCGGCTCCCCGGGCGCCCGGGCCGCGCGGCGCGGTGGCCGCCCCCGCCCGCCCGCCGCGCACCGCGTGTGCCCGCACGCCCGCCCCCTGGCGCCCCGGGGGGTGCCCCGCCGCCCCGCCCCGCCCCTCCCCTCCCCGCCCGGCCGCCGCGTCGCCGGGAAGCGCCTCCCGCTCCCGCGGCCCGCGGCCGCCCTAAGTCGGCGCAGCTGATGCGAGGCCGTGCCCCCGCAGACAGCGGAGACCTCGCCCGCGGCCGCAGCGGAGGTGTCTGCCCCCGCCGGGCTTGAAGGCACTTGTCGGCGGAGACACAGACGTGTCGGTGTTTGCCTCTCCCGGGCAAGGGCGAAACACTCTGAAGTTCCCTGGCTCCGGTCTTGGGGGATGACTCTGCCGCCCTGCCTGCCCCGGGGCGCCCTGGGGGTCCCCCCGCGGCCAGGGCGAGCGCCGCGCCATCCTCGCCCCCAGAAAATTGATTTCCAGGGGAAGTGTGGGCACGTGTCCCAGGAGAGGGAGGATGGGGGCCCAGGAGGCTCTCAGACTCAGAAGGCATCCCCTCTTGCCTTCGCGCTCCCAGTTCCCGTCCAGGTGTTCCACTGTCCCAGGACCAGTGACTTTGCTCTCTGGCCTCAGGGCTTACGTGGTAAAATGGGATGATATTTTTACCTGTCCCATAGGGCGCTAAGGATAAAGGGAGAGTCAGTGTTCTGGAAAACCGGGCAGGAGCTTGGCCCCCAGGTGCAGATGGGGAGGAGCCTTTGGGAGCACTAGCTTCCTGGGCCTGAGAGCCGAGGAGGCTTCACCCCGAGGGCTGGCAGAGATCGCCCGCAGCTGCTGCAGCAGGACGCGCGGCTCTTCTACCGCCCCTGGGCAGGCAGACACACCACCCGCGGAGAATCGGGCCTCCTGTCCCCTCCCTCCTCAGTTCCCTAAAAAGATTCTCTAAACGCTGGACTGGGGTTTTGGGGAGAGGGTCCTGTTTCCTCCTGCTGGAGTTTATTCGACCTACCTTGCTGCCCGTGTAGATCCTGGGGCAGGAACAAAACCTGTCATTAATCTCAGTTGGGAGAGAGGACGTGAATTGAAAGGAGAAAAGGAAAAAGCACGATGCAGTCAGGCAGGCAGAGGGTGCCTGGTTCTGGCACTGAAAGGTTCAGGCCCCTGAGGGCAAGAGGAGGGGTCCCTGGGGTTCAGAAGGCCCTGCTGCCTCTCTGCAGGCTGGACGCACATTCTGGGCCCTCTGGCCACCCAAGTGTCCTGGTTTGCAGTGGGGTGCCCTTCCGTGTAGGTGTGAAGCTGCCCACCTGCCTTACAGGTGTTGGCAGGATTCATGTTTTTTCACATGGGATAACTTTCTTATGAAGCTTTGCTTTGTGAATACCAGACCTCAACGTCTCATCTGTTCTCCTGTGCACCTCCCCACTCCCCGCCAGGGCTCAGCACTTAGTCCTTCTTGCCCTTCTCTTCCCTGTCGGACCAGACACCGTGAGTGCATCCTTCGAGGTCTTTGTCTCAAATATCACTGCTTCCCAGAAGTCTCCCCCTACCCAACCAACCCTTCCCTCCATGTGCATTTGTCCTCTTCGGACCCCCAGGCGCTGGTCCCTGCCTTTCTCACCGTGCTCATTGCGTTCTCTAGCCCGCTTGTGATACATCCTTGTCTTAACCTCTTTGGCCATTGCTCATCATAGTAGCTTCTGTGCTGTGAGCTGCTGACGAGGTTCAGGGTTTGGAATTAGAAGGAGCCAGGTGTAGCCAGTTCCCAGCAATTGAAGACTGGCCGAAGGAAGTCAGCTTTCTTGGCTCTCTGTCCTCATTCTATAAAAGTGGGTTTGGGGATGCCTGGGTAGCTAGCTCAGTGGTTGAGTGTCTGCCTTTGGCTCAGGTCATGATCCCAGGGTCCTGGGATCGAGTCCTGCATTGGGCTCCCTGCAGGGAGCCTGCTTCTCCTTCTGCCTACGTCTCTGCCTCTCTCAGTATCTCTGATGAATGAATTAATAATAATAATAATAATAATAATAATAAAAACTTAAAAAAAGTATGTATGAAATCGTGTTCCTGGCCTGATTCGTGGGGCTAAAGAGAATTGTCTCTGTCCTACAAATGCTGCTTGCTTCCCTTCCTTTCTGCGGCACAAAAAGCTGGTTACAGAGGAGTCCTTGGTTGTAGTATCATTGAATGGCCATATATGCTTATTATACAATACCAAAATGTCTAAGTCCCAGGCAGTGGCCCACCCACTTCTAGTACCTTTAATCTGTCCAATGGAAGAGTTTTGGTCAGCAGCTTCACGTTGGTTGCAAGTGAATTATATTTGTTTTAGCAACATTTTCCACTGGCAACAAATATTAGGATCAACCTGTTTATTTCTGGTTAAAAACACAAGGAGGATTTTGGCAATACATAATTTGAAAACATCAAAACAGGCTGCCTCTCCCAACACACACCATCAGGATCAACAGACACATTTCTTTCACATAGATTTTTGGCCCACATCTAGAGAACTGGTAAGGTCTAGATGAAAATTGCTAATTATTAATTTTCTGCAGGTTCATTTAGAATCGTGTATCTGATATTACTGAGTGGCTTCTGAAATCAGTCCTCACATTTATTTCTATACCTGATGGGCGTCTCCTCCTCCTCCTCCTCCTCCTCCTCTCTTCTTCTTCTTCTTTTTCTTATTTTAAGATTTTTATTTATTTATGGATGAGAAATATAGAGACAGAGGCAGAGACATAGGCAGGCTCCCTTTGGGGAGCCTGATGCAGGACTTGATCCCTGGACACTAGGATCACGACCTTAGCCAAAGGCAGATGCTCAACCACTGAGCCACCCATGTGGCCAACCTGATGGGCTTCTCTGTCATTCCTTGGAAGCAGAGGAGCAGAGGCTGGGACAGAGTAATCACTCCTTCGTATAAAAAGAATATGTCGTTAGCTGGGTGAAGACTGTTCAGATCACGCTTCTGTTCTCCTACTGCTCAGTTGTGGACCTGGGCATGACCTTGGCCTTCTCTAGACCTCGGCCTCTACATCTGGCCAATGGAGGGCATCCCTGCGGGCCTGCCCTGCTCTCAAAGTCCCCTTGTTGCTTTTTCTCTTGTCATTGTCCTTTTGTGTTCACTTCCTTGTCTTAGGGAGCACTCAACACAGAATGTCTCCCCTCTCTTGACATTACCGAGGATTTTCAAAAAAATCTTTATTGAAAAGAGGAAATGTTGAGAAGACAAAAAATAAGAAAATCCTTATGGCCTGTTCTTATGGAAGCGTGAAGCTGCTCTTCTTAAGTGAGAGACCAGGTTGGGTTGCTCTGAATGAGGCCTTTGGCAGGGCGGGATGTACTTGCTGTGACTGCCCATCGTGATGAACGCTGGCATCTGCTGAGGCGCCGGGCAGGTTAAATCTGAGGGGAGCAGGGCAGGTGGGGGCTGTGTGAACCAAGTGCCAGTGCCTGCCTGAAGTGGGCAGTTGTTATTCTGCTTGTCATCGGCCAGGAATGTGAGCTCAGTTTTGCCAGATTTCCTGAGTTTTCAAGAGAAGCTGGAAATATTCTGATATTTAAAAGTTGGCAACTAATTCAAATTTTTGATAGATATGGTGTGAGTCAAACAAAATATGCATGCAGGCTGGATTTGGCCAATGTGGTGTTCATTTGTACCTTCTGCTATGTACAGTGGTGTCTTCTTAAGGCCTGGGCTTAGTACCTAGTAGGTGTGCAATTAACTTCTGTAGAGTGCATATCAGTCTCAATGGCAAGTGGCTCACAGCTTGCCTGAGTTTAAGATGAATTTCCAGAGGCCACACAGAGATTAGTAACAACCGTTTTTTTTTTGTTTTTTAATTTTATTTATTTATGATAGGCACACAGTGAGAGAGAGAGAAGCAGAGACATAGGCAGAGGGAGAAGCAGGCATGCACTGGGAGCCTGACGTGGGATTCGATCCCGGGTCTCCAGGATCGCGCCCCGGGCCAAAGGCAGGCGCCAAACCGCTGCGCCACCCAGGGATCCCAGTAACAACCGTTTTATGTTGCATCTAAAGTCCACTAACGAATAGGCTGGTAAACTTTCCAATATTTACACTCTGGGAAGACTTGCTCTAGTCGTTAATAATTCTGTTAAATATAGAGTAGCTTCTCTTTGGGAAGCGTAAGATCTTTCCCCAGGGAGACAAATGAATTTGAAAAAAGGATTTTTTTAAGTTAAAAAAGGCATTTTTAATCATTGGGTCATTGTAGTGAAAAGAAAAACACCCTTAGTGATGGAGGTTTGGGCACTGATGATGGAAGGCACCTATTTCAGCAGGGCAGGGGTAGCTGCCTGCCACCTGCGCCTGCCCAGGGCTCTGGGGGAAGAGCCCGCCCTGGAGCTGTCGGCAGCACTGTGTGAAGAAGGTCAAAGGGACAGGCTGGGCAAAGGCTTTTGACGTGGAGGGTGGCCAGGCAGCTGTGGCTCTGTCAGAAGCCTTCCAAGATGGCCTTGCCCGAGTCCTCCACATTCTTCTGAGGACAGTGTTGGGAAACAGCAGGAGGCAAGAGTCACATTTGTGCCGTCACCTCCCAGCCCAGACACAGACACCTGGTGGCGGCAGGTCTGGGCACATCTGCAGCTCAGCTCGGCATGGGAGCCTGACTAAGCAGCATTTGGGCCAAGCTGCCCCCGCCCCCCCCCCAACCCCAGCTGCCTGCTGGGGGGCAAGGCCGGCCTGCCACAGGCCTGGCTCAGGTGTTGCAAGTCCTTCCCTCCAGCCCCAGGGCTGCTCCCTAGTGAGAGAGAGAAAAGAAGCCATTGCAAGGGTGGCACAGGATTTTGGTGGCAGAGAAAAACTGTTTCCTGCCCTTCATTTTTCACACGGGGTGAGGGGTTGAAAGGACCAAAATGGCCTGCGAGTCCTGCCACACGGAGGGGGATGCACTATGCCCTTTGGCTCATGGTAGCCCAGACTGCCACAGCTCAAGGAGGGCATGTCAGTGAGGCAGAGTGATAAATACAGTCATAAACTCCAAACCGAGAACAAACCCAGGCCTGATTCTACTCAGCAGCTCCCCTCAATGCATGTGCCCAGGATGCAGGTTGGAAGCATCAGTGGCACCCTGTGTAATCAGAAAAGAAGACTCCTTTCCCACATGGACAAGTTGAAAACTCATGACACTTCGTCCATTGTTTTGATATGTCCCCCGGGGGGTGGGGGGAGTGGGGTGTGACATAAAGCTGTCGTCGGTGGCATTTCAACAGTCAAGGCTGTGATCTGGCCTCTAAACAACTCATTTTTTCCTCACCAAAGCAGTCAGAGGAAAGTATCACAGGCGAACTCCTCCCTGGACACTTTATTCACTACTCTGGTTACATCTCTGAACTTGGGGAGCTCTGTTTCTGACTAGGGTATTAAAGAAATACTCAGTTGTTGAAAATCCCTGCTACTGGCATTTTGCATGTGGAGTTGATGAGTTTGGGGTGAATATTATGAGCTCAGGACAGGGACTGCTTTGGTAAGTTTTGAGAAGCTGGTGATCATGCATCAGAAGAAAAGTTTCAAGATTCATCATACCTTGGAACTTGGCGTCTTCTGCACATTTAATGACCCATTATCCAAACTGAAGGAGAAACTATTTGAGTTACTGTAACAGAATCCTAACTTGGTTTCATATTGCTTTTGGAAATCGGGAAGAAAGGATTAGGGAAGACAGCCTGTAGGACAGATTTTAAATCATTCTCAATTACTAATGTACATCAAACTTTAAAAACATTTCTTTGGGGTTTTCAGTGTATTCTTCAGGGAAAAGAGAGCTATGAATAAACAAACTTAGAGTTAACCCATTTTGTTATGTGTTTGAAAAACCAATGCCATCTTTCAATATCTGACTCAGCAAGTTTATAGAGGAAGTAGATTTCTCTTTATAGAGCTTATATATGATATTGAATAAAAACCAACTATTGATCCCGAGGCTATGTATGAAAAAGGATTGTAGCAGACCCTATGCTAGAATTGCCTCTTCAAACCTCTGCTTTATTCCTTTCCTAGCAGGTGGCAGCCACATCCTCTGGGAAGGGACCCAGCATCAATCCCACAGGCTACTGGTGTAGGTAACCCATGTGTAAACCAGTCAGCACCCAGGTATTTTTCTGGCCACAGAGATTGGTTCCAGAATGGCCCAATAAGCTCAAAGCTCACGGCTTTTGGTTTGATGGTCAATGAGAAGCCAACTTCTTCTTTCCCTATAGTTGTAAAGAAAAAAGCCGTATGATCCCTGTCATTGCTTACAGGATCTTGTGATAATAAAGGAGAATCAGAAGGGGAACAGAACTGACACATGGAGTTGAGTAGAGTGAGACCATTGTGGGTAAAGTCAGCTGAAGCCCTGATCAAACCAAGCCTGAAGCTTTGGCCTTTTAAATTTGTGAATAATTAAATCATTTTTATCATTTAATCCAATTTGGGATTTTTTTTTTTTTTGTTCATTTCTTTTTCAGTAGAAGGCTTCTCAACTGATGTAGAAACTTACATTCAATTTTACTGGAAGATTATTTTGAGATGAAGGGTAAATGAAATACCAAGTGCTCTCTGGCATAATAGTCTTTGTTCTTTCACTTTTATTTTAAAATTTATTTTATTATTTTTGAAAGATTTTCTCTGTTTATTTGACAGAGAGAGAACTTGAGAGAGCACAGGCAAGGGGAGTGGCAAAGGGAGGGGGAGAAGCAGGCTCCCCACTGAGCAGGGAGCTTGGGGCTTTATCCCAGGACTCCAGGATCATGACCTGAGCTGAAGACAGATGCTTAACTGAGCCACCCAGGAACCCCTGTTCTTTCACTTTAGATGACATTGGTGATGAGAGGGTCAGGAGAGACTCACCCTCAATCCACAAACCCAGGCCAAATGAGTTTTTGTTTTTTTTTTTCCCCAGAGCATGTCAATGTTGTAGCCATGGATTTTATCCTTGACCTGAGTATTTTCCAGAAATGCACTGACGACTGACTTATTTAATTTTTTTTTTTTTTTACTTATTTGATTTTTGAAGAAACTTTTCTTCATTGGCTTTTGAGATCTTGGAGAGTAGGGTCTACTGATTTTCACTGTAGCTAGCTAGCACAGTGTTCTTCACCAGGAGATGCTTCATAAACATGGGCTTTCCCTATAAATGTATAAATGAAGAGATTTAAAAACACATTCCTGACTTGTACCTTCTTAAAAGTACCTTCTTGTAAATGGCATAATTGAGGACTTCTACAAATGTAATTGCTAACTGCACTTGGAAATCCACTTTGTCAAACTGTGGCTTCTAACACCTTGTCTTCGACACAGAATCAGCTTTGATACTGATGTTTCCCAGAGGTGTGGCTTTTAATCCTCAAATTACAACGCAAGTTTCAACAGGCCGGGTTTTTTTTTTCTCCCCCCCTGTCACCAGGAGTTTAGTAATTAACAAAAGGCCCCAGCACTAATGGTTTATCAAAAAGCCAGTAAGCAAGTAAGAGCCATTACACAGGAAACAGACCTGGTACGCTCAGCGAAGGAATTTATTTAAGGAACCCCCTGGTTACATGTTACACTCAGCTCAAGCCCGGTTACTGAAGTTCAACATGAGGCCAAAAGTGAGCCTTGGGCATAGATCCTATAATGTGTCCAAAATCTAGTGACCTTCGTAACGACCATCCTGGAGTGACACACCTTCACATTATTTCCACAGCCATGGGTATTTTGCAATAGGCTTTGCTACACACGCTTTAATAAAAGCTAGTGGTTTTCTTGGGAGTCTGAACAGGGTGCATAACAGCCAGTGAGTAACCCGCAAGTAATGCCCATGGTGACAATTTTGCTTTGTTCTGTTGGAGCGTAAGGAGCCGAGTCAGGACATGGGTCGTTTTTCTTGAGTGTTGGGAAAGAAGAGTCCGTGCACTCAAAGAGGGGAATGTTCTCTTTATCTGAGGTGGCTGCCAAGTCTTAAACACTAAAACGTGTAGGTGTATTTGAGTACAGAGGAGGCTCTGACATTTCAAAGATAGGAGGAGAGAAAAAAGAGGAACTGGGGTATTTGGCAGAGATGTGCGTTTACCCCCCCGAAAGGTAACCTTTTTCTTTTTTTGAAGATTTTATTTATTTATTTATGAGAGAGAGACACACACACACACACAGAGGCAGAAACACAGGCAGAGGGAGAAGCAGGTTCCATGTAGGGAGCCTGATGTGGGACTCGATCCCAGGACCCCAGGATCACGACCTGAGCCAAAGGCAGATGCTTAACCACTGAGCCATACAGGTGCCTGGTACATATATATTACATATTTATTACATATATTACATATGCATCACACATATATTACATATATTACATATATATTACATATATACATATACATATATATATATATTACATATATATATATGCCTGGGGTCCTTGGATCCTGATGGGGAGGTCTACACACAGCCTCACATTTGTACTTCTCCAGAACAGGCTTTCTGCTCGAACCTCTCCTCTCACTTTCTCTCTCTTCGGGACACCTTTAATGGATTGCAGATGTCCCATTTGGTCAGAAGCACGTTCCAGATACATCTGCCCTTCTTGCTTTTATGCAAAAAACACCTGCAAATCTTTATCTTTGGTTAGATTTACCACACATTTGTAGCTTTGAAATTTTGGTCCAGTGGGAAAGAGGAGCATGTCACCACGCTCCTTCTTAAGTTGGATTCCAGAATGGACAATAGCCTTTGGGGAGATGTTTTCATCTTTCTTTAAGGAAAATAGGAAGGCTTTAACAGCCTCAGACCTGCTCAGCTGAGGGCTAGTTAATTTCTTTAATCATATAGAGTCTGTGGAAGAATCTATGGTGACTATGGGTAGACAGCTCTCGTGTGTGTGTGTATTTCTTCCTGATTTTCTGAGTCGTAACAAAGATAAGACCACACCAGGGACACCTGAGTGCCTCAGCAGTTAAGCATCTGCCTTTGGCTCAGGGCAAGATTCTGGGGTCCTGGGACCAAGTCTCTCATTAGGTTCCTCACAGGGAGCCTGCTTCTCCCTCTGCCTATGTCTCTGCCTCTCTCTCTGTGCCTCTTGTGAGTAAATAATATCTTAAAAAAAAAAAAAAGGATAAGACCGTAACAGCAGAAGAAGAGACAACAATGAAATGTTGGCAAACTGGCAAGGATATGGTTACAGGACCAGCTTCCTTACATGTGTCTTGAAAATACATGTGATGTATTTCCAATAAGTGAGTAAATCCCTCTAGGCCTCAAGGAAGATTTTTTTTTTCCAAACCACTCCCTTTATTCATTCAACTTCAGGATATTCCATCCTAGCACCCAAGGAATGACAAATGCCATTTAAATAGTTTTGAGATAATAAAATCATGAGCTGCCTCTGGGAAGGTTGAGAAGGAAACCCACATCCAGTGCGGTTTTGTAAGGAGGTGGGATGCTCTGGCTCGCTGAACACTAGCTGTGTAATTTTGAGCAACACATTCAACCTCTGGGAGCCTTGGTGTTCTTATCTGTAAATTGAGGATTCAAGTCATTTGTTTATTCCACAAATAACTATTAATACCGAGTGCCTTCTCGGTGCCAGGCGATGTACTGGTGCATGAGGACACAACAGACCCAGTCTCCACTCTCATGAACAGCCTTCAGCAGGGCTGTGGCTTCCTGCTCACTTCCCTTCATTCACTGCAGACACTGGAGACTGGCCTAGAGCTTTGCACCCTACCTGGATTTCCACATTCACTTGGTCTGCCCATCCCATAATGCAACCCTATAATTCTTGGCCCTGCTCGGGCTTCACCTTCTCTTCTCTTTCTCACATCTTCCCTCACACTTGAGTGTATTTTGAACTCAGAGAGATCTCCAGTTTCGTGACCTGATCATCTATCACTTGGCTCCTGGTCTCTCTTACGTACAGACTCAGAACCCTGTTTCTAAGATTCAAATAATTCTCTCCAGTAACCCCAATTCCCTGGCACCATTATCTTCCTGCAGCATTCAACAACCAAATTTGTTCTTTTTTTAGAGATTTTATTTATTTATTTATGAGATACACACAGAGAGATGCAGAGACATAAGCCGAGGAAGAAGCAGGCTCCCTGCGAGGAGCCAGATGAGGGACTTGACCCCAGAACCCCAGGACAGACATTTAACCACTAAGCCACCCAGGCCCCCAACAACCAAATTCTAAACCTGGGTCAGTACAATAATCAGCTTCCTTGGTTTCCCTGCCGACTGAGTGTTGATGGAGAAGCAAGATGGCAGTGGAGTTGGTGATACCACAAATGCCAAGTCTCTACCCTAGTGCCACATTTCCATGGACAACTCCCCCTTTTACTCCCCTCAGTACTTTAACCAAAACACACCCATAAACCCTTTTTAATCTCTCTTTTTCCAGTCTCAGAGGATGATGTTCCTCTCTGTCCTCCCACCAAGCACACCCTCTGGGACCCTGTTAACAAACTCTCTTTTTTTTTTTTTTTTATTTATGATAGTCACAGAGAGAGAGAGAGAGAGAGAGAGAGAGAGAGAGAGGCAGAGACACAGGCAGAGGGAGAAGCAGGCTCCATGCACCGGGAGCCCGATGTGGGATTCGATCCCGGGTCTCCAGGATCGCGCCCTGGGCCAAAGACAGGCGCCAAACCGCTGCGCCACCCAGAGATCCCAACAAACTCTCTTTTTGTTGTATCTTCAGTGTCTCTTTTTCAATTAGTTTGGGCTCCCCCTTTAAACATTTTTAACTCTCTCCCATAGTAAAGGGAAAAAATATCCTGATAGGGGACTATTATAGCAATAGATTCCCTCCTCCCAGATGGACTCTAGGCTTGACCATGTGATTTATTTTGGCTAAAAGGTCATTAGCAGGTGTGGTGCAAGCAGAGCCTTGGTAAGTGTGTGCGTACTGAGCTTATCTCTCCTGCATTATTCCCTTTTGAAGCCAAGCCACCATGTCCTAAGAAAGTCCAGATTGTCCTGCTGGAGACAATGGCCATGTGGAAGAGGCCCTGTAGCAGGAGTGACCACTCTGGGAGAGAGGATCTGAGACCATGCGGAGAGAAAAGCCTAGTGTCACAATCCTTCCAAGCAGGTGACCCACCAGCCACATCTAGCCCTGAAAGTGACCAAAGGGAAGACCAGTGGGGAAGCTGCTGCATTCATTCACAGAATCCTGAGAAGTAACAAATCCTTGTTTTAAGTCATAAGTTTTAGAACGGTTTGGTATGCAGCAGCAAATATTTGAAACAACCTTGAAAGCAAAACCCAGAACATTCCCTTGATCTCACTCCTCTACTTTCTCTTCTTCTTGCCCAAACTTTTCTTTTTCTTCCTTCCTTCCTTCCTTCCTTCCTTCCTTCCTTCCTTCCTTTCTTTCTTTCTTTCTTTCTTTCTTTCTTTCTTTCTTTCTTTCTTTCTTTCTTTCTTTCTCTTTCTTTTTTAAGATTTTATTTATTTGAGAGAGAGAGAGAGAGAGAGAGAGAGAGAGAATGAGCATGGATTGGGGAGTGGCATAGGGAGAGGGAGAAGCAGACTCCCCTGCTGAGCAAGGAGCCCCATATGTGGCTCCATCCCAAGACCCTGGGATCATGACCTGAGCCGAAGGTAGATGTTTCACTAACTGAACCACCCAGGCACTCCATCGCCCAAGCTTTTCAAACTTGTCTGCATTTCCCATCTTGATCCTTGATTTCTAATTGAAGGGACATTACTAAGTTGCTCGCATTACCCCTCTTCCTGGTACTGGTCTCTGCCAACCACTGTCTCCATGCATTTCCATGTCCTTTTGAGCTCCTGGTCTCTCACTATTATTCCATGTCCTTTGTGGGCTCCTCTTCCTCCACCTGCCCTTTTCATGTTCCTCAGATTCTGTCCACAGCCACCTGCTTTTTTTATGCTTCACGCTGACTCTTTTGGTTTAGACCTAGTGACTAAAACATGAAAACTAGGAGCACTGTTGTAGGCCTGTAGACCATGGAGGTACATAGATTGTGTTCTAAGCATGCCGGCCTCCATGCCTCCACTCCTTTCCCCTTTTCCTGGGAAAGCCTCACACACTGAGGTGGAGCATTGCTCCCCCCACCTCCCTTTTGGCTAATTTCTACTCTTCCTTGAGACTTAGCTCAAGCACACTGTCCTCTGGGGAGTCTTTGCTGGGAGCCCCCTGTTCAACCTTTCCTTGCTGGGCTAGATGTCTCCAACTCCATGCTACACTCCAAGAATATTTTCATTTGCATGTATCACAGTTTAATTGTTTTCTTTCTTTCTTTCTTTCTTTCTTTCTTTCTTTCTTTCTTTCTTTCTTTCTTTCTTCCTTCCTTCCTTCCTTCCTTCCTTCCTTCCTTCCTCCCTCCCTCCTCCCTCTTTCTTTCTTTCTTTCTTTCTTTCTTTCTTTCTTTCTTTCTTTCTTTCTTTCTTTCTTTCTTTCTTTCTTTCTTTCTTTCTCTCTTCTCTCCTTTCCATCAGGTCCTGAGCTGCTTGATGGCAAAGACCATATCTTACTAATACAAGATTTCCCAGGGTGTAGCACAGGGCTTGGAGTACCACCTGTGCTCAGTAATACCTGCTCAATAAATGATTGTTGGAGTACTGAACTGGAGAGTCCAGTCCCATGGCATTCCATCTATTTTAGGTTTTCATATCTATATTTAGAAAGGAAATTGGCCTGTAGGAGGTATATATATATATATAAGTCATAGAAGTCTGGACTCCTTAGACATGTTTAGTTTGTACAGTTAGTTGGTAGCTTGTCATTTTCCTCAGTGCCATGGAAAAGGTTTTCTAACATGGAAATTATCTGCTTCTGTAAGATTTGACCTACACATAGACTCACTTATTTCTGATACCTGGTTGCAGGGGTATAGGTTTTGTTTTTATAATTTAAAAAAATTGTTTTCTTCTTTCTGAGTTTCCTGTTTCTTCTACTTCCATAATTTATTTACTTTTAGGGAGCAATGTCCACCTAATTGCTATTTTAAAGTTCAATGACACATAGTTATGGGCAATTACATAATAACTTAAAAATATGTTATCACTCTTGTTATGTCAATTGTCTCAATTCTAGTTGTGCTTTTTTTCCCTCTCAAGTGGATTTGCCACTGTCTTGTCTATGTTATTTGTTTCTTCAAAGAGTTAGCTCCTTTCATCTTTATTATTTCCTTCCTCTTATTTTCCTCAGCATTTCTTTTTCGCTTTATTTCTAGAAGCTTACATTGAATGCTAAGTTCTTTAAAAAAATTTCATTCTGTAAATTTAATGCTGGGTATATCATTAGTCACATTTCCTGTGTCTTTTTGTGTAACATTTCCATAATTGTTTTTTTATAAACCCTCTCTTCTTTTATTATTTTTTCTTTGAGCCAGATATCACATAAGGCTTTCCAGTTGATTGATGGCTTTTTTTTTTGTCTTTAACTTACAATGCCTTACTTTACAACACTTATAACCAGAGATTATGGCCGAAGTAATTTCTACTTGTTTGGATTTATTGACAGGGCCTTGTTAAAAGTAATTTGTGTTTCTGCTTATAAAAATATCATCTACTAATTCAACCTTAAAACTGTATTATCTGTATTCCCCATTCCCTAATTCTTCTTTGGTACAAGCTCTATTTAGTCTGTCACAACCTAATAACAGTGAATTAAAAGTTTTCAGAGCAGTCCTATGTATGTGTCTGTGTTAGGATTAGAGCTTGGGAACCTTGGAAGGCTACTTGGAGGAGGGTGCTGAGCTATGGATAGTCCTAAGCAGAAAGGGTTAACAATACTAAGGTTGAAAGAGTTGTGTCAATCAACTTTCTCACTGCCCCTACTTTCCTGGTTGTTGCACTTAGTATTCCTTGTTGCAGTTGCTTATTTGTATTCACCATTAGATGGAATCTGCCCAGCTCACTAGGGATCCCAGGAGGCACTTAATAGATGGTTGTTTATGGAATAAGTCAACATTGTTGGATTCTCTCTTTTTTTTTTTTTTGTGTGGATTCTCTTTTTTAAACCAACTTGAGACTCCTGGCTCTCTAAAATAGCACCTGATCTAAGTGCAACCCTTGTTCTGACTTAGACGTTTCATTATGTGCTTCTTTAGTGTTTCTCTCTGTTTTTGTGCTGACCTATGGAAGGAGCTCTGCTCACTTTCGGCTACCTGCAAGCCCATTACCATATTGTGCACCCTAGTAACAATTTTCTAGAAACATCTCATAACCCCTCTGTTCTTTACTTGACCAAAGTTGGTGTCTTCTGACTCCCCTTCATGGAAAAAAAAAGAAATATTATGTCTCCTCTGAGCCACTTTCTTCTTTCCTTACCTTTCCTATTCTTCTAAAATTGAAAATCTAATCAGCTTATTGGTATATGTTGCCCTGTGACAAATTATCCTAAAATGTAGTGGCTTAAGACAATGAACTCTTTAGTCTCAGGACATGGATTAACTGGGGGTCCTCTGGCTCAGTCTCTAGTGAGATTGCAGTCAACTTAACTGGGGGAGCATTTGCTTCCAAGCTCACCCATGTGGCTGTTGGCAGGCCTCAAAAGATCCACTTCCAAGCTCACTCATGCAGCTGTCGGCAGGCGTCAGATCCTGGCTGGCTGTTGGCCAGAGTTATCAGTTTCTTGCCACATGGGTCGATCCATAGGGCAGCCCATCATGATGGTGCTTCTCTCAGAGCCAGTAAGGGAGAAAGCAAGAGAGAACAAGAGATGGTGAGCAAGATGGAAGCCAGAGTCTTTCTGTAACCTAATCTCAGAAGTGACATTCCCTCACTTCTGCTATACTCTGTTAGAAGAGTGTCACTGGGTCCTGCTCACACTATATAGGGCAGGAGGTTTCACAGTGACCAGATCACCCAGAGGAGGGGCTCTACGGGAGTCCTCTTAGAAGCTGCATAGTGCAATATAAAACATCCTGTTTGTATTCTTTTAAAATGTTTTTCCTTTTGTTCCAATATCTGTATCAGTTACTTAGATAACAGTAACACGTCCCCCTGTTAATTGTAAAAATCTAATATAGATTTTTATACTTAACTCCATAACTTAATTTCAATATCAATCACTTTTTTTTTCCAATCGTAACTTCCCAACTAATAGTTCCGTCACTAATTCTGACCAAGGGTTTGAATACTCTTGAAGAGTATCTGCATAAACAGCACTAAGCTTATTAATGTTTTTGAGTCTCTGCAAATCTTAAAATGTCTTTCGATTTCTCTTACATATGAACAACTCGTGGCTAGAAATGAAATTCTCGTGGGTCACATCTACCTCTTAGTGTACTGTAGGTGTTTCTCCTTTCTCTTTTAACATCGCTATTTCAGAAGAGACATAGAAAGCAAACTTGATTTTAACCCCTTTGAATATGGCCTTTCCCCTCCACAGCTGATGATCTGATTAAATGTACATTTTTTTCCCCTTGAGGTTTAAGAATACATGAGGACATGTGTTAATATTGTTTCCTTTGTATTTATCTTATCTGGGATAGGCAAGTCCTCCTGATTTCCAAGGTCAATTTTTTCCCCGCCAAGTTCTGGGAACTTTTATAACCACTTATTTTAATTTTATTTTTTTTAAAGTAAGTTCCATGCCCAACATAGGGCTTGAGCTTACAACCCTGATATCAAAAGTAGCAAGCTCTATGGACTGAGCCAGCCAGGTGCCCCCAACCTATTTTTAATCAGCTGTTCCTTCTTTATCAAGAAAGTTTTTTTTTCATAGTTTGGCAGTCAGGTCAGTGTTCTGTTCTTCATATCTATTGTCTTCTTTGCATCACTTAAAATATTTTATATTGATTTATGTAGCTTTTGGTATATAATTCTTGGCATTATCATCTATTTGGGTAAATGACTTCTCTGCAGTTCTCATTCTGCTTTTACTGCTTTTAATGAAGACCCAGTTTTAGCTATTATGAGTATAATTTTGTGGCATTCTACTTTTTATGCTGACCTGTTTATTGGCATAATGAATTCCTTTATCTCATTGGAAATAGAGAAGAGCTTTATCTTCGAGTTAGCTTATGTGAAGAGGAAGATTTTCCTTTGGGGTCTTACATATTCTTTAGTCCTGTAGAATTTTTTCAGAGGTCCCATGTTCCTTTGAATTTTTCTAAAAGTCTTTAGTGTGTTTGTCTGGAAGACTAGAGGGACCGGATTTCTAAAAAATCCACATCCCAAGATTCATTTGAACATGGAGTGCTTTCCCTGGGACTAGTGCCAAAGGTTCAATCAAAAGGCTGCCAACAACTCCCTTAGGAAGTTCCTGAATCTGAAAATGAAGGATAGACCAGGAATAGCAGCAGGTTAGCTAACCTAAATCTTTCTTGGAATAAGACTGGAATATAAATCAATCAATAGGTGCAGGTCATTCATCCTGCTTCTGTTGGATGGCTGAACAAAGAAAATCTAGAGCAGACCAAGTGTTTTCTTATTCATGCTGGTGAATTATTTCTTTGTTTTGGATCATGTTGCAACATTTCCTTCTCATCTTAAGCATCTTCAGGTAACTTCTGACCCAAGTTTATAGTCCACAGTTAATCTAGATTTTCTTCCTCATTTGGCTTACTTTGTTCACACTCCAGCCCATCCCTTTGGGTTCACTTTTCTTCTTATTGAAATAGATCCTTTGGTAGTCTTTTCAGTGAGGATCTGTGAATGACAAATGCCCTTCGACTCTGCAAATCTGAAAAAGCTTTTTATTTTGTTCTTGCTTGTGAATGATGCTTTAGCTGTATGGAAGATTCTGAATAGATTATTTTTTCCTTCAGGACAGTGGCTTCTAATACTGCTCACGGTGGTCCACTGTTGGTCTAATACTCTGTTGCACAATTTGTCTTGCCTCTTACATAGCTCTGATTTTTTGGGAGGTTATCCTTGATTTCCTGCAGCTTCATAATGATGTGTCTAGGAATGACTTATTTTCAGTTGTCCAGCTCAGTATTGGGTGTGTTTATTCTTTCACTATGAGGAAAAATTCTCAGCAAATATTTTTCAGCTTTTGTTCTCCTTCATCTTCACTATCCTTTTACTCCAGACTGCTATTAGACCTATGCTGGAAACTCTCTATCCATCACCTGTTCAGAGCTCCAGAACTCTCTCTGTTACCTATCCTTATTGTGCTGGGTAAATTCCTGGTACTCTCAATTTGGTACTTTTCTTTTTTGTGTCCAATACAGAGGATTTTTTTTTTACCTTAGTGAATATATTTTTCAGTTCTAAGATTTATTATAAGTTCTTTATACACCCCTATTTTAGTTTCATTTATGCCTATTTTGTTTTATAGCTTTTTTATTCTTTTATGGATGTTATTCATTCATTTATTCCTTTGAAGACCCTAAAATTGTCATTTTATAGTCATTTTCAGGCAGCTCTATTATTCTCATGTCAGCTAGAATGAGTTCACCTACTCACTGTTGATTTAAAAATTAATGCAAGAGTTGTAACCAGATGTAGGATCACTGTATAAAATCGAGATTGAAGTAGGACTCCGTGACCCATTAAAGAAGCCTGAAAAAAAATATGGTCTTTTTGGTGGTAATGATCTGCCCATGAGAACATGCCCCTAGTAAGGGCTTCCTCCACCCATCTCTGGAAGAGAGAGGAAGCACAAGAAGAAACTCCTGGTGCAGAGCCCCATTTCCTACCTCATGGATGTGAAGTGCTCAGGATGCTATAAAATCAACACCGTCCTTAGCCATGCACAATCAGTAGTTTTGTGTGTTGGCTGCTCCACTGTCCTTTGCCAGCCTGCTGGAGGAAAAAACAAGGCCTACAGAAAGATGTTCCTTCAGATGGGAGCAGCACTGAAAGCATCCTGAATCAAAGTGAGTGGGAAATCATTCCAATAAACACATTTTGGGTAAAAAAATATGCTGAGACTGTCCCCTGGACCTCTTAAAAAGCCACCTACTTGTGGAGGTGGGAGAAGTTCCACCTGGCATCCAGGGCTGGAGAGAAGCCATCTCATTGCTCAGTGTTTGAATCTGTGCTATTTTGCAGTGCTCCTGGCTCTCATGGGGTACTTTTAAATCCATCAACTTTGCTTACCAATTGTCAGCTAGTATTTCTCATAAACTTAGAGTCCATGGAAGTATTTGTTTTCTTTTTGAGCTTGACTATGTATTTGTAGTGTTCTGTTTTTACATTTTATCTATCATTGTTACCTGTAGAGGTAAAGAAGAACTCAAAGTGTGAGCTTAACCCAATTTTGATGGAGTCCTACATCTAAATGTATAATTTATATTGGAAGTTCAGTATCAATTCATGTCTTCAGTGTCTCTAAGTCTCGGTGAAGTATTCTGAGGTCCAGGAACAATTTTAAACTTCACTTACAACAAGCAAGTGTCAGATACAGTTCTTTAATTTTGAATTTCTATTTTATTACCTATATTGAAAATTAGCATAGTCATGTTATATATTATTATCCCAACCACAGCTTTTCTCTAAACTTAAATGCCTTGTGAATCTTTGAATTGTCGATAGATCTCAAGGGATATGGCCATTATGTTAACCAACTACCAGTATAAGTTATTTCCAGCTCACAGTTCTTGTTTATACAGATTTGGTTGATGGAGGTATTTATTGATGACTTTGCTCCTGGTCCAGCGCTGTACTAGCCCAGGCGCAAGCAAGTGTACCAGACATAGGTCAGCAGAGGACCTCTCTGCATCCATGGAGGCTCTGGACCTCAGTGCATACTTACATTATTAAACATCTGTGTAATAGCCAGAACAAAGGGATCACATGGTGGAGGTGGTGGTGATGTTCCTGCCGACAGCTAGAGAAAAGATTTGAGGTCATGGTTACCCCCATATCCTCTCCTTCCCATCCCACAGTCACCATGGTGTTATTGCAACCTGTACCCTTTGCTTGCTTGGCCCCAGGGTGTGCATGCATGAGCGTGTGTATGTGTGTGTGTGTGTGTGTATACATACACATGTGTGTTCCCCCTCACACCTTGTGGCTGCAAGGTATAAGTCTTAGCTCCCCATTGTCCTGCTCTGAAGGAAGGACTCCTATCCAGAGTTTAATATGTAGTGCTAGGAGCACAAAATGGAAGGACATTGAGAGACAAAGGGTTCGTGGCTCCTATCAGGAGCTAAATCCAGTGGCCAGGGAAGCTGAGTAAGTAGCAGAGGATTACATTCTGATTTTGTGAGAGCCTCTATGATCACACAGCTAGGAGGACTATGCATATTCTGACACAGAGTGTGTCACAGAGTGGAGAATGCCTGCAAAAATGTGACTAGGAAAAAAAATAGCACTTATCACTCTTCATTCACTCATTCTGGCAGTTTAAGGTGAGAAAAGTCAAATGCATAAAGTCATCAGTATCCACCTGGATGCTTGCAGTGTTACATGCAATATAGAGGAGGGAGTATTTCATGTCT
The DNA here is from genome assembly GCF_018345385.1 of Vulpes lagopus. Lineage (NCBI taxonomy): Eukaryota > Metazoa > Chordata > Mammalia > Carnivora > Canidae > Vulpes > Vulpes lagopus. Next base: position 115,277,579 of record NC_054827.1, read on the forward strand.
CTAACTTTTGTTTCCTATCTTGGTAATCTTGTTATACAGGAATTCTGACAAGTGACCCTCATCACAATACATACCCTTATTGGAAGAATGCACCCTCATATTTTTATTCTGTTCTGTTTTATTCTATCAGAGTCCATTTTATTTAAAAATAAAAAGTATGCAAATTTTCAAGAATGGATGAATGGGTAAACAAAATATGAACTTTCTCTATTTCCATGATGGATATTTATGCAATGGAATATTATTTCACCTGACAAAGGATAGAAATCCTGTCACATGCTATCACATGGATAAAACCTGAGGACATTACACTAAGTGAAATAGCCAAATACTGGCTATTGTACTAAAAGACAAATACTGTATGATTTCACTTGTTTTATTAGATACCTAAGGGTAGTTAAATTCATAGGGATAGAAAGCAGAAGGGTGATGGCCAGGGGCTGGGCAATAGGGAAAAGAGAGCTGAGGATGTGTATGGAGTTTCCATTTTGCAAGATCTGGAGATGGATGGTGGTGCTGGTTGCACAAAATGATGAATATGCTTCACATCATTGAGCTGTGCATTTAAATAGTGAAGATGGTCAATTTTACATTATGTGGTGTTTGTCGTTTTAACCACACACAAAACACAAGGAGGTAATTGTGACAAAGCAAGTGGTCTTTGAGGGACCCTGTCTAATGTGGGGTCAGCCAGGAGGTCTCCCCAGAAGAGGTGACACTTAAGCCAAGACCTAAGAAGTTAACAAAGAAGGCTCTAGACCATGAACACGTTTAGCAAGTGTTATCAAGTCATGTGTGGGTTACTATTGTCAACCAGCTTTCTGCTCGATGTTTCTTTCTTCCTACACACTGATGCCAGATGATTTTTCTAGAATACCACCTGGATCATGCCACACTCCCACCTTCCTGGCTCATTCTTCCAGAACGTTTTTCTTTCTGCCTCCTGAATAACCCCTCTGCCTGGCACTCAGGACCCTCTTCTCCAGGGCCCACCCTGGCTGGTCAGCATCCCTGCGTGTGGGCCCAGGTACTGGCCCTGTCCCTCTGCCAGGGCTCCCTGAACACCCCTCTGCTTATGGCATTTCTCCCATCAGGAATACACTCCTTTCTGCACCGTGTCCTGGTCCCCTGTGTGCCTTCGAACACCCTCTCGATTGCCTCTCTAGATTCTATAACATGTTATTCAATGCTTGCTTTCTTATCTTTTGATTCTGCCCCTCATGTCCACACACATACTGCCCAGGGATGGGTATGGAGCCTTACTCCCATTCGAGTCCCTAACGCTCAGCTCCATGTCCAGAGCCTCCCACCACCTGACAGTTGGTGTGCTCACTGGGCTGGGAAGTCAGCAGCCACCACCGGGCGAAGGGAGCTGCTGATGTGCACCAGGGAGCAGCCTGCTTACCCTCAGCCCAGAGCCAGGAGCCCGTCTCTGGCACCCTTCCGTCTCCTCCTGACACACATTCTTGAGCTCGACATCTCCTGAGCAGGCCCTCCAGATGCTTAACCGGATTATCTGCCTAACAGCACAGCCCTCCCAGGCGAGTGATTTTATCCAGGGAGAAGCCAGGGCAGTGACAAGCACAAAGGCACATTTTCCCAGAGGCCAGAGGACACGCTCTGGGGCTGGGGAGGCGGTGGTGGTGGTGGTGGAGGAGTCAGGGGGCAGCCCCGCATCAGGCCTGTTCTCTGGAGAGGCTGAGCCAGTGCTCTGACTCAGGAGAGATGCGGCTTCCAGAAAGTGCGGTTCTGCACAGCTAAGGGAGTTGAGCAGTGGGGGCGGAGAGAGGAGGCGCGGGGGTTGGGAAATCCACCTGGATGCCATCAGTCTTGCCAGAGTAAACAGAGCTGACAGGAGTGCTTGCCGGCAGCCTGGTACAGGTTAGGGGGGGTCACCGAAGCGGCCTGGTGACCCGCCTGCCTTAAGGTAGAGACGCTCTGGAATCTGTCACAAAGGACAGAGCTGAAAGCTCATTCCTCGTGGAATGAACCCGTTTCCTGGCATTCCACACAACGGGGAGTGTGCGGACGCTTTTAAAATGTCTTAAATGTAAATCTGAGCTGGGATCAAATACACACATTTGAAGCAAAACAAACAAAAAGATCCACCCTCGCCAACCTCAAAGTAGGATCCATATTCCAGACGTCACTAGCAATAAAAAAATATATCTCTTAAAAAGCTCTTTCTCACTTTTCTTGAAGCTTGAGGGTTTAGAAAGAATGGCTGGACTTATAGGGAGAACCCATCACTTAATTATCTAGAACTCTCCAACACAACGGCAGAGCCTAACCTGAGCAAAGGTCTTTTATTAATATCCTACGATAGGAAAGATGGAAAGCTCTCGGTGTCTCTTCCTAAGAACAAAACCCCGCAAACACTCACTTCTTCGCAGCGTGAATGTGAAAGTGACAGCAGTGGCATATTTAGCATACTTCCCAGGACTCTTCCACAAGCCAGACCAAGTGGGAGAGAAATTGTGAACAAAAGAGTTTGAGTAACTCACAAGGAATTTTGAATCGGAAGCACCAGCAGGATGATTGCTAATCCCCCCTTTCAGCAGGCACCCAGGGTCTGTTAAGTGCCTTGAACATGCCAGGGTATTGGATGGGGGGCCACCCGGACGTTGACAGTCACGGCCATGGTCCTTCAGCCCAAAAGACACACAGATGTTTTTTTCTGGAGAAAACCAGTCACCACCTAAACCTGCCTGTGCCCTGCAATGTGTCTGGCTGATTTGTGACCTTGGGCAAGTCACTTCACCAGCCCCGGTCTTGTTTCTTCACCTATAAAACAAATACAGCAAAACCGTGGTGCCTTCAGGGTATTCCTGGCACTAATGAAGGCTTGTAAAGCGCTTTGAGATTCCTAGGATGAAAGTCTCTTCAGAACAGTAAAGCCTGATGATTACGCTTCGAACATGACATTCCCATGAAAACCCTGGTCAGGCTCTTACCCCACCTCTCAGTGAAGATTTAATAGCAGAGAGTTGTAATAAGTTCGTAAAGGACAGAGACCTCCATTACTGATACAAAATATGCTGCAGCGAACTAGTATATTAAGGGCTATTATCATGAATAATTAAGGCCAGGTTCTACTACTTCCAGATTAATGAACCCAGCGTATGTTGTGATGTAGTGGATTTTCATTGTGGCTTCCTCAACCAGCTAATGTCATGAAATTTATTTATCCTCTGTGGATCTTCCAGGTTGCACGAATTAGCAGGTTTACCCCACAAAATAGGTTGGCAAAGTAAACTTCTGAAGGATACTTACATGCCTACTGTAAGAAATAAACCCAATTAGAGGTTTCTTAGCACAGATGAAGAAGGTTCATTAATGATAATGAAGGGCTGACCTACCCTAGGCTCCTAAGTTTGTAATTAATCTTGTACAGACCTTCCAGCTTGAATATATTGAAAAATATCAAAGTCATGTACATCGCTCCGGGCGAACAGACATGCACGTGAAAAGGAGAATGCAGGCTCATGCACAGACATTTTGGCTGATCTCGGACGAGGCAATGCTACTTCTGATGATGCATTCACTTTAGAAGGAGGAGCCATAATTGGATCAAATAAAAACCTTTAGATAACTCACGAAGTTTGAATATAAAAATCCGTAATTTCTGAATTTGACAGCATTAAAAAAAAAAAGATGTCCAGAGTAAGGGACAGAGTGTGGATTTTAAAAGATACGGCAAAGAAGAGGAATTATATGAATGTTAGTGTATTGATTAGTGGGATGATGTAGGCTCTGACTGTCCCAAGATGAGTTTAAGCAAATATCCAAAATATTAGTATTTACGTGGTGTGCTTTTTTTGTTTGTTTTTCTGGGATTCCCATCTTTCCCTGTGATTTTTAAAATAATGCTGCCCTTGGAATTAGCCAGTGGAAGGTAATTTAACAACGCCTGTGCGCCTGTGACTGTATCCAGTGAGAGAGAAAAGGAGATTATTTTTTGCTAGAGATAAGGGTCACTTTTAGATTTCTGGAATGCTCTTTGGAAAGGAGAGGTGCTGGATAACTAACTGTGTGCTCCGTCTTTGCAGCCACGAAACTCCTCTTCATCTCATCTTGATGGGCCAAATATTGAAAAAACTTATTAAGGCTGTTCAGAACCATTTAGTTTATAGATAGGCAGAATAAACTAAACTTTCAAGGGAATCTGGAAATCTTTTCCTGACTCCAAGCCAAGTTTTCCAAATACGCTGGGTAGTGGTGCACCTTGATGCCTTTGCTTTGCAAGTATCACCACCCACTCACCCCCTCCTCTGCTGAGAAACTCCTACTCATCTTTCAAGATGCCAGGTCTAAATACCTCTTGCTCTGTGAGTCTTGCTTGGTGTTTGCAAGTAGAAGTATATGCGTCCCTCTTGATGCTCTTACATCCTTACCTTATATCCTCTTCTATCATGCAACAGATCCCACTGTAAGTATGACAGGGTCTAGCTCCCTCTCAAGGCATGATGAGCCTTGGAGCACGGGGGCGCATCTTAATCGCCTTTGTTGTGGATCTAGCAGCAGCAGTGATAGGACAAAGTGCCTGGTGCCTCATATATTCCCTTTGGTTCTAGATGCAAATGTTTGCCAACCAACATGGCACAGGCACTGAGCAATCAGAGTATGTTCTGGCCGCAAACAATTGTTAGGGCTGTTCTGGAATATAGCCCTCAATAGACTGCATAGCAGACATTAAGTGTTTATTAAAATAAATTTAAAAAAAGTAAATTCAACTGTAGCTGGAGTTACAAAGCAGGGATTTTATGGCCCTAGGGCTAGGTATCCCCATATTCCCACCTGTAAAATGGGAGAGTAATACCTTCTTCATGATGTTGTTGTAGATCTAAGATGAGGAGTCAAATGAGAAAGTGCTTCATGCCTGATATAGGTTGATTGATTCTGAATGTGCCTGTGGTTAAGTCACTGACCATTAAAAGCTCTAGAAAAGTGGCCCTAAAGTCATCATTTCAAAAGAGATCATTATCTTCCAAGTCATTAGGGATCCTCTGGGGCCTTTGGCCTGGACCCCTTTCAGAGAAGGTCAGATTCAAGGGTCTGGGTGAGGTGGTACTTCTATGACCAGGTGGCCCAGCCCTAGGTAAAAAAACCCAAAAAAACAAAAAACAAAAAAACAAAAAACCACTCAATTTGGAGATAAGTAGTGCCTGGTGGAAAAAGTCCTGGGTCAGAGCTCTCCAGCCATTTTGCTTTCTCAAGGGCAGTGGTTCTCCAATTTTGCTGCACATTGGAGTCACCTGATGAGTTTTTGAAACCACTGTCCAGGCTGTACACCAGGTAGATTAAATCAGAGTCTCTAGGGGTGGGACCCAGGCATAGGTATTTTCTAAAGCTACCTTTGATTATTCCAAAGCACAGCCAAGGTTGAGAGTCTACGGCATAAGGGGTCACAGACCTCGATGCCCACAGAGGCCTGGCAGGTCACATGACCAGCCTGTCGTAAGACAATTGGGAGTAGTAAGGACTCTGGTCAAGCACATCTCTTATTTGCAGATTTTCAAATTTTTAAAAATGAACATGCCATTCATACAAAATGAAACACAGCTGTGAGCTGGATCTGGCCCATGGGATATGAGTTTGCAAACCCTGCCTCTGCTCACATCGCAGGAGAGGCCGCTTCAGGAAGGTTCCGAGCATAGGTGAAAGCCAGGCCTCAGGAAGTGCTGCTGAAGCCATCAGCTGTATGCTTCCCAAGGCTTTCCACTACATTCCATCCTCTTCCCACCCCACCCCCCAGCGGTATCTCCCCAGATGCTGTTGTTAATTGGCTTTTATTTATTTTACGTGCTTTTACATTTCAGGGGCCTAGAAAATGTATTTTTAAATGCCGCCCCAGCACATGCCCGTGGAGGTTGGATTTCATCTTGGCAGAAAGTTCGTCACACTGATTTCCTGCTGACACGGGTCTGGTGGAAGCCACTGAACCAGTTGTCCTGTGTCAAGGGAAGGAAGCAGATCCGGAGAAGGGTCAGGTGTTCTGCAGTACAGAGCTCCTTCTGCAGACCCTCCTTGCCACCGCTTTTCCTGGAAGAGGAACTGGATTGTGCTTCACGGCAGAAGCGGGTTGACAATTTTATTTTGCAGCCCTCAATCCAAGCTTCACTGTGTTCCTTTACGTTTTTTGGGTTCAGAAGTGGTTGACTAAACTGGGTGTGGCCCGGACAAGGCTGAACGAGTCCCATCGCATTTCCCTCCAGGCTCATCCCCACCCGTGATTAGTAAGTAATTCTCTTACTACACAGAGGCCTCAGCAAAGCCCTGGTCGCCGCCAGCCCCAGTGGCACGGCCAGGGACACAGACTGAATTAGCTGCATGAGCTTCCTGTCCGTACTGTCTGAATTTCTTTCCAAAAATGTCCCCACCTTGCACTGAGCTGCTCTTCCTCTAGCAGGAATTCAATGGCTTTCACAAATGAGATCCTTCAGATCAGGAGCAGCACCTTTACCGGAATGATAATTGCATAAGAATATACAGGTTCGCGGGGAACAAATGAATGAATGACGCCTCGCCCTAGACCACACTCATCACCGGGGTGAGAGTGGACAGGTTTCCCCGGGGAAAGACGAAGACAGCGTGTGATTCTGTTTTCGGGGTCACCAAACATTTTCAAGCAGCGGCTCTGTGTCAGTCCCTCTGTTTGAACCCGGGAACTGAAGATGAGCAAGTAGGTCCCTGCCCTCAGGGTGCTCCCTGCAGAGTGGGGTGCGCTGGGTGCTCTAGCACGCCCAGGGCTCTAACAAAGGGGTGTACGCAGGAGGGCTGTGCAGCTCGGGAGAAGGAAGTGACTAACTCTGCCTGGGGGCACAGGGAATGTCTTGCAGAAGCTGGGACATCAGGGCTGGGTTTCAAAGGCACACCCGCTCGGTTCCCAGCAGGGGCCTGACTCCAAGTTGGGGACAGTGTCTGTCCTCAGGGGAAAGTTGGAGTTGGGGCCCCACACCTGGGTTCCCAGCTCCTGTTTCCCAGAGGCCTTCCTGGGGGAGGAGAGGGAGACAGAATTTAAAGGCCAGTCGTCTCCCCTCCCTCCCTCCTATCACCCACCTCCCCCACCCATCCTCCTCCTCCCCCACTGCTTGGGGTACCAAGAACCCCAGTGAAGAGGGAGGGCACTGGGGGGTGGGGTTAATGACTCACAAATAAAATGGCAGAACAGAAAAAAAGCTAGGAATGAAAGCTGTGTTATGCCAAGGTGTGTGTGGACGGAGTGCGGGGGGGGCGGGGGGGTTGTTGGAGGGAGAAGAATCCAGATTCCAGATGGGAATTTTTTATCATGAACATTGTTTATTTATTTTTATTTATTTTATTTTTCGAAGATTTTATTTATTCATGAAAGAGAGAGAGAGAGAGAGAGAGAGAGACAGAGGCAGAGACACAGGCAGAGGCAGAAGCAGGCTCCATGCAGGGAGCCCGATGTGGGACTCAATCCCAGGACTCCAGGACCATGCCCTGGACTGAAGATGTCGCCAAACCGCTGAGCCACCCGGGCTGCCCCATGAACATTGTTTAGAATTGTTGATGCATGGAGATGATAAAAAATAGACTTTGTGTCAACTCAAAAACAAACAAATAAGCAGATACCTAATTTTGTTATTGTTTTAAAATTCTCTAGAGACCCCGTGCTCCCTTACTCCATGCATCCCAGGGGAACTCCTCCCTTGTTCCCCGCCCCATTTGTTACTAAACAAAATAACTTCCTGAAAAGTCAGAAAAAACTGAAAATTCAAGAGCATTATCAATGCCTTGAGATTTCAAACCGGATCTGGATCTCTGTGTGCCTGGCATGTCGCAGCAGGAGGGACTAGGGACCTGACTTGCAAACCTTAACCCCCCTGAGGATACCGTGCTATGAGGAGCCATTATGCCAACAGTCCAGTGGTTGCCCACTCCTATTTTGGTCTTCAGATGTGAACTCGTGAGGTAACGGGATGGGAACAGGGAAGGAGACCTGAGAGTCCAAGGAATCCCACGTCTTCAGGATCAGGAATGGATGGATGTAAGATGATGCAAGACATCTCTAGGACTACTTTGATCCTCTCGGGAAGAGTGATCATAGCCTGGTGAGAAGTAAAGAAGCCTTCCCAAATGACAACAGCAAGATGCTTGGACCCAGAAATACAAAATTATTGTCAAGGAGACACTAAAAAGTATTTATAAGACTTTACAGTCAGAGGGGCACCTGGGTGGCTCAGTCGATGAAGTGTCTGCCTTCGGCTCAGGTCATGATTCCAGGGTCCTGGGACTGAGCCCCACATTGAGCTCCCTGCCCAGCAGGAAGTCTGCTTTTCCCTCTGCTCCTTGCTCATGCTTACTCTCTCTCTCTCTCTCAAATAAATAAAATCCTAAAAAAAAAAAAAAAAAAAAAAAAGACTTTACATCCAGAATGCTTAGATTGTATTTTGAGAGCTTGGGCAAGTGATTTAATCTCTCTGTGCCTCAGTTTCTTATTCTAAACTGGGGATAATAGTATACCTAGCATGCTGGATTGCAGTGAGGATTAAATGAGTTACTATATAGAACACACTTGGTGTGGAGCCTGGCAGGTAGTGAGTGTTGAATAATGGTGGCTATTCCTGCTGGTGAAGATAACCCCCCACTAAGGCATTCAGGTCTGATGTTCTCATCTGCTCAGTGATTTAGAGTCTCTGAATTCTCTCCCAGATAAAATATTTAGGGAAATAAATTTTTTTCTAAGAATGGAGGATGCTCTTCAAGAAGCGCCTCCTCCTTGATGTTACCAAGTTTCGTCAAGAGCAGAGGGCCTCTGGCTAGCAGAATCATATGCTTTTATGGTAGGAATACAGCAGAGGAATATTATTGCAAAGAATAGAGCAGAAAGAGTGGGGCCCCTAGGCATCTCTGTCTCGTTCTGCAGTTTACACTTTGCTCCTGGTTTCCATTTCCTGTACATCAGAGTGTCATCGCAGAAAATTGAGTGTCCCTCTCAATTTTACATTACATTCCTTTAGAAAAGTGCAAATTGTTTCCTTATTACAAAGGTACTGCATAGTACTTGCAGAAAAAACAGCTTGAGAGAAAAAAAAGAACTCATCTTTTTCTTACCACCCAGAGACACCTTCTGTAACCCCAGGTGTACAGCTTTCTGGATCTTTTATATTACAGACATAGCCTAAAAAAAAAAAAAAAAACCTTGGCTCACTATATATATAATTTTGTGACCTGTATTTTCCATTTGACTGTATATCATGAGCATCTTTCCATGGCAGAAAATATTAATTCTACAACATGATTCTTTTTTTGTGTGTGTGTGTGTGTTTCCTTTTTTTTTTAAAATTAATTTTTATTGGTGTTCAATTTACCAACATACAGAAAAACACCCAGTGCTCATCCCGTCAAGTGTCCACCTCAGTGCCCGTCACCCATTCCCCTCCAACACCCGCCCTCCTCCCCTTCCACCACCCCTAGTTCGTTTCCCCGAGTTAGGAGTCTTTATGTTCTGTCTCCCTTCCTGATATTTCCCACACATTTCTTTTCCCTTCCTTTATATTCCCTTTCACTATTATTTATATTCCCCAAATGAATGAGAACATACACTGTTTGTCCTTCTCCGATTGACTTATTTCACTCAGCATAATACCCTCCAGTTCCATCCACGTCGAAGCACATGGTGGGTATTTGTCGTTTCTAATGGCTGAGGAATATTCCATTGTATACATAAACCACATCTTCTTTATCCATTCATCTTTCGATGGACACCGAGGCTCCTTCCACAGTTTGGCTATTGTGGCCATTGCTGCTAGAAACATCGGGGTGCAGGTGTCCCGACATTTCATTGCATCTGAATCTTTGGGTTAAATCCCCAACAGTGCAATTGCTGGGTCGTAGGGCAGGTCTATTTTTAACTCTTTGAGGAACCTCCACACAGTTTTCCAGAGTGGCTGCACCAGTTCACATTCCCACCAACAGTGCAAGAGGGTTCCCCTTTCTCCGCATCCTCTCCAACATTTGTTGTTTCCTGCCTTGTTAATTTTCCCCATTCTCACTGGTGTGAGGTGGTATCTCATTGTGGTTTTGATTTGTATTTCCCTGATGGCAAGTGATGCAGAGCATTTTCTCATGTGCATGTTGGCCATGTCCATGTCTTCCTCTGTGAGATTTCTGTTCATGTCTTTTGCCCATTTCATGATTGGATTGTTTGTTTCTTTGGTGTTGAGTTTAATAAGTTCTTTATAGATTTTGGAAACTAGCCCTTTATCTGATACGTCATTTGCAAATATCTTCTCCCATTCTGTAGGTTGTCTTTTAGTTTTGTTGACTGTATCCTTTGCTGTGCAAAAGCTTCTTATCTTGATGAAGTCCCAATAGTTCATTTTTGCTTTTGTTTCTTCTGCCTTTGTGGATGTATCTTGCAAGAAGTTACTGCATGATTCTTAATGGCTGAATACGATTTCCTTTGATAGTTGGACTACTTTTCAATATAACTCTTACTGTTTCACACACAACTCCTTTCTGATTTGAAATCTTAAACAGGATTGTTGATCAACCACCTGAAGGAGAGTTGCTTGGATGTACTCTTAACGCTTTCTTTCTTTTCTGGGGGTGGGACAGAAGGAGAGGAAGAGAGAGGATCTTAAGCAGGCTCCATACCCAGCATGGAACTGACGTGGGCCTCAGTCATGACCTGAGCTGAAATCAGGAGTCACACATCTAACTGACTGAGCCACCCAGGTTCCCCTTAACTATTTCTTTAGCATAAAATCATGTAAGTGATATTGCAGAGTCAAAGGATACAGAACCTTAAAGGTTTGAGATGCACGTTGCCAGATTGTCCCTTTCACCTCCAGGGAAGTCTGGACTCTCACCTACCAAAGATTATTTTTTTAAAATTCTTTGCCACTTTTTTAGACAAAAAAGTATCTTAGTGTAACTTCTATTTTTTTAAAAAGATTTTATTTATTTATTTATTCATTCATTCATTCATTCATTCATTCATTCATGAGAGATACGGAAAGAGAGGCAGAAACACAAGCAGAGGAAGAAGCAGGCTCCCTGTGGGGAGCCCGATGCAGGAGTAGATCCTAGAACTCCAGGATCACGACCTGAGCGAAGGCAGATGCTCAACCATTGAGCCACCAGGCATCCCTAACTTCTATTTTTGCTAGGTAATTAGAATGAATATTTTAAGTACATTTTCCTGCAATGTGTATTTTAGTTTTTAGGAACTAACCCATTTGTGTCTTTAGTCCACTTTTCTGTAGGCACTGGTCTTTTTCTTTTGTAATAATTTGTAAAGTCTGAAAGAGTAAGGTTATTGATGATATCATATTTGTTGCAAATAGTGCTTTGAAGTTTATCTTTCAAGGTTTTTTTTTTTTTAGACACATGGAATCAAATCTGTAATTTTTTCATCTTTAGTGTTGACCTTTACCTCAAGAATACATAGAGAACCATTTATATTTTTGTTTGGTAAGCTTTATGGTTACACTTAAAAATTGATATCTAGTGTGTATCCTATAATTCACCATTTTAAAATGTAGGATTCAGTGGTTTTCAGCATATTCACAAAGTCATGCAACTATCATCACCATCTAATTCCTAAACATTTTCATCACCCTGCATAGAAACCCTATACCCATTACCAGCCCTCTGCATTCCTCCTCATCCCAACCTTCGAAAACCACGAATCTGTCTCTATGGATTTGCTTATTGTGGATATTTCATGTAAATGAAACCATACACTATGTGACCTTTTGTGTCTGGCTTCTTTCACTTAGCATAACATTCCCAAGGTTCATCCATGTTGTAGGATGGATCAAGATGTTGTTCCTTTTTTATAGTTTCCATTGTATGGATGTACATTTTCTTTATTTGTCCATCAGTTATTATAATTTTTAAAAAGATTTTATTTATTTATTAGAGATAGAGATAGATAGATAGATAGAGAGGTACACAAGCAGGGGGAGGGGGGGAGGAAGAAGGGAGCAGGGAGCAGGGAGGAGGAGCAGGGAGCCTGACATGGGACTTGATCCCAGGACCCTGAGATCATGACCTAAGCTGAAGGCAGATGCCCAACCGACTGAGCCACCCAGGCACCCCAGTTATTGTAATTTTATAATACACTTTCTAGTACCTCAACGGTCTTAGAGTCCTCAGACCTTCAGCATTGCCTGGAAACTTGTTCAAAATGCCAATTTTCAGGTTTCACCCAGACCCACTGAATTATAACCCCTTGAGGGGTGGAGTTTAGCAAATGGTTTTAACAAGTTTTCCAGGTGATTCTGATGCATACTGGTTTGAGAACCACTAATACACCTTATTACACTTCTTCTTTAACACTTTTTTGGCTTTTCTAGGTGTATGAATTCCTCCGGTTGAAGTTTAGCATTTTGAAACATATATATCCGAGTTCTAATTTTATAAGTTGTTTCATAAGTCTTCCAAAATCTTTTTTTATCCACACGTCTTTCATTGTTAGGGTCAATAGTTAGCTAGCTGATATTTAAATTTTCTTCTTCTCTCTCTTGTTTATAAATTTGGTCTGGGGATTTTAGATGCAGATTCTTCTTCAAAATGTAGATTCTTTTTTAAAAAAAGATGTTAACATTTGTATTTAATTGCATTTAATTGAGAAGTTAATCTATTTTAGCTGGTGTTGGGGCTCATAATAATTTCCCCCGTTCTTTGGCCTAGTTTCTTTAATACTCTCAATTGCTGTAGAACACAAACACTATAATTCTCAGCATGCCCTGCTACCCGGGTTCTTTTGTCTTCACTGCTTTACTTATGGGGACCACATCTCAGGATATCCATTATTTGTCACCATTTACCTAAACTTCTGCCAGGATAGCCCCTCTCTGTGTAGAGATGGTTATACTGGGTGGGGTCGGTGGGGAAGGCATAGTGCCCAAAAGGTAGAGGGCTACCTATCTGGTTTTCTGGTGATGATAAGGAAGCTCCAGATATCTCCCCTTCTTTTCTTCTGTTGATCTCTGTTTTCAGAAACCAGATCATTCCATGGATGATGATAGTCAAAAAATGACAGTTTATAAAATTTTTGCTCTGCCTACCCCTTATTGTTTAATATCCATTTCTGTGAGATTTTTGTCTTTTTCTTGGGGTAAGGGCTGTCTCAGTTTTCAGCAATGTGAATTAAAAAAATACATATTTCCTTATGTTTTCATGGGCATGTTAGTGGCAGGTTGAGAGATCATTTGTGTGGGGTGGCCACACACCAGTTTGAAACAGAGCAGCACATTCACTTCAGAGCCTGTCTCAGGAGAGAGACTCTGAACCTTAGGTTCTCTTTGGTTTAAAAAATCACATTTGATGGGGCATCTGGCTGTCTCAGTTGGCATAGTATGTGACTCTTGATCTCAAGGTCATGAGTTCAAGCCCCATATTGGGTGTGGAGCCTACTTAAAAAAAGATTTAAAAAATCACATTTAATCTGAAACAGAAAGAGATAGTACAAAATTAAAAGAGGTCTTTGGACTCCCAGAATTCCATTGGCAAGAAGCAACCAAAATCATGCAGCTGAAAACACATGTCACCTTTCATGGAAAAGGAAGAAACATTTGGAGGTGGAACCAAGAGCCATGAGAATCACTCCTGAGCAGATACAGGACTGTATCCTTGTCAGGGAACTTCCCACATCTGCCCAGCTGGATTTTAGTACTGCCATCGGCCAGTGGCTTTGGTGTGACTCCTGTTTTACCTCCTTTAGAATGAGTGCATGTATGGTGATTGCCTTGTGCCTGTCCCATCATCGTATGTTGGGTGTGTGTGTGTGGGGGGGGTGGGGGGGAATGATGCAGATAACTGGTATCTTTAGCTCATAGTGAGAGAAAGTGTATCCAAGGATGATACCAAAGGAGCTTCCTCTGCTCCTGAACTTGATTCTGATAGCTGATGCTCATGTGGGTAAGAATTTTGGTGGCCTTGGAAGGGGAAGAATGTAAATAGTTTGTGCATTGGAGATGGACTTTGATGGTTTTAAAAATATATCCAAAAATTCTTTAATATTTCTCCTTCAAGAGTTGGACCTTAATTCCCCTCCCCTTGAGTGTGGGCTTTATGACTTGTTTCTGATGAATAGAATATGGTAGGAAAGATGATATGGGACTTCTGATACTAAGTGATAAAAAACTGAGGCTGTTCCTTGCACACCTTCTCACTTGCTCTGGGGGATGCTAGCCGCTGTATTGTGAGACACTCAAGCAGTCCTATGGAGAGATTCATATGGCAAGGAACTTAGGTCCCATTCCCACAGGCATGTCAATAAGTCATGTTGGAATTGGATCCTACAGACCCTGTTAAGTCTTCAGGTGACTGCAGCCCTTGCTGACATCTTGCCTACAACCTCATGAGAGCATTTGAGTAGGACTGCTTGCCTAAGTTGCTCTTTGATTCTTGGCCCACAGAAGCTCTGAGACAATAAATGGTTGCTCTTTAAAACCACTATGTTGGGATCCCTGGGTGGCGCAGCGGATTGGCGCCTGCCTTTGGCCCAGGGCGCGATCCTGGAGACCCGGGATCGAATCCCACATCGGGCTTCCGGTGCATGGAGCCTGCTTGTCCCTCTGCCTATGTCTCTGCCTCTCTCTCTCTCTCTCTGTGTGTGACTATCATAAATTAAAAAAAAATAAAAAATAAAAAAAAAATAAAACCACTATGTTTTGGGGTATTTTGTTACATAACAATAGATAACTAATACACAGATACACTGTCATTGTGGCAGAGCTTGATTACCTATTACCTGTGTTTATTTATTTATTTACTTATTTTTAGAGAATGAGAGCATGCAAGTAGCAGAGGGAGAGGGAGAGGGAGAATCTCAAGTAGGCTCCATGTCCAGCACAGACCCTGACATGGGGCTCAGTCTCACCACCCTGAGATCATGACCTGAGCTGAAATCAAGAGTTGAGTGCTCAACTGACTAACCCACCCAGGAACCTCAATTCTTGATACTTTTTGACCCTTGACATGGAAAGAATGATTCAGGCCAAGATCTCTCCAGAGTCAGTGCATGGGGCAGAGATGTACTCAGAGAGAGGTACTTGTGTCATAGGTGAAACACTCAGTAAATCTTTATAAACTGAAAACTTGTACAGTCAGCACCCAAATCAAGAAACAGTTTACTATCAGCATCCCAGAACCTCCCCTCATGTCCTCTTCCAGTCCTTATACTTCTAAGGGAAGTTAATATCTCGACCTCTAATAGCAAACACTAGTGTTGCCTCTTATTGTTCTTAACCTAAATGAGATTATACTTTTTGTGCCTGGCTTCCTTTACTCAGCATTGTGTTAATGAGATTTATCCAAATTGTTGCCTATAGCTGTAGATTGCTCAATATAGTTGCCCTGTAGTATTCTATTGTGTGAAATCCTACAATTTATTATCCATTCTGCTAGTGATGGGCATTTGGATGGTTTCCAGGTTTAGGCTATTATAAATAGTCCAACTAGGAACTCATAAAGATAAGTTTTATTTTAAATATTTTATTTATTTATTCATGAGAGATGCAGAGAGAGAGAGGCAGAGACATAGGCAGAAGGAGAAGCGGGTTCCCTATGGGGAGCCTGATATGGAGCTTGATCCCAGGACCCTAGGATCATGACCAGAGCTGAAGAAAGATGCTCAACCACTGAGCCACCCAGGTGTCCCAAGATAAGTTTTATGATATGTATGTGTAAAGATTGACAAGCGAATATGCAGATTATTTTCCATAGCTTAATTTTTGGACATGCAAAAAGGAAATGGAAGGTTGTAATAATCAAAATCCATGTTCCCAAAAGCTAATCTGAATTACTTCTGAATCACAAAAGGGTTCCCATTTGAAACATTCATTCCTGCATATTCCCTGACTGCCTACCATGTGCAAAGCTCTTGATAATGTTACATGTCAATTATACCTTAATTAAAAAAAAAACAAAACAAACCTCTTGGGAGAGAGCCTGGTCCTATTCTCCAGGAGTTCTCTACAGAGCACAGATTAAGAGGGTTGGGCAAAAATCCACGTGGCTGGGATGTGGAGTAGAACTCCGTAAAAGCCACAGAGATACTTTAATGAGGGGAGTTGGGAACATTAGGCAGGGAGCTTCTTGGAATGTGGGTCTTGGATAATAGACATAATTAGACACTCAAAGTTGGGGATGGGGTGGATAAAAGGACAGTTCAGGGGGAGGAAATGGGAGGAGGAGAGTCACAGAAGTTGACATTATTTATAGATAACCCACCTCATTAAAAATGATTTGAAGAATCTCAGGGGTGGGAAAACACATCTTCATTCCAGCATCCCCATTGTTAAAATGCATGCATGGCAATTTTTCTCTCTGGAAAGAAACTTCACTTCAGTTGCAGCTTTCTTTTGAACCCAAGCTTATTTTATCAAAGATGACGAGTACGTGCAATAAAAAGATTGGGTTGAAGTGAAAAGATGCCAAGTTCATCCATTCATCCACTGAACATCTCTTGCATGTGTAAGTCACCATCCCACACCACCGGGGATGCATGTGGGTGAGAGAGGGCCCCAGACAAAGCAATCTCCAGCCATTTTCATAGTATAGCAGCAAATCCCTGGAAAGGCCTTGCCACAGGGAGCTCACTGAAGCTGATGATGTCGGCATGCTCGGGGAGAGATTTTCAGGTTGTTTTCAGCCTTGAAATTGTTCCCTTCACCAAAAAACCCCTCCTGGCTACAGTGGCGGTGAGGGAGGCAGACTGCTGAATGGAAAGAGTTTCTGGGCAAAGTGTGCTTGGCACAAAGACGTGCCACTGCTAGAGCCACGCAGTGGGGGCGTCTGCACTGAGTGTGTGGGACTCAGGGCATGTGCACAGTCTGTGCAGTGGCCAGTGGGACAGGGTGACCCAGGGCTGTCTGAATTGTGTTGATGAGGATGTGTCAACTTTGAGCAACTGTGGGTACAGAGATATAGCCATCACCGTTGACATGAGAACAACATGTCTCATGGGGTACGGGACCTCCCCACACAATCTGTGTTGTCTATGGCATGGTATAGGACCCAGAAGAGGACACTGGGTGAAGTAAATCCAAGAGGTTCAAATAGCATGGGAGAGATTTTTCTCTTCCCCATAGAGCTAGAGCCCCAGTGTGCAGAATTTAATGTGGACATCACAACGCCTAATGTTGTAGAGTACTGGCATTATAGTCACACACACACACACACACACACACACACACACACGACTGATTACTCTAGAAGCTGTGTATGGCACATTTTATTTTATTTTTAAAGAGTTTATTTATTTGAGAGAAAGAGAACAAGAGAGAGAGCGCACAAACTGGGAGAAGGGGGGGGTCTGTCCCCGGACCCTGGGATCATACCTGAGCCGAAGGCAGACGCTTCACTGACTGAGCCACCCAGGCGACCCACGTATGGCACATTTTACATGACAAATTCCATTCTTGGTAATATGAAGTGCCTGGATGAGACCAGCCCAATAGATAAAAAGACCAAACACAGTAATTTTTCATATTATCTTTAGTCCTGGAAAAGAGCCTTCTCAGAACATTTCTGGACAAGGTGGACTCCACCCTGGTGACCACAGTCCATCGTGAAGACTGGCATACCCACAAGGGCCCCATGATATGGCAACAAAGCAGCCCCCTGGGTGTTCTCTCCCAGGATATGTACTAGTTTCGCCAAAGACCAGCTCTCAAAACACCGTGAGCCCGTGTCAAGTGGCTGTGCTGGCAGTGGGTATCCGCAGATGGTGAACTTGGCCATGATGAGGGAAACGTCCGCCCTCCTCATGTGGGGAAGTGCATTACCCTGTCCTATCTGGGGTTTTCAGAGTTATCTTCAGAGTCCCACCTTGCCCAAGTCCTCCTGTGACAGCAGGTACGGCGACCCTTCAGATGTGCCCCTTGCGTGGAGCGATCCTAGAAGGAACCCCTTCTCTAGGGCAGCTGCAGGGCCACCTGTCACCGGCATGGCAAAACAATCCAGGCTCTTGGAGGGGCATGAAGAGATTCAACTCCTCCTTCTACAGTTAGAGAAGCTGAGGAAAACACTCATTCAAAACCCCACACTGCTAGAGGCCACATCCCAGGGGGCCTCCCAGCGGGCCTCCCCCATCCCTGCTCTAAGCAACATAGTTCTGCCTTTAATAGTCTTTTTTTTTATTTTTTAAAAGAGTTTATTTATTCATGAGAGACACACAGAGAGAGGCAGAGACACAGGCAGAGGGAGAAGCAGGCTCCTCGCAGGGCAGGGATGCTATGGCCAGCCAGTGTCATACCCAGACAAAAACAGCTCTTGTTCTGGACTCTTCCATCAGTGCCACCGCTACCTGGTGCCTGGTGCCTGGTGCCTGGCGCCCCCTCCTCCTGACCCTCAAATGTAACTGAAAATCCTCCCAAGTGCTTGCCCTCAAGTCTAAAAATAAAAGCAGCATGACAGAGAGTCTAATCATTCAGAAAAGCTGTGCCCAGGTACCTGAGGCCAGCACCTGCAGGTCAGGTCCTAGTGGTGACAGCTGTTTCTGAGGGAGGGCAGCCGGTCGGGCAAGTGGGCACATCCGCCCTAACGAGGGCAGCTGTAGAATGGAGCTGTGGGGTCTGGGAACTTGCAGAGGCTTTAATCCTCTCTCCTGAGGCCCTCTCTACTGGTATGTCCTGAGGACAGTGTGGGGCCTGCAGCAACTAGCTGTGGGTCTGACTAAGCATTTTCTCTGGAGAGGAGCAAGCTACAACGAGGGCCTCATTCCTGGATGGGAGTAAGGGCCCGGAGAGGCACAGCAAGGATGAGCTAGGGCTGAGGCCTTGGGCCTGGGTGTCCTTCAGGGAAGGGGAGCCCAAAGGCTGTGGCTACCTGTTTACTGGGGCACGAGCTCTGCTGCCAGGTCCCAGGAGGCTTCAGTAACCACAAGCCCAGAATTCCTCTCCCGTCACCAAAGACCCAGTGTTCTTCCTGGAGCATTTCTTCCTCGATGGTGAAACATCAGGTCCAGGAGGACCCCTATGTGCGGTGGCAGATGAGTGTCACAACAATCCCTCAATGGGAGCCCTGACTTGGGCCCCCTGTGCCAATTTGTGGCAATTTACATGACTGCTGTTGTTTGTGTATCGTGTGTACTTGGTAAGCAGTAAGACCCTAAAATAAAAATGCCCTTTCCACTGCTCTATGGGGATAGAGAGACTGGGGTAGTGGGGACCCGCATGGTGGCCTGTTGACATGGAGGGGAATGACAGGCTTCTGGAGAGCTGGGAGCATCCTAAACCCTTGGTCTGGGTGGTGCCACTGGGGCGGGGGCAGGAATGTACATGTGTCAAAATCAAAACGTCACCAAGGTAGACACCTGAGATTTGTGCATTTCAGTGGATGTAAGCTCTGCCTTCATACAAAAGAAACATTAAAAAATTTTTAAAAATATTTTATTTATTTATTCATGAGAGACACATAGAGAGAGGCAGAGACATAGGCAGAGGGAGAAGCAGGGCTCCATGCAGGAGCCTGATGTGGGACTCGATCCGAGGACCCCAGGATCATGACCTGAGCCAAAGGCAGACGCTCAATCACCTGAGCCACCCAGGTGCCCTGAAACATTAAAATTTTTAAATGCCATTTTCATTGCTTTGATAAACTAGTCATTTGGGAAGGGGGTTTTTATTTCCAGAAGCTAAACATCCATAACCTTCTCTATTTCAAGCCATCTCTGGGCCCTCTGCTACAATACCTCCTGGCTCAAACACTCTTACCTCATAAAACATGACCGACTTTCAAGGGTCAAAGATGATTTTTCTCCATCTGTCATTCTTGTCCGTGGCAAATGTGGACATGTCATTCGGAATGTAGCACGGAGGCCCTGATGAAATTGGAAAAGCATGTGGAGATAAAAATCATTCTGGGATGAATCCAGACACTTCCTGCCACTCTCCAGATGTCACAGGGCTGGAAGCCACCCTCCCGGGGGAAGTGATTCAGCCAGCCTCAGCCAGATGTGTAGGAAGCTGCCTCGGACCCACATGCGAACACTGTCCTGATTGTGTGGAGCATATGCTTTCAGCCAAGAGTGAAAAATGCAGGCAGGGGCACATGCCAGGAGTCTTTCAAGCATGGCCCACCAGTCAGCCTACAGCGCAAGGCACTGATCCGTCCAGTCAGCAGATGTGTGTCACCACGACGCAGGCTGAGGCTGGTTGAGCAGTAACAGAGCTCAGTGACCTCATGCACACACTCAGCCCTTCCTGAGAACCTCGCACCGCAGTTGTCATGCCGTGGGATGCGTGTCAGCTTGATTCCGAGGCTTCCTGAAACATCTGCCCTTAAATGGCATAGCATAGCAGGAACTCCCTTTCTTGCACCCAGCACTGTGCCAGCTCCACGCACCTGGGACGGGACAAGCTGCCCTCCGGTGTCAGAGTAGAGACGTCCAGCTCCACGCTGTTTTGAGTAATCTTGAGTGTGGCCGCATGCAGGCTGTTTGGGGACAAATGTCTCATCCCCGGGTTCTCTCCTGGTCTGGCTGTCCAGGGGCTCAGGCAGCCTGCAGCAATGCCTCCCCCATCACCCCAGCTCTCAGGACTACCCCCAGCCCCTCCCATTTACAGCCCCCCCATCCCGAGTGTGGATTTTTCTCCAAATGTTCTAAACTCACTAGGAAAGCCTCTGCAAGAATCCTGCCTGTGTTGATGAAAGACGGGTAAATGTGCATGCATACTTGCTCACAGGCACACGTCTGCACGCGTGTACACACACATGTCTATGAGACAGAACAGCCAGCCGACCAGATATGATGTCACCTGGAAAGAGACAGACATAAGACAAAGACAGAGACCCATAGATGAAGCCAGAGCCTCATCAGGAAAGCCTCTGTGTGCCCACGATCCCTCAGTTGGCCAATAGCACCAAATACTGCTCTGAAGCAGAAGTTGTGGTATGTAGTTCTCGTGGGCGAATATGGCTGGGCAGACGTAGAAATATTTCTCAACACTTGTTCCCACCAATTGCTTAGAAACCAGGTCTTGGCCAGCTCTACTCCCCCCACCCCCCCAACACACACCAGTGCTTATCTGCAGACCTCCCAGCCTCTGAGGAATTCACGGAGGGCACAGAAGGACTCTGTCTCCTGGGTGTCCGTAGAACTCATAGGCTGTCATTTTGGGCAGAGGGATACTCCTGTTCTTTTTCCACCCAGACACCAGGAAAGCCAAAATGACTTCCATCATCACTCCAACTCATCAAAAAACTATTGCTTTTCTGTCCACACAGAGATCTTCCTTTATAGTCACGGCTCTGGTTACTTAAAAGTTGATCCTCAGAATGGCAAGCCCAGAGGGACAGCCTCATCTGTAACATACCCCCTTCCTTTAGGTGTTAGCAGTACACCCTTGGAATGAGCAAATCGACCTATCTGCCAGTCGCTATTTCAGTACCAAGCACGAAAAGCAGTTGCTAAAAAGTTGGCTGAACATTGCATCCGTGGGGCGGATCCCCTCCCCTTGCAGAGAGAATTCTCGGAGAAAGCAACAGTCGTGATAATGCATACCTGTGGCTCATCACCAGTCATTCACTTGGCTGTAGAATTTGTTTTTGTGCTTACGTTGGAATATGGGTCTGCCGAAGGCTGTGGGAATTCACAGCACTGTAGATAAACTCCATGTTCTTCCCCTTAAAGACCTGACTCAGGCGGAAGTGGACCTGGTTTAGTCTCCTGTTGTGCCTCCCTGCTCAGAAGCAGACATCAAGAAGGACCCCAAGTCTTTCCTTGGGAGACCCACGTGTCTTGGGCTGCCATTATGCTGCAGGAGGTGACGAGCCTTCCCTGTTCTGCCACCTGCCCCTTTGCTCCCAGGTTGCTGCCTCCCTCTGCCATCTGGTCTCCTAAAGAGCTTTTTACTTAACAGTGTGGATTTTAGGGGGCCACCAAAAGGGCAGAAAGAAGTGCCTACCATTTTACTTACTGCTAACCTGGGTATCTCTGCTTATTTGGTGGACAGAGTTCAGATGGGTCATTGTCTTTAGGGAAAAGGACTAGGGAGGTGAATATAAAGTAGGAAATTATGGGGGAGAATCAGTACCTGAGGAAGAATACCATCCCGAGTATGTGAGCGGCCCAAGGGCAGAGGGTTTGATGTTTCTCTAGTACCTAAAACAGCACTGGTCCATCATGGATCATC
This sequence comes from Vulpes lagopus, assembly GCF_018345385.1. Classification (NCBI taxonomy): domain Eukaryota; kingdom Metazoa; phylum Chordata; class Mammalia; order Carnivora; family Canidae; genus Vulpes; species Vulpes lagopus. Next base: position 115,299,697 of record NC_054827.1, read on the forward strand.
AACAGACATTTGCTGAATGAATAAGGTGAATCAAGGACTTCCCATCTATAGAAAATCTATGTTGTTTTCTTAAAAACAACAAGTGAGCACTTATGCATGCACACATACCCTGAAAAATCCCAAACAGAAAACCCTCAAAGCATTAACTCTCAATTTTCTGAGAAAATGGTAAAGAAGTTCTGCTTGGGTTTAAGTGTTTGTTCAGCATCCATTTCTCACCCCACAACGAGTGGGGCTGGAGCAAAAGGAAGGCCAGGAGTTCCCTGCCTCTTGCTGGTGGGCAGCGGGGCCTGATGCTCATCATGTGCTGAGTGCTCCCCACTGCTGGAGAGGGGCGCAGGAGGCAGGGAGGGAGTGACTAACCTCTGACTTTGCCTGGGGGCCTTGGGGGAAGGCTGGGACTTGAAGCCTCGACAGGAGTTCACATGCCTGGCAAGGGGCAGAGAGAGGGAAGGAGTCCAAATTCTCATCTTGGACCGTGGTTCCATCAGATTACACATTTACCAGGGTTGCTGACAAAGAGCCAAACGGACAAGCAAAAGTTGGCTCTGGTTCCTTTTCTCTCTTCTCCCGAGAGATGCTAATGAACAGCAGTGGCCAAAAGGCAGATGAGGGTAAGGAAGACACTGGAGGGCGCCTAGAGAGCCAGCGCCTCTGCATCTGATGTCAGCGACATGTACCAAGGTCTGAGAGCCACCTGGCTTCCCCATCAGGCTGGGCCCTCCGAGGTCCCAGTGATGATGTCCACTTGCTTATCACCCTGCAGAGAGCCAGCCACTGGCGGCGGCTGGACCAGGACGATGGACAGCATGACAGCCTGGCAGTCCCGAGACAAAGGGTGCTCTTACCAGAGTGGGCGCTCCTGAAAACCTGCTGCCCGTTAATTGCTGAGGAGAGGAATATGCCAAGGTATCTTAATTCAAATCTTACCTCACCGTCCTAGGGACCTTTTGTTGCTGTAAGTAAGGATGGTCCTCGGTTCCAAGAAGAAAATTAAAGGCTGCTCCTGAGATGAGCACAGTCATTTGGATGAAAGAAAACACATGGTTGCGTTTAGAGATCAGATCTCGACAAGACAGGGCACCACCTCCTGCCCAGAGAGGATCGGGCCACAGGATGCAAAACTGGAATTCATGCGAGAATTCTTTGCCCCCATTACAGCATCTCTAGCTGGGGATCTTGATACACATTTCAGGCGCTAATTAGTTCTCGAAGCTATTGCCATGCGTGCACATGGTATGTGCCCATTTTCCTGATGAGAAAACTGACAAGGAGCACACGGACAGGAAAGATGTTCTTGGAGGGAAATGATACCACATCTGCTTCACTGCGTTTGCCCAGGGAGAGCTGGGCCTTGTTGCTTTTGCCTGAGGGGTGTTTATGCTGAGCTCGGTCGCTCTGCCTCCAGGTTGTGAGTTCCATCTTCTGTCCCTGAATTTGGAATAAAAGTGGCAAAGGCCTCTGTTGGAAGCTAGATGCTCATCAGGGTGTTGCATCTGAAGAAGAATGCTTTGGTTTAGGGCATGGCCTCTGGAGCCAGTTTCTGTGGGTTTGAACTCAGCCTCTGGCACAGACCAGCTGTGTGACTGCTCTCTCCAGTAAGAAATTATGTCCTGGTTTCTTCAGCCATGACACAGCCTTGATGCAACAACAGTTCTTTTCTCATAGGATCCATGATGCTTCACTGAGTATTTGTGGAGCTTCTGAAACAATACCTGACCCCCAGTAAAAGTTAAACATGAGGTTGACCTGTGTGGAGTTACCAGCATTTGACTGCATTGGATCTCCAAAAGAGGCAGTGTCATAAGGCGGCTTGTTCTAATTTGTTTAACAATAAAAGAAGGTTTTTATTTAAATATTGTTTATAGGGATGCCTGGGTGGTTCATTGGTTGAGCATCTGCCTTTGGCTCAGGTTGTGATCCTGGGGTCCTGGGATCAAGTCTCACACTGGGCTCCCTGCAGGGAGCCTCTGTGTATGTCTCTGCCCTCTCTGTGTCTCTCATGAATAAATAAATAAGTAAATAAATAAATAAATAAAATCTTAAAAATAATTATTTACAAAAGACTATATTTATGGTACTTCCATATCTTATTTGTTATTTTATTAGTTATTGCCACTTAGTTTATTAGTTTATTACTGTATTTATAATACTGGTTATAATATGCTTGTTTTTTGTTCATTCACTATTCAAATACACATTAAAAGCACTGCATAATTCTTCCCCCTTTTTTCTTTATTAATAATGTATTACAGGACATGCTGGGTATGATGTACCTGAATTGGTAAACAAAGGCTGTGGCTAAGAAATGAAGGGATCAAGGGGCATAGGTCAGAAAACCGTGGCTGAGGGCTGCTGGGGAAACCACTTTGGCAGAAAGTGTGGGTGTCACCCCTTCCTCCCCCAGCCCTGACACTGGCTCTAAGGGAGCACCTGGAAGAGCACAGACCTGGCCTGTCAGGGAAGCAGGAGGTGGGGAGCTACCCTCTTTGAAGCCAAGGGAAGGAGGTCTCAGGGAAACCCTTGTCAAACTGGTGGGATGGGGGTTCTTATGCACACCTGGCTCACACAGGCACCAATGAGCCCCTTGATGCAGCCTGTCACAGCAGTGCCCAGGGTTCAGAGGAGCAGCCCTGGGGCGAACTGCATGGTGGGAGCTGTGGGTAGAGAAGGGGCAGGACTTATCTCCCCTCCCTTGGCCCCTGCCCTGCCTTGGCCCCAGCTGAGTTTCTATCTCAGCTGCAACATAAGATTGATTCTGCGTGTGCTCACGGGTCCTATAGTTGGCCCACTGAGGGTAGGTGCATTTAGGAGCCAGGGGCCACACTGAGTGAGGCATCAGATGTGCATCAGGATGCTGTGAGCCAGGCAGGAAGACACAGGCCCAAAGTCTAAAGGGACCATCAATGGTGACGGGAGATGCCCAGGAGGGAGCACTCCTCTGGGGCCTCCTGAAAGTGCCACCTGCCTGCCTCAAGACCATGTACAGTATGTTATTGGGGTTTCGAAGTGATGTCCTCCTTGTTGGGCCAAGTGGGATGACAGCCACTTCTTCCTCTAGGCCCCACTGCTGGCCTTGTGGTGGGAAGATGGAATGAGAGGGAAAGAGGATGAGAGAGACCACCAGAACTTCAAGCAGAAAAAACTACAGGTCTAGCCTTGCCGAGGGTAGGGAAGGAGAGAAACTCTGAACTGGGTATAATAATACAGAATGCTTACTTTGTGTAAGCACTTTTCTAGTGGTTTAATTGTAGCAACTCACTTAACCCTGGCCAATGCTTCTGTGAGGCAGGCACCGTCATCATCCCATTTAACAGATGAGAACACCAGGGGGTTGGAGAAGTTAAGCAACGTGCCCCCGGCTCCCAGCTTGTGAGTGCAGAGCTGGATCCCAACCCAGGCAGCTGGATCCAGAATCCATCATTTTTTCATGAACAAAACTGAGTTTTAAAAAACTGAAATAAGACTGATGCAACGACAACAACAATAACAAAAGAAGATGAACCAAAAAATAGCCAAGAAGTTATAGTACCAGAGTGACATCCCGTCGAGGGTACTACTGCCCAACAGGAAAGCAGAGTCTGATGGAACATGCCTAATGGCAAGTTTAGATAAATAAAACAATTTCTTGTTTACCTGCCCCAGTGAGTCAAGATTCCCTGATAAACCACCTTCCCACAGCTTTCTTTGTTCCTTCCTGCAAGCTTATGAGGCAGGCGCTGTCAGGATTCTCATCTCACAGACAAGGAAACCAAGGTTCAGAGAGGTTAGTTGAGTTCCCAGGGTCACCTAGCTACAAGGTGGGCGTTTGAAACTTGTCCTTGTTGGCTTTACAACCTGGCTTTGAATGCCTTTGGTGCTGTGGAGGATACTGACCTGAAGCTAACTCGGATTTTTACCATGTTTTGGGTCTAGTGATGGAGGGAAGAAGTACAACTAGAATGTGAGGGAGAAAGATGGGAAGACCCATGAGGCAGTGGGAAGGCCACGTAGGACGTTTTGGTTGGGTGGAGGGGAAAGAAACTCAGTTACGGCTCCTCAAAGGACTTGGGAATGACAGGACTAAAGACGTTGCAGGACAATGATAGTGATGGTGACATTTCTCGCCCTTCCGCTATCCCGGATACAAAGGGAGCTTCGAGTCACTTCTCAGTAACCAGAGGAGAGAGGCAGCATCAATTTCATTCTCCTCATGCAAACCCAAGGCTCGTGATGTACCCAAAGTCCACGGCTTGTAAAGAGGCAAGCCCAGATTTCAGCCAGCCTGCCTGTTTCCACGTCTAAACCCTTCCCTCCAGCATGTGTGGTCTTCAAAGCACCGCTGCAGTTCCCCATGTGTGATTCTCTGTGGGGACGAGACAGAGGAGGCACTGCTATTTCTGTTGCACATGCAATGACCCCCTGGGCATCCTGCACCTGACATCCCCTAGGTGCCTTCAGCCCACCACGTCCCAAACCAAATGCATCAACTCATCTTCCTCCCAAACTATTCTCATTTCCCCATTCACTCACTGATCTGGTCAACAGATACTTCCCAGGCTCAAGAGCGAACAGGGAAGTCTCAAAGCTAGCAACGCTTTCCATCCAGTAGTCTCAGCCAAAAACCTGGAGACATTCTTGCACCCATCCCCCCAAACCTCCATGGCTACTTATTCACAGGTTCTTCTATTGCTCCTACTAGACATTTCTAAGATCCATGCACACCTCCCCAGGCTCAGTCATCACTTCTCTCCCAGGAACTTCCCACTCTAGCTTTGCTGCACTTGTTTTGGCTTCTGGAGCTTTGTCACAGCACCCTTGCCTGCAGGGTCTCACACATCCTGTCCCCCTAGCAGAACACTCCTCTGACTTCTTTACCTGACTGATACCTGTGTCCTCATCTGATTTCTGTTTAAATGTCTCCTTTTCGGAGAGTCTCCCTTGATGCTGTGTATTAGGTGTTTTGTCCCCTGTCCTGGTACCCTGTATATTTTCTATCCTACCAGCCATCATTCTGCTAATGTGTTAACTTATTTAGCACATCCTCTCTGGGAAGACCATGTCATCCTGCCCATCAGGGGATCTGTAATGATGGAATGGACATGTGGACAAATGGATTGATGAATGGTGGATGAACGAAGGCCCACAGTTAATAAAGATTATGGCAGGGGATCCCTGGGTGGCGCAGCGGTTTGGCGCCTGCCTTTGGCCCAGGGCGCGATCCTGGAGACCCGGGATCGAATCCCACGTCGGGCTCCCGGTGCATGGAGCCTGCTTCTCCCTCTGCCTGTGTCTCTGCCTCTCTCTCTCACTGTGTGCCTATCATAAATAAAGAAAAAAAAATTAAAAAAAAAAAAAAAAGAAGATTTAAAAAAAAAAAAAAAAGATTATGGCAAAGTCGGGAAAGAGGGAGTATCTCTGGGAGGACTCCAGCAGGGAATCTCGGAAGACAGCAATGCCAGATGAGGATGGAGAAGTCAGCAGGAGCTGGAATAGGGTGGTCCTTGTGTGTCTGTCGGGCTTTGGACGTTATCTTGTAGGCAGCAGATTCTGTTCTTCTTGGAATAGATGCTCCCTTTACATACAGATCTACCTTCCCCCCACACAATACTTCTGCCCTCTGTGGACTTACAGGTTGCCTTGTCCACTGTCATGGAGTTTCACACAGCATTGTTTCTGATCAAGGAACTCACTTCATAATAAATGAAGTGTGGTAATGGCCTACGCTCATGGGAGTCACTGGTCTTACATGATGTATGGTCTTACATCATCCTGACACAGCTGGCTTGGTAGACAGTAGCATGGTCTTTCAAAGACTCAGGTACATCACTGGTGCAGTGGAGTCCTGCATAAGGTTCTTTAGAAGGCTATACATGCTCTGAATCAGTGTCCAGTGGATGGTGGTGTTTTTCTCATAGCTAGGATTCACAAGTCCAGGAATTGAGGGAAATGAGGGTGGCCCCATTCAATATTACCCCTAGTGGCTCACTAGCAAAATTTTTACTTCCTGTCCCTGCGACCTTATGTTCTGTTAGCCTAGAGGTCTTAGTTGCAAAGGGAGGAATGCTTCCACCAAGAAGATACAACAAAGATTCCACTGGAGTGGATATGAAAATTGCCACCTGGCCACTCTGGGATCCTCATGCCTCTAAATCAACCAGCAAGGGAGGAATTCCTGTGCTGGCAGGGGTGACCGATTCTGACTACCAACGGGGAATCACCACTCCAGCATGGAACTAAGGAAGAATGTGTCTGGAACATGGGAGATCTCTTAGGGCATCTGTTACTATTTACTGTGCCCTGTACTTAACGTCAGTGGAAAAATAGAACAACACAACCCGAACAGGACTCCTAATGCCCCAGCCCCTTCACAAATGGAGGTCTATGTCTTCCCACCAGATAAAGAACCATGACCAACTGAGGTACTTGCAGAGAACAAAGCCATATGAAATGGGTAGAGGAAGAAAGTAATTGTAACTACAAGCTATGACCATGTAACCAGTTACAGAAATGAGTATTTCTTTCTTATTTTGTTATGAATATGATTGTGTATGTGTATCAGGCAACATAAAATGGATGTAGTGACTTTATAGGATAGTATTTAAGTGTTAAATTTTATTTCCCAGCCTTATTGAGATATAATTGCCATCTAACATTGTGTATGTATTTCTGACTTTACATCACAGTATTTAAGATACGAGATATTAAGGACAAGAGCAAACATCATCCAAGGAGTTGCATCCTCTTCTGGGGAAAGGTTTAGTGTATTTTTGGTTGTATGAAGGGTAGTTGTATCATGTATATGTATCAACTCCTTATTCAGAGATGACATATGGTTTAATGAGATGTCTATGGGTGTCAAGGTGACAAGGGGTAGACCTGTGATGCTTAATTTCATGTGTCAATTGGGCTGGATCATGGTGCCCTGGTATGTAGTTATACATTATTATGGATGGTTCTGTGAGAAGGTTTTTTGATGAGATTAACAGTTAAATCAGTGGGTGAGTAAAATGTTATTTCCCTCCACAATGTGGGTGGACCTCATCCAGTCAGTTGAAGGCCTCCATAGAGCAAGAAGTAATTCTGCCAGCAGATGGACTTTTGAACTTGAACCACAACTTGGCTCTTCCTTGGGTTGGATTTTGGATTTGTCAGCCTCCATAATTGTGTGAGCTAATTCCCTATTCTCTCTCCCTCTCTCTTTCTCGGTACATACATACATCTTCTGTTTCTCTGGAGAACCTTGACTTAACAGCTACCCATCAGACTATGGGGCAAGTGGATCCTCTCCTCACCTACTGGACTCTCAAGTAGATAAGGGGGGGGGTTGTGGGCTGGGGGGCTTTAGAGCTACCTGATGACATTCCTGTATGGAAAGGTATATAAGCACATTCAAACACAAGGAAGCAGGGCTTTATTTTCACATACCCCAATCTGTCCACCTAAGCCCCACGAGGTACCTTGGGGAGCCCCTTCTCCCTGGGACCAGCCTTAGTGACTGAGTCCCTGCTGCTTCCTCCATGAACAGAGGATGTGCTCTCAGGCTCAGCCCAGGTAAGCCCCTCCCTCAGAGATCACCTGGACCATGGTTGTCAGTTCTCAATGGGGAAACTGAAGCCCAGGAAGAGACTCACCCAAGGTCACTAGTCAATTACATGTAGAGCTAAGTGAATTACATATTAGAACGAAAACCTTGTTGCCAGGTTCTTGCTCTAGAGCACTTGACACGAATACACCATACTGGTCATCCATTTTATCTCAGTTTATTTGTTGTTTCCCTCAGAACAGGGCCCCTACACAGAAAAGTACAGAGATGGATGGAAGCTAGTCTAGCCCTTTGTGCTCAAAAGGTGAGATTTTAAAGTATTCAGGGGATGGTTACCGATCTAAAACGCTTCACTGTCTCAACAAGGTAATCTAACACTGTTAGATTAACAGTGTGATAATGGGTTGTAATTCATAATGTCACAAGGTGTTTAACAAGAATTTGGAAACATAATCCATGACAAGTGCTCTTTAAATGGCTGTAAATCTAAACTAGGTTTCCTTTTGTGTTCTAATTGCAGAGGTGTTCAAAATTAGTCAGGAAATTAGTACAGGAAAGATTTAATGCCATTTGGGTTATCACCAGAAATATATATGAAAAATTAAAAGCCTGTACTGACAGTTTAATTGATGATTGTGGAAGTTTGGGGTTCTACTGTCTCTTAAATATCTTCAGGCATAGCCACCTTAAAGGAAGAGATTCTCTTGAGCTTCGAAGGCTCCCATATTGAATAATTCTGGGGATTTCCTATTTTCCTTAAAATCTAACTGCCAAAATTCTAAGTTTACTAGACATATATGCTGTGAGAATTGTATCGAGTATTTCATCAAGTCAAGGTTAATGGGATATAATTAAAACTGATATATCTAGGGTCTCATCTTAGAAGAGAACAAAAGCTGTTAAAATCTTCAAGTAGTCCTATAATTTTTGTTGCTATTGAAAATGTTTTAAAATTTAGCATTTGTATCATGTATCTTCAGATTGAGAGATATCCTTGTTGAGAACTGTCATGCCCGTGGGAACTGTAGTGATGTACCCCTTTTCATACTTGATATTGGTTATCATGCCTTTTCTTTTTTCTTCTTGCTAATATAGCCAAAGATTTGTTGGTTTTATTGTTCTTTGCACGAACTCAGCTTTGGACTCTGCTGACCCTCTCAACTGTCCTTCAACTCTTTATTTCACTAGTTTCTGCTCTTATCTGAATTCCTTCCTTAATTTAGTTCTTTCTCTAACTTTCCAAGATAAACGCTTAAATAATTGACCTCCTGCTCTCCTAATATATGCATTTAAAGCCATAAATTCCCTTCTAAACCTCGCATTACTGCATCTCATGCACTGAGTTAGGTATTACTTAGCATTTAATTCAAAATATTTTACATTTTCTATTGTGATTTCTTCTTTGACCTATGGGTTGTTTAGAAGTTTATTACTTAATTTTGAAATGTTCAAGGGATTTTTTAAAAATGTTATATTTGTATTGCTGATGTGTCAGTAATTTAGTATGACCTTAGAACATATCCTGCATAAATATATAAACTTAGAAATTTGTTGAGAGTTAATCTTTGACCCAATAGAATATAGTCAGTTTTGATAAATATTTCCACATACACTTAAAAAGGGTATGCCCTCTGCATATATTAGGTAAACTGTGTCTGTGTGTTGTGTTGTGTGTAATGAGAACAACTTTGTTCAAATATTTCCCCATCATTACTTATCATCAGTTACTACTACCAGAAATATGTTAATATCCCTGACCCTGAGGCAAAACAGGGCTGGTTTTAGCATTGGTGAGTGCTTGTCTATCTTCAGTTCTTCCTTATGTCTAGAACACCAGTCCTCCAGGGGTTCCAAATGAAAGCCAGGACGCTGATCACAGCCTGTCCTCCTTGGTGGTCTCTGAACATTCATTCCTACCCAGCCCTGTGAGGCTGCTAAAGGCTCTGCTCAGCTTCCCAGCCGCCCTTCCACAGCTCCTGTTCTGTTCACAGCTCTGTGGTGGCTGCCTTCCAGGTGACAAATGCCTCACTGGGAAAAGTGTGCCTCCCGGGCTCTCCTCTCTCGCCCTTCCCTTCTCACCAGGATCCTGGCCCCTTAAGTCAGCTGCCTGACTGCCTATGGCTCTTGGGTGACTGCAAGAGGTTGTATCTTCTATTTATCACTAGTTGATGTTGACAGGGAGGTCAGTTGGCAACAAGCTAGTCTGCCATTGCTGGAAGTAGAAATCTTTTTTTTTGGAGAATTTTTATCTCTCTGGAAAAAAATAAGAGGATATGAAATTCAAAAGATTAAGAGGAAGCTGACCCCAGGTGAAAAAAAGTACCGCCTTTACATCTTTCAACCAAGAGCCTAAAATCATAGGTGTGGTTAACTGATAATGTGTTCAGTGAGATTTTTCACCTTGGGCTCCTCCTCCCCAATGTTACTCATGATATAACCAATAGTAACAGGGAAAAGCAATTAATTACCCACAATCTCGTTCTTCCAACACACTGCTGTTCTAATTCTTATTTTGGAGCATGTACCCTTATAATATGACCCTTGTGCACAAATTCTCCCTACAGTGTCATGACCTATATATATATTCTTACTCAATTCCACTTCATAAAGACTTTCTATCAGGCTATGCAATCCTAACTGTAATAGCTATGTATCTAAGCTCAGTTGCTTTACATACTCGTTCTGAAACGTCATTTCCTATAAAAATTGCTGATATACCTACTTTTTTGACAGAGGTCTGTATTTTTAAAATTGGGTTTATCCTAAATACTTTCAAATGGCTTGCTTTTAAAATCCACTCTATTTTATTTCCCAAGATTTTTTTTTTCTTCACATAGTTAAATCCACCAAAATGTTTCCCTTGTGATCTCTTTGATTACATAGAAACCAAACCCTGGCTGACCCCTTGCATTTGGTGAGGATATATTTTAGAGTACCCCTTACCCCATATGGAGAGAAAGTCTGTGGGTATTGCACTAGCCCACACCTGGCATAATAAGGAGGATACAAGAATGGAGACATGTTCTTGCCATGGAGAGGCTTGCTCCCTGGGGGGAGGATGATAAGTGTTCTGTACACACAACTACTCACATTAATCCAATTGTGATGAGGGATATAACAGAGTTCTCAAAAAAGTGTCTGGGTAAGCAGTGGAAAATTTAGGGTTTCTGATAGGGTCCTTCATACTTGGGGGAATCAGGGCACACTTTGCTGAGAAGTTGAGTGAAGTAGGAATGGTCTGTAGATAAAGAATAGAAGGAATTCTAGGCAGAGGGAAGAGTACATGCCAAGACATGGAACCCTGTGAATGCATCAAGAAGCTTACATCGAGGTCCCAGAATGGCGAGCGAGGCATGCTTCGAGTTTAGGGGCAAATGTAGGAAAATGGCAGCCAAGGTGTCCACAACGGTAGGCTGCAGCCTCTCTTACTTTCACACCCAGTCAAAATTCCTCTTCTCCAGGTGCTGACATAAGCAAGGATTGACTGCAATGAGGTTTGACTCTAAGGGCTTTTGAATTGTCATCCAGATTAATCTAACTGGTGTACAGCATATGGAAAATGTTTTCTTGAGCAGGGAACTTCCTGTACTATTCCAGACCACCATCTCCCCCTCTCTGGGGGAAAACCATTCTCATCCTTTCCTTTCTTTTGCAATTTGCTCAGTAAAAATATATATTGCTTAAGTGGGCACAGAGAGCCACAAACATTTTCATTAGCCAGGGAATGAGAATTTTTAAATAACTTTTTATTAAGAGATTAAATTCAATATTAGCTCAGATCAGTGTTTTCAAGTTGCATGTGGCTGTTGCAAGAACTCAAATATCTGCGTATCTACGCCATTACGCTGGAAGGCGTGGTCATAGTGAAGTCACTTGATCATTGTTGTGAACTCTAAGTTAGAGTTATGATAGTAAAATACACTTTGTTCTTTATAAGAAAATGGAAAAGAAGTAAACATCACATTTTTCACCCTTATGATGAACTTTCATCATTCTAAATTCTTGTTTCTATTCTGTTGGCATTTCACCACACGTGTCTCCACCCTCATTTCCTCTGTCCTGTCAGACATCCCCAGTTGATTAGGAGGTCTTCCCAGTTATATCCAAACATCACAGTCAATGGATGGCAGATGTTAGTGAGGTGAGACCTATGCATCATCTCTGGATTCTCTTTATCATCTGTGGAAAACATTATGCTTAGAACATGGGTGTCCAGCTCTGTGACATGCACACATTTGTTACTCCCCAGTTCTGGCTATGTTGTAGGGTCATTATCCTTCTCATTCTTTGATGACAGAAAAGTCTCCTTAACATCCACGTAACAGAAACATCAATGGCAAAATAGCCAGGATGGGAATTTCTATACTACCAAGGAATCACCTGCATGGCAATCTTTCCAAATCTGAGAGGAATAATTCTAAAAAAGAACACAAAAAACCAGCTCCCTTTCTCAAAATAGTCCCTGAAAAAAATATATTTTTAAGTATAAATGATGGTAAAGAGATGGCCCTGAAACACCCCTAGCTTTCTGGCCCAGAAAGCTTTTCTTTACAAAGCTTCTGTTTGAACTCACACCAGACTATTTACATTACAAAAATAGTGCATATGTGTTTATTGTAAAAACAGCCACAAAATGTAAAGTAAAACGTAAAAGTCCCTACTCTCTTTTCCAATTCCCTAAGGGTAATTACTGTTAAAAGATCTTTAAGACAGTCTTCTATGTAGATGTAAATATCTCTCTATGTATAGTGAGAACAGGTTTTTAACAAGAATGAGATTATACCATACACATTATTCTGAAATTTGTTTTATTTCTTCCATATGATTGATAAGTGTGTGTATAGAAACTTATCTTCCCATGGTCAGTACTTATCCGTATTCCCCACTGTTTTGGTAGCTGGATAATTTTTCTTCTGTGCATGTACCACAATTATTGAACTGCTCTGTAATCACTGGACTTTTACACTATTGCAAATAGTGCTATAAAGACCAGCTTCATGTACTTGAGTGTAAGTAATTATCTACTTATGTGATTGTTTTTCTAAGACACATAACCAGAAATGACATTTCTGGATCTAAGGATATATATGTTAGAAGATTTTATGAGAATGTGCCCTCCACTTTTACTAACACTAGATATTATCGGTCTTTTTTGATTTTTGCCAAAATAGTAATCTTTAAAGAAAAATCTTTACATTTCCCTGACCACTAGTCAGGTTAAATATTTCTCTACACTTTATTAGCCATCTGTATGTCTTCAGTTTCCATTTGTTTATATGCTTTGCTCATTCTTCTACAAGGCTGTCTTTTTACTGATTTGAGTGTGATTCAAAGCGTCACCTCCCAAAGACCCCAGCTCCACATTCCATCACACTAGGGGTTAAGGCCTCAGCCAACGACTTTGGGGGACACAGACACACAGTCTCTCACAGGTCACAGTCCTGTCCTTTAATGCATTATGTGTGTTATTTTGAGTTTACTGTTTATCTTGAGACTTGTTAAGTTTTGTATGTGAGTTCTCTTGTCTTTGCACCCTCTGTTCCCTATAGCCACTCCACTGCTTCCCTATGGCCACTCCACTGTTCCCACAGTCCCGCCAAAGATGAAGTTCAGAGGGCAGCTAGTTTGTGGGGTCTCATTCTTCAGCGTTTTCCCTGAAGTTAGGATAAATAAAACCAACACTGGTTGCTGGAGATTAGTGGGTAAAAATGCTTCTGTACTGTTTAGACCTGGACAGTATCTAATTTCGAGAAGAGTTTGGGGGTGGTTAGAATCAGGTAGAGGCAACCAGTTTGGACTAGATGTAGGTACATATGCCTGGAGCCACATGAAATCCTCCAACCCGACACGTGGTTTCAGAGTTTGATCAAAATATCAAAATGCCCTAGGCTGAAGGCATCAAGGCCAAGAGCCATGAGATAAAAGGGAATGTCAGCATGGGGAGGTGGGATACCTGCCACACAGGATGTCAGGGTGGTCCCACACTAGCCCCACTGCTAGCTTCTCCCATTGGCAGCAGAAGGAGCCGGTGTGATGACCAAGGCTTCTTCCAGCCTCACATGCCTTTGGCCAGAAAAACCACATCCATCCCCAACTCCACATTTGGAATCTGTGCAGTGGTAAGGCTATAGTGAGACTCTCCCAGGATTTCCTTCCCAGTTTATGATTCTTTCTTAGAATTAAATCCTTCCATCAGGAGAAAAGAATTGGGATGACTAGATCAGAAGACACCTGATGACATTTGTACATCTGCCAGTCCCAGTGGTGCAATGTTTGCCAAGCATTGGCCAGGTTGTACGAGGCCATTTTATCCCACCATGGTGCTGGAAGTGCAGAGCAGTGGCTTTTAAATATGAATATTAAAACATTTATAACATGTACATGTATGTCTATTTTTAGAAAATTTACAAGAGAAGAGGGTTTCGTGGTACCAACTTTTATTTCTGATTTCCTTGCCTGCCTGCCTTCCATCCACAAATACATGAGCATCTTCCTTGTGCTGGCAGGGTGACCAACCCTCTCAGGTGGCCCAGGACATTTCTGGAGTTAGCACTGCAACTCCAGGAACCCTCTCATTCTCAAGCAAATGGGGACACCTGGTCAGGTATTCTACAAGACACTGAGTATATAGTGGTAAGTAAACAAAACCCAAACAATTATATAAAATTAAATGTGTGTGTGTATATATATATATATATATATACACACACACACACACATATATAAATGTATATATTTAAATTCTTTTTTTAAAGGTAGAGTTCAGTGATTCATCAGTCTTATATCACACCCAGTGCTCATTACATCACATGCCCTCCTTCATGTCCATCACCTACTGACCCCATTCACCTGCCACCTCCCCTCCAGCAACCCTCAGTTTGTTTCCTATTTAAGAGTCTCTTATGGTTTGTCTCCTTTGATTTTGTTTTATTTTTTCCCTCTCTTCCCCTATGATCCCCTTTTGTTTCTTAAATTTCACATATGAGTGAAATCACATATTTTTTTCTTTAATTGACTTATTTCACTCAGCATAATACTTTCTAATTCCATCCATGTCATTGCAAATGGTAAGATTTCATTTTTTGATGGCTCAGTAATATTCCACTGTGTCATCTGTTGATGGACATCTGGACTCTTTCTATAGTTTGACCATCGTGGACATTGCTGCTATAAACATTGGGGTGCAGGTGCCCCTTTGGATCACATTTATATCTTTGGGGTAAATCCTTAGTAGTATAATTGCTGTATCATAGGGTAGCTCTATTTTCAACTTTTTGAGAACTTCCATACCATCTTCCAGAGTGACTGTACCAGTTTGCATTCCCACCAATAGTACAAGAGGGTTCCCCTTTCTCCACGTCCTCACCAACATTTGTTGTTTCCTGTCTGGTTAATTTTAGCCATTCTGACTGGTGTAAGATGGTATCTCACTGTGGTTTTGATTTGTATTTCTCTGATGCTGAGTGATGTTGAGCATTTTTGCATGTGTCTATTGGCCATTTATGTGCCTTCTTTGGAGAAATGTCTGTTCATGTCTTCTGCCCATTTATTGATTGGATTATTGTTTCTTTGGGTGTTGAGTTTGTTAAGTTCTTTATAGATTTTGGATACTGGCCCCTTATCTGATAAGATGTTTGCAAATATCTTCTCCCATTCTATTGGTTGTCTTTAGTTTTATAGACCATTTTGTTTGCTGTGCAGAAGCTTTTTATCTTGATGAAATCTCAATAGTTCATTTTTACAATCCAAACAATTATAATAGCTCCTATATCCCAGTCATTATTTCAAAGATAAAATGTAAGAAAAATCACTTTCACTGGAGCACATACTTTCCCACAGAGAGCTCCTAAATTTTACTTCCAGTGCGAATCTCCAGATCACCAAAAGGTGAATCTATTGTATTTGTGATAAAATTAAAACACTGAGATTATGAGGTAATAATTAACCAAATGTGGAGTTGTCCCTAGGCATTGAAATGGCTAGGTCCCATATAAACTCAACATTTATTCAGAACCATGTTAATGACTTACAGGCAACTTAAACTTGTTCTTTCATCTTTTCCCACAACGAACAGTTTAATACAATTGGAAATGTGTGTACAAAGTGTGAACTTACAAAGATCTTCACTGTAGTGTGATAGATACACATATGCAGCTCAGAGAACCTCACACAGGGAACCCACTGGGGTGACCATTTTGTTTATTTTTAACAAGATTTTATTCATTTATTTGAGAGAGAGAGAGAGAAGAAGCAGGGAGAGGAGCAGAGGGAGGAGACAAGCTCCAGTAGACTCCACGCTGAGCGCAGAGCTTGATGTGGGGCTTGATTCCAGGACTCTGAGATCATGACCTGTGCTGAAACCAAGAGTCAGATGCTCAAGTGTCAGATCCATCCAGGTGCCCCTGCGGTGACCATTTTGAACACCTGCCCCTACACCATCTCATTGAACTTTCACAGCCATCCTAGAGGTGGGCAAGACAGATACTATTATTTCTAGTTCACCACTGAGCAAATGGAAGCTGGTGTCAGTTCCCTCTGCTGGAATTTGAACCCTGGTCTCCTGACTCTTGATGTCAACCCATGGCCTCCACCTTCTATGCTGGATATTATATGCACAGAAGAAAGAATGAGGGAGAGGGAAGGTGGAAAGACCGTCCTAAATCATTTCTGGGCGATGGGGCATCAAAGAGAATAACTGCTTATTTGCTTTTGGTAAAGAAAAAATTGAGGATATTCAGCACAATTGGACTTAACATTAAGGCCTCTTTCATTACACCTCACCATGTTCCATAAACAGTAATTTGTCCTCAAATGTTCCCAGAGTGGAATAGACATGGAACAGACCCATATGGCATCTCTCTTCAGTGTGAAGATGACAGCAGACACAAAAAGATTAAGAATGCATGTCTCTTCCTTAAGGACTCGGGAATTTGCAGGTGGGATCATTTCAAGAGCAGCATGGGCAGCTCCAGGGAGGTGGGCTAGCATGTGAGCAGGGCCTGTGAGGCATTTAGCTTGAGAAGTGGGGAGAAGTGGTTCAGGAGACAGGCCCCAGGTGGGGAAAGGCCAGGGACGAGCAGAACGAAGGACATTTGCAATGAAACAGACCTTCGTTGTCACTGGGAAGCCAGGCTCTAGGGACATCGTGCTTTGATTCTCTAGCATGATGGATTGCACTTGGGCTGGAGCTGTCCCCACACATACCTTTGTTTATGCAACCTACCTTCTCCCAAGGAGCTACCTGAGGGAGCCTGTGGAATTATATACCTGGCAGTTGAAGAACAAAGGTAAACAAAGGGCAGACACAGCCTGAGGTCACAGAGTGAGCTGGTAATAACATCACAAATTCCTAAAGGGAAGGGTAGTCTGGTTGCAGCTGCAAACGCCTACAGGGAGGAGGTAGGGCACTTGCTTGGGTTCCAACACACTCCACCGAATAGGCTCTTTCCAAGGGTAGCCACAGATGCGGGGCAGAGGTGAGTCCTTCCACGCAGCCTGACCTGACATGCTTCTCAGGTGACAATCAAACCTACCATGGTGTGTCTCTCAGGGACACCCACAGATGGCCAGCATCACGGGCAAACGGGCTTCCTTCCCTGGCTTCCTACGTCGCGAAAGAATTGCCAATTCTGGTTCCCTTTCCAAGATCACGACCTGTTGGGATGATGTTTGAGGGCGTCTGTACAGATGTGAGTTTAAATAGCTGCACACGCAAGGGAGATGATGTTGGGCGTGCCTCCTAGGCAATGTGCATTTCGTTTTAAAAAACAAAAACTCGTACAGAACCCCCAATTCGGCAACGTGGCCCATAATAAAATGTTAACAAGTCTAAGCTTTAACAGAATCGGAAACCAGATGCTGATAGCTTGTGTCTGGTGCTCATCATAGAAAATACGCTTCACAGGAGCGTGGCCTGAGGCCCTGCTTCCCTGCTCCACCTCCCATCCCTAGAATAGCCCTCAGCTGTGGCTCGGTGATGACCAGCTCATTCTAAGTCTTAGGAATGACCATGGGGGTTCTGGTCCTTTCCTGACTGCTGAGCCTGGCTAGAAGTTTTAGGTTTAGATCGGAACACATCCCCTTAACTTCCACATGCATGTTTTAACTCAGTGGTTCACAGGCTTTTCCATGAGAGAGCTAGTGTTTTAGTGCTCTAGCTTTAGTTTGTTTTTAGGAACAAAAGCATGCACACACACAGACACGCATTCATTCACTGTCTCCCGGAAATGTTTCAGAGACTGGCATCATTTGGCACTCTGCTTACAGGTTTACAACCGATTCTCAGCTGCCCAGAGTGGGCAGCCTGGTTGGGATTCCTGTAGGCACTGGCTGCAGTCAGTCAGAGCCTGCCTCTCACCCTCCCCCCCCCCCCCCCGACTGGGTGATGAAGCTGGGTTCCTCTGGGCTCTATTCTGGGGCAGACAGGACCAAGGTGCTAATTTATACCGCATGGTAGCCAGTTCCTCAGCTGGGTCTCCCCAGGCCCAAAAAGTGTCCTGCTCTTACTTTAAAATAGTCCAAAAAAAAAAAAAAAATACAGTTCTCATAGTATTTTTCTTTCACATCATCCTGCAATTTGAGTGAGTGCACACAGCTCAGAATAATTAGATCCCAAGTCAGCCCCATTGCTGGGCCATCCCCACTGCATGCACCTAGCAGACCTTCCTCAGGCCAACAGCGTGCTGGGTAGGGCTGGGGCAGCGACATGGGAACATGGAGTCTGCTTGGAGCCTCATAATCAAACCGTGAACCTCCCCCTTCCCTCCACCCCGCCCCGTCCCCCACCCTCATCTCTTGTTGCGGCTCTTGGAGCAGTCATGTCTTCTATGAAAGGCAAGGCCTGTCTGGACACGAAGCAGCCATGGAAGGTCCTCCAGGCAAGGCTTCCCATAGACAATTTGGCCAAATTCATAAATTAAGTTGAAAATTTGATCCTGCTTGCTGCCAAGCGAGGCTAATTAATTTCTGTAGAGACTGATGAACAGGAAGCACACTATTCATATTATTTCATCAACAATTAATTCACTAAGCTCAGATTCATTAGTTTCCTGGCATTCGCCATCCTAAACAGTGTTGGAAGGTGTTTGTGGAGGGAGCCCGGCTATTTTAAGCCTCCTGGAGAACACCTGAGGCTCTGCTGCCTCCTCGCAGGTGACTTCACCCTCCCATGCAGAGGACTCATTAGGGATTGTTTTGTAGCCCCTGGAGGGGAGGCAGGTCTGGGTGGTGCTCCATTCTTCCCTGGGACGTTCTGGAACTTTGCGGCCTCCCTGGCAGGGGGAAGTCCTGCTCTGGGCCTCATGTTAATCGCTACTGCACTAATGAGCCTCACAATCGCCCCTAGGGTGTTCCCAAGGCCAGGAAGGAGGGGCACTCTAGCCCGGTGGGCTTCAGGTTGGTCTCCTAGGCCGCTCCTGCCCTCCTCAGACTCCCCCTAGACCAGAGGCCTGGTGTTCTAGAGCAAAAGGTCCCAGGTCAGAGCTGTTCATCGGTCACTTGGTCAATGGGTAGGAACCTGATGAATTCTCTGGTGTAGAGCGGGAAGACAGAGGTAGGAAAGTATAAACACACAAGAATAGTAAGCACCACAAGGGCAGGGACCCTACCTATTTTATGACTGTACATCCAGCTCCTGATGTATATAGTAGGTGCTCAATAAATGTGAGGGACAGGAAGAAAGGGAGAGAGGGGAGTAGGAAAAGAGGGAGGGCAGAAATAAAGAAGGAAAGATAATGACTGAGCCAAAAGCTGACATGACTATGAGCTACCTCCAGAAAGGAGAAATGGGGTGAGATGATAGTCAAAGCCATGCTGTGTAGTTGTTCAGGTTGTGCACTGCACATTTCTGAGGGCACCACTCACACCTGTGTAAATAGATCTAGAATTATGCACAACTGCACACAGCAGTCTTAGCAAAGTAGGGGTAAGCAGAACATTTCAGGCTGAGGGCACATCATGAGCAAAGACCTGGAAGTAAACAAACAAACAAAATCCAAGAACATTGAGTAACTAAAAGAAGCTCAGATTAGCTAGAAATCACCTTGAGGGTGGATTTCTCCTGCATGGTTCCTCACACATAGTGGCAGGGGAGAGATGGTCTGTGAATGTGAGTAAATTAAGTAAACCTCGGGTTTCCTAACAGAACAAAGAGAACCCAGGACTGCATGCTGATGTCCAGCCCTGTGAGTGCCCAGCACCATAAAGGAGGTGCTCACCCCACCAGGGTCTTCAAGCAAGGGAGAGGAGATGTATGCCACTTCCAGGCATTGTGCTCTGGGCCCAGGAGGAGGAAGATGCCTTTCGTGGTGCCTCCTTTCTCTCTCTCCCTTTGGAACAGTGATGTTTGGGTCACTGTGCTCTGAGCTTATGCTCACTGTACTATCTCATCAAGCCATAAAGGGCTGTAGAAGTTCTTTTGTCCGGTCCCTGTTTCACTCTGGAGGAGATAGTAGCCTAGAGGGGACAAGAAAGCCACCTTGCTGGCTAAAAAGGAATCGGGGCTCCAACCTCATCCTTTGGAAGTTCTGCACATCACGGGTGCCCCCTTCCCGCACCCACCGCCCCAAACAGGCACAGCCGGCCTGATGGTGGGCACACGGTGTTCATCTGTCCGAATCTGCTCTAAGTCAGGAGGTGCTGCTGTTCTTGGGTCCTAAGTGACACTGTGAAGCTCCGTCCTAGTCCTGTGGCTCCTCAGGGCCTCCTCCAGTTAGCCTCTGGACCACAAAGAACAGTGGCGGCGAGGCCAGCCGGCTGGGAACTGTAGGAGAAAATAAGGTGACACAGTTTGGAGAGGGCCACCCCTCCCCAGGGAAGCTGTGTGTCTGCCCAGGACGGGACCTCTGCTTGGTGACAATGCGTATCCTCACTGAGGCTGGGGAGAGCCACCAACAGCCCTGTAGACACGCTTCCGTAAGCCAGCCCTGGGCCTGCACACGGGGAGTCGGTCAGGTTGGTTTCCCTGGTGCGGCTCCAACCCGTTCGGGAGGACAGGCCAAGGAGAAGCCCCAGAGAGAGAGAGCCAGCAGATTCTGGCCCTGCTTCTTGGCAGCGGCCAGACCCTTGACGTTTTCTGTTCATGAATTTCCTTTTTTGTCTGCACGGTGAAGCGCTGTGGCTGCAGCGGGCTTTGGCCCACGGGGCGGGCAAGTCAGAGCCCTTGCTGGCAGCCCCGCTCAGAAGCCCTGGCTTGCTCACACCCTGCATCACTGTGGAGAAACCACTTGCTCTTTGCCCCAGGAGGGCTTTGCTCATTACCGCTTCCTCCGTTTCCCCCGCATGGTGCCAGAAACAGGATTCTCACTGAGGCTCCAATATCTGAAATGTCTTGCAAAAAAATATTAAATATTGCCTTCTTTCCAATCTCTTTCCAATCTTCTTTCCAAGCGGGAAGGGAGGCTGTGTTTCAAAGTTGAGATACTTCACTAAAGAGAGATTCTAGGTTGAACGAGCAAAACACTGCCTGCTCAGCTTTTTTGGGTAACAAGGTCCCCTTCTTCACAACTGTTCAGTTGTGGGAGATCCATAAAAATGGGAGAAGTCTGCATTTATGTGGGAAGCTGGGCAAAGGGTGCCAAATGAATGTCAGAAAACTTCAAGGGATTTCTGTTAGATTGAGAATAAATGGTACAAGATGAAAAAAAAGGTGCCTGAATATAACCTACAGCCGGCTGAGCTTCCCGAGAAAGGAGCAAAACGTTAGGGGAGACGTGGGGCAGATGCTGGACATCATGAATGTCTTCTAGGGTAAAGAGGTGCAAGGTGGAGGGAGAAGAAGACCCCCAGCTGGGGCCCCAGGCTGGGAAGCTGCACTAAGACGGAGCCTTGCTGGATGAGGGATAGGTGGGGAGGGAGGGTACCTTCTAAACAGCAAATGTCCTTGGAGGCAAATCTGGTAGATTTGAGGGCTGCTGAGCTGGAAGGTCTCATTCAGCCCCAGGTTCCTGGCAGCTCTGCTGTTGTGGGAGCTGCCCCCACTAGGTCTGGGATTGGGGACTGCATGAGGGGACAGCTGTTTATACACCAAGATGGAAACAATGCAGTTTGCAAGAATCCCCGTTCTCCCTCTGTATACTTGGGTGGCTGGGCCACGGAACTGTCCCCTGTTTTTAAGGTCACATAGCAAACCAAATCAAATAACCAAGGTCAAGGGGGCGGGAGGGCGGATTCAAGAAGTGCTGAACACCTGGGTTTGGTTTTTGGTTCGTGGGGAGTGGGCAAACAGGTCTCGAGAGAAGTCTGATCATGCAAGGGTGAGAAATACCCAAAGGGGAGGAGAGTCTATGGACAGTCTATAAAATGCTGGTGATGATCATAACAATTAATCATAATAATTTTAGCAGCAGCTAACATTTGTTATAAGTGACTAAATGCCAGAGACAAGGTTCTAAGTAGTTTAGTCCTCATAAAAAAAACAAAAAAACAAAAAAACAAAAAACAAAAAACAAAAAACCAACAAGAGACTTCTTAGTATTGCTCTGCCCATTTTACGGATGTGCATATGGAGGCTCAGAGAGTCCAAGGAACTCGTAGGAGGTGGGAGGGCAAGACACACTTCTGAGAAAATATTTACTGCGGGGGAAAAATCCACTTCACATGGCATCCGCTTTATTCTCTCTATAAAATTCAGGAATGCTTTCAAGACACAAAACCTGAATTAAGATGAAAGAAGCATAGGAAGGAAGTCGGATGACATAACAATAAAACGATGTGAATCTAAAATGTTATGGTGGAATTTGAAGCCTTAGAAGCAGGAAAGAACAGAATTTATCCCAGAGAAAATGAAAATAGAATCCATTTTTCCCTTTGCGGATGCTTGGACAGAAGGAGGGGCAAGGGGGTGATGTTAAGGTTTAACATCATTAGAGGCTCAGGCTCACGACTTGATTCTTTCACTGGAAACATTTACACACTTTCATCTGCCTGGAAAGATCTGGATTTGATCCTGCCAAAAGAAAGAGGATCAAACTAGATGACTCTGCTTGCTTTCCAGCCCCTCTGCTCTGCAAGTTTTTCTCCTATCAATGGGTCCTACGAAAAGTTAGGTTTGAGGGATAGTGATTTTTGGGGGGAGGGGCGTGAAACTCCAAGTCCTATTTATACCTTCCTTGGGTTAAATGAGAGGTCTGGTCCTTGCTCTTTCTATGAGGCCCCCGGCCTCACCTACTCTCGGTCCTGGTGGTTTGGGCGGGTCTCCCTCCCTCCCAGCTCCCAGGATGGGTACTGAGCACCTTCAGCTCTCCCTTCACTGTGGTGCATAAAACAGAGCTGCGGTAGCTTCTGACCCCCAGGGGGGATGTTGTCGGAGAACAAGTTCAGCACACTCACGAGAACGGAGCTGGGCTGAGTCAAATACATCGTTTGGACCCTGTGTGCGTCAAGGGGTGCTGGCCACTTAGCCTTAGTCCGTCAGGGCCATCCAGTCACACGTGCCAACAGATTCCCTTTCTGCTCAAGCCAACCTGAGTTGGGCTTCCTAGCACTTGTAACTCAAAGAGTTCCAATGGATTCGCTTGGGCAGAACCAATCAATACTGTAGTCTAAAGGACACCTGACTTTTCTGAGAATCCGCGGGTGTTGGATACACCTTCACGCTAGCATCTGTGCTCATGCGATTATTCTCCCTCACGATACTTTTTAAGAATGATCAACAGAAAGAAAATCAATGAGCTGTACGTAAGTGGCGTGTGCAGAACCAGGATTTCATTCATGTGTGCTTTTAGTATTTTAACAGTCCCGAGGGCTGCCTTCATAACCAGCTTACTGACCCTCAGCAAGACCAAAGGAAGAAGGAAGCTGAATGAATTGAAGGTGACATGACCTCTTCCCCTACCTTCCCCAGTGCCCAGCCCACCCAGGCTGAAGATGAGCCCGTTAGGTTTCCAAATGGGCAGAGTCTCTCAGAAGAGGTCTATGGCCGTGCCAAGGGAGAAGAGAAGAACAGAGGAGAAAAATCTCTTTTGTTCCTCCAACGGACATTCCCCCTCCCCCCTCCCAGCACACTCTGACCTCACGGCCTCCTTTCCGTTCCCTAAATGTGCCAGATTCTCTCTGCTTTTTCCTTCATGGCACCTACTGCTGTAGGAAATACAATGCACGTTGATGTTTATTTGTTGAACATCAGACTCTTTCTCAACAGTGAGGTAAGCCGGTGGCCACATGGGGGGCCGCCTCTACTCCAGACTCAGAGGGCAGGCAGCCTCTTTGGGGTTAAGGGGGAGGAAGGAGTGGGTTTCTTGGTAGCTTGATTTTGAACTGAGATTTACTTTTTCTTCTAAAGCTTTTTCTTTTTCTTTTTTTTAACAAATTAATTTTTATTGGTGTTCAATTTACCAACATACAGAATAACACCCAGTGCTCATCCCGTCAAGTGCCCCCCTCAGTGCCCATCACCCAGTCACCCCCACCCCCCGGCCCTCCTCCCCTTCCACCACCCCTAGTTCGTTTCCCAGAGTTAGGAGTCTTTATGTTCTGTCTCCCTTTCTGATATTTCCCACACATTTCTTCTCCCTTCCCTTATATTCCCTTTCACTATTATTTCTAAAGCTTTTTCTTTCCTGAAAGGTTGCTATATTGTCAACTGACTTTGAGGTTCTATTTCTTCAGAGGCGGGGAAGGAAGGTGATCACAGCTCGGAGCCCAGTGGAGGGAGGAGGTAGGAACTCGGTGCTACCTAGAAACTGGTACTGTGAGTGTATCTTTCTCTGCATGATTGAGTGGGTTATTTAGCAGAGGGAATGAAAGCAGTGTGGATTCTACTTCCAGAAGGGAGTCTAAGCTCTGCAGTCAAAAGTCAGGTGGTGGGTTCCAGTCCATGGTTCAAATTCTGATTTAGAATAAAAGGACATTAATACATGTACCCTGCTGAAATATCAGAAAGGGAGACTGAACATGAAAGACTCCTAACTCTGGGAAAGGAACTTGGGGTGGTGGAAGGGGAGGTGGGCGGGGGGTGGGGGTGACTGGGTGGTGGGCACTGAGGTGGGCCCTTGACGGGATGAGCACTGGGTGTTATTCTGTATGTTGACAAATTGAACACCAATAAAAAATAAATTTATTTAAAAAATACATGTACCCTGCTTAGAATTTTCCAGTTTGCCACTATCTGAAGACTCTGGAGTGGAGTGGAATGTGGAGCTCAGAAAAATAAATTTTCTCCTTTTTTTTTTTTTTTTGAAGATTTTATTTGACAGAGAATGAGAGAGAGAGAGAGAGAGAGAACAAGCAGGAGGAGCAGCAAGCAGAGGGAGAAGCAGCCTCTCCACCTAGCAGGGAGCTCGACGTGGGACTCAAACCCATGACCCTGGGATCATGACCTGAGCCGAAGGCAGATGTTCAACCGACTGAGCCACCCAGGCGCCCCTTTCTCTCTCCTTTAAAATTAAGTAAATGATGCCTCATTAGTTGGAGGAATATTATGTATCCATTAAAATAGTTGATAATAATGTGAAACATGATTATGCTACAGAATTAAGTCTGAAAACAATAATAGAAACAGAAGCAGGATCCAGTCTGGTAGCTACAGAATAGTGACAGATGCCCTGCGTGGCAGGGCCTGGCTTACCGCCCCAGCAGCATCTCCTGTCCCCCTCCTCCTGGGGTCCCCTGCCCTCTGCCCTACAGCCATGCTACACCCACATTTCACTCACACCTTCCCCCCACAAGGCCACCCCTCCCCTCTCATGCACAACTGCCCTTGATTCTTTAGGTCTCGCCTTAAGCATCTCTTCCGCTGTAAATCCTCTGCTAAACTGAGGGTCTGAGCAAGAGCCCTGAGGTCAGGTCCCTACTGCATATAATTCCAGGTCATCACACTCAGCCAGGGTCTCTCTCTTTCTCTAGGCTGTGAGTTGTCGGGCTGTACGGAGTTCCTCACTGTCCTAGCACCCAGCACCGTGCCTGGCACAGGGTCTCAGGAAGTATTCGTGGAATACAGACCAGAGGGAAACAGGCCAAAATGTTGCCCGTGGCTGCCTCTAAAGTGGGCCAACTCATGCTGATGGGTGTTCCCTCTTTCTCCTTTTCTGTATTTTTCAAATTTTCTACATTAAACATGGATTACATTTATGATAGAAAACAACAGCCACTCTTTGATCGTAAAATACCTGGGGAGGGCGTGAATGGGGCAATATCAACTGTGTTTTCTCTTTTCATAGAAGGACAGTGGGAGTTTCTGTTTAGGTCCTTCTCTGGGAACAAACATGCCAATCTGCAAGCGAGTGTAATGAGGCGGGGGGCTCGGTGATGACATTCTCCTGGGAAGCTGTGTACCCTGGCGGAGCCCACCTTGACAGGAACAGGCTTCTCTTCTCTGCCTCCACACCCCACCCAGGGTCTGGATCAGAGCAGGCACTTACAAATGTTTGCTGAACTTGGGATCGGTTTTAGGGATGAAATGAGCCCAGATGATGCAAAGAAGAGTAACACGTTTTGTGCCATTGCTCTGGAAGTTTGGGGCACATGATAGGGGAAATTTCTCTCTGTCCCAGAAATAGGAGCACACTGGCAGGTGTGTAAACACATAGTTCAACTCCACTCATCTAAAACAACAACAACAACAACAACAACAACAACAACAACAAAACCCAAAAATACTCCACTCATCTAGAGGTAAGATTTAAGGGACTTCAATCATCCAGGCAATGACTAAAAACAAAAACGAGCAAAAAAAGGAAAGAAAAAGAATAGAAGAAAAAAGAAGAAAAAGAAAACAGAGAAAGAAAAGGAAAAACAACAACCCCAAAGGATGGTCTTAGCAAGCTCACGAGGCCATGCTGTCTGGTTTGTACCCCCTGGGAACCCTGGGTGTGTGGCACTGGGCACAATCCCAGCGCCAGGAGTCCCGCACTGTCACCAACACACCGCCGTCCACCCAGAGGCACCTGGGACCGTTCTGGCAGCACCATACGGAAGGTACAATATCAGAACCAGAAAGGCCCTCAAAGAATGTCTAATGACGTATCCCCCTCCTTTTACAAAGAAGCACAATTCGGGAGGTTGGCGGACCCTTCTTCAAATCACACAGCAATCACAGTAAAAGTGTGATAGATCATTAATAGGCCAAAACCAAAACAAACAAACAAAAAACCCCCCCAAAACCCAAACCACAGGTTCCAGGCTTCCTGCATCAACATGGCTGTAAGGGAGGGTCGGCGTGACCCAACGTGATCAAGAATGGTGGGGGAGTGAGTCCTCTGTTTTTGGGTGATTCCCACCATTCTTTTCATGTTTTTTTAATTGGTTCTGAAGAACGATTACCCTTAGTTGTCCAAGGTACTGATTTCTGGGCCAAATCCAAATTTCTGCCCAATGTTGCCGGACAGAAAATAGTATTCCTTAAGAGTTATTTTCCCCATCTGTTGTTGCAAAGGGGATTCAGAACAGCCCCTCCCCAGCATCACACACACACACACACACACACACACACACACGTTTCCCATGTCTTTCTACCTGCAGACTGGGTGCTGTCTGAAGGCAGAATCCAACTTGTCCTCTTTGGTACACTGCCTGGGGCAGTGCTTTTCCTGGATGAATGAACAAATGAGTGAATGAGTGAATGAATAGTTAAGACTTCGTAGTCAAGCTGTCCTACTTAACTGCCGGGTAGCACACCCATGTCTTGAGGCCAATTCTTACAATCCACACTGCAGATACATTCGGCATGACAGGAAGTAATTAAAATAAACCCTAAGCATTGAGGGAACATTGTCAACGCTCATTTCTATAACCAACAAACAATGTGGAAACTGCATTTTTGCACCCCTGTAAATGGGGGCATGCTGACAAGCGGAAATGCAAAAATCTCCAACACTGTTTGTAACATGCAGTCGGGAAGAAAGAAACTACACAAAGTAGGCATCCTCCACGTTCCTAATGTAAGATTTACACACATGTAGCGTTTGGGCTTTTTTTGGCAGGGGAAGGATTTTGAGCCTTTTATTATAGGACTTTTATTTCATCCCTTAATTATTCTACCTTTCCAAATATTTTTTTTTCCCAGATACAAAAGGCATCCATGGCAACCATCTGCAACACACCCATACACCCAATTTTGTATTGCTTTTGCTAACTCACCTTCCCTCCACGTGTAACTGTTAAAACCATTCCAGCACCTTTATTTAGCGCCTCCTTAAAATTCAAGCTATTATTTCTTTTAATGAGCAGAATTTGGGGATATTATCCTACTCATCTGCACTTCTCTGAGACTACAAATTATCAGGATGCAGCTCATGTCTAGACACCCGCAGGTGTCATTTGAATCACTGATTTAAGCTGTTTACACCCCACATTGTTTTATTTACCCTTCAACATCAGATCTCCGTTTAATTAAAATTTACTTTGGTCCTCCTGGCGAATGCCGGCAGGATTCCCATCACAGCACAGAGGTGGTTTCGCCCCTTCTGGATTCCATCTTTACCTCCGTGTGTTCTAGCACCAGAACACTCTGGCGGCCCCAATCCTGAGCATGCTTTCCCCGAGTGCCCGAGTCCTGAAAACCACAGGCAATTGCCAAGGATGCCTCCCATTTACAAGCTGTTCTCCAGCTCACACTGATCTTCCCCAGACGCTAAATCATAATCTTCATGTTTTTCGTATTTCACATTCTAGCCACAATTTCAACATCCCATCCCCGTGACATTAGGGAATGATAAATCAGCAGGCGGGACAGCTCCCCTGTACAGACTGGTACGGGCCGACCTGGCTCTGCCAACGCCCTCGCTCCCGCCAGATGTCGGCGCCCGCGGGGTTAACCCTTTCCCGCAGCTCTGCCCCCCACCCTCCCAGGGCAGCAGCTTCCCCAGGCGGCTATTTTTAACAACAAAACTTTTAAACTTTCCTTTTTTTTTTTTGGTCTTCTCCCTCTTCTCCTTGCCTTGCTAGACCTAACAGTACTTTCAGGGAAATAAAAATGCTCTGAAACCACATGCAATGTAAACATATTTTTCTTAAATGAGTTGGTCTGTATTGACATCATTTTGCTCTCTCGTTTTCACTATGTATTATTAGAGGGGGAGGGGGGTGGAAAAGCATATTTTAGGGTGGAAAAATCCTGCTCATGTTCTGTTGTTACTCTTAAGGAGCTTGATTGAAGTATGATTTGCATACCGTGGAATTCATCCAATTTATAAGACCATTCAACTGTGTGGGGTGTATTTATAGAATCGTGCAGCCATAGCCATAATCTATCTAATTTTAGAATGTTTCTACCACCCCCCTCCCCGACACAAACTCCTCAGCGCCCATTTGCAGTTTCTGCTCCCCCCCGCAACCTCAGGTAACGGCTAATTTACCTTCTATCTCTATGGGCATTTCATACAAATGGAATCATACAATAGGTGGTCTTTTGTGTCTGGCTTCTTTCACTTAGCCTAATGCTTTTGAAGTTCAGTGCTAATGGCTTTTATTAGTTGGCAAAGCCGTTTGGACTGGCCAAACTGTCCCAGAAGACTACATCATCTAATGTGTACATGCTAAGTGTGCTCTCAGAACACAGGCTGCATAGACAGGTCCCCTGCAATACAGTGAGGAAGTCACTTCTCTGCTCAGGATCAAGTTCTCAGGTGTTGCAGGGGAGGAGGGCCAGCCGAGGGTCATATGCAAATACAAAGTATCTCGATTACTAGTTGGCATTGGTTTTGAAATTAGAGAAAAAATCCAAACCATTCAATTCACCTGTCACTTTAAATGACAGATCAGGGCCACGTAACTTATTAGATAAACATAAGGGCCTTTAAACTTTCTCCTTTTCATGTTATCTAGTGAGATTATATGTGAAAGCACTTTGCAGGGACACCTGGGTGGCTCAGCAGTTGAGCATCATCTTCGGCTCTGGGCATGACCCCAGATCTTGGGATCAAGTCCTGTATCGGGCTGCCCATGGTGAACCTGCTTCTCCCTCTGCGCCTGTCTCTGCCTCTCTCTGTGTGTCTCTCATGAATGGATAAAGTTAAAAAAAAAAATAAAAGAAAGTACTTTGCGCACAGGAAGGATATGCTTGTGGGGAGAGTCTTTTTTGTGTTAGCTAATATATATCATCAAGGGAGTGAGAAAGAGAAAGAGAAAGACAGCACAGCAGGTCAAAGCCAAGCAGAAGGAAGAGAACGGTGGCAAGGAGGCAGGTCGGTGGGCGACCAACTTGCCTGTCCCTGTTCCAGCTATTCTCAGCTGCTAGTGATGACTGCAGCTTTTTGGCTGCTTTTTCAAACTCTCACCACAGAAGATTCACAACAGCTGCCCTGACAAGGATCCCTTCTACCTGAGATCGTGGCTGAAGCACAGTTCGCAGCCAAGGCTGCACATGAGAAGCCCCGTACAACTTTTAAATGACACCCAGGCCCAGGCTCATCCTAAATCAGTTAGATCCAAGTCTCTGAAGGTAGGGCCTGGGTATAGGTATGTTGGAAAGTCTCCCCAGGTAATTCTAATTCAAGGCCAGGCCCGAGAGCCATGGGCTACAGAGAACAGCGCTTATCACACTCGCGTACGAATCACCCGGGATCTCGCTACACGGCAGATTCTGATTCCACAGGTCCGGAAGGCCTGTTGCTTTTCTGCTTTTAGAACAAACTCCTCCCAAGGACACCTGGGTGGCTCAGCAGTTGAGCGTCTGCTGTTGGCTCAAGTCATGATTCCGGGGCCCTGGGATCGAGTCCCACATTGGGCTCTCTGCGGGGATCCTGCTTCTCCCTCTGCCTATGTCTCTGCCTCTCTGTGTCTCTCATGAATAAATAAAATCTTAAAAAAAAAAAGTGAGAACAAGCTCCCAGGTGATGCTATTGGGCCCCAGAACACACTCTGAAAAGTGAGGAGCTAGAGAAAGATCCAGGGTTTTTGGCGAGCTCAGAGCATTCTATCATCTACCTCTCATCCTGACCAGCATCACCTGAGAATTTGTTAGAAATGCACTTCCTTGGGCCTTACCCCAGATGTCTTACAGAAAGTCCCAAGGGCAGGGCCCAGCAACAAACTGTTTTCACAAGCACTCCAGATGATGCTGCACGTAACAGTTTGCAAGCTAGGGATCCACTTGCATTTCCTAGACTTGCAATGCCCCAATGCACATATTCCTCCTGGCTGGCTGATTTTTCCTTCTCCTGACCCTCCCTCCACCAAACTCCTATTCATACTTCAAAAACTCATCTCTTCTGTGATATTTTCTCCCGTGTTGCACTGGCAAGCGTTTAATGATTGACTTTCCAGAACCCGCTTTTAAGCATTTGTCATTTTCAAGCTATCAACGTGAAGATGCTGAAAGCAGAGCCAGAACAAGATGCATACTTGCTAGCAAGACATGGGCTCCTGCCAGCTGGCTCCAGTATACCACCCCCTTTATCCTATATGTCTTAACCCACTGCAGGAAGTATTTGGCCAGCTGGCTGACTTCTTGCTAGATGGTGAATTCTTTAAAGGCTGGTTTCATGTCTTTCCTCTGCTTCCCTCCAACATCTTTATATGGGGCCTGCATGTAGAAAGTCCTTCATGTATCTTTTTCTTTTTTAAGAGTATTCATTCATTCATGAGACAGAGAGAGAGAGAGAGAGAGAGAGGCAGAGGGAGAACAGGTTCCCCTCAAGGAGCCCAATTCAGGATTCGATCCCAGGACCCCAGGATCATGCTCTGAGCTGAAGGCAGATGCTCAATCACTGAGCCACCCAGGCATCCCAGGGCTTCATGTATCTTTACCAAATTGAACCCAACCTCTATTGTGACATCATATATCCATACCCACACACACAACTGAAATTTTCAAAAAGAATATGGTTCATTATAGAGATAATTGTTTTAACTTAAAAAATAATTTTAATTTTAGATTGAACACAATGACAGGTACCATCTATATTTTATTCCGGGATTTGGGCACATGATATAATAAAGTTAATTGTGATGGTATCCATTAGAAATCTCCTGATGTAGAAGTATGGCTTTTGTTTAGTGAAAAGCTATGCACAGAAGTGAAGGCTGCAGATGGTGGCCTCATATGGTGGATGGACCTGGGGGCCAGGGGAAGTGCTCCTGGCTTTGCCACTGACCTGGTCTCAGGGCTCCCCGCCCTGTACTTCCATCTGCAAAGGAAGTTGCTATGCTAGATTGAGAGCTCTAAATATCTATCTCTACTTGTTAAATTATAATTTAGGACCCCAAATGCTGTCTACATAGGGGAGAAGGCATGGATTCAGAAATGCTTTCTTCATGAAAAAAAAAAAAAAAAAGAGCCTTTCTGTTTTATGGAAAGGGTTAAGTATCCAATATGCCCTAAAGCATTAAGGGCTTGGCATCTTGTCCTCCTTCCTCCTGATGAATTGCCTGACACTTCCCTGATCCTGCAGCTCTTTTCTTTAGAAAATAACATTTGGTTCTAGTCATGGCAGAAGGCTGGGCTTTGCTGATTTAAGACTATGAAGGAATGTGACAGCAAATTTAAATACTTTCATATCTATAAAAGCATGGGGTCCTGAAACACAAATGTTAACAGAAAACACTGTTGGCTTCTTAGGTACAACAGAGTTATCTTTAATCATCAGTGGTTCAGTTGGTATTTGTTTATCTCTCATTCTCGTTAGCAACTGCAAAACTTGGATTCAGTTATAATTTTCTGTATCGCTAGACCATGTTAAGGCTGGACTGTAATTTCAAGGTTCAGATCTCTATGGGTTAACTTTACAGTATGAACACTCAGGACACACCTTTTCTCTTATTAATGTAGTCTCAGTGATCACAGCATGAGTTCTGAAGAGAAAGGATTTATGGATAAGGTGTATCGTGGTATTCGAAGGTACAAATAAACAACCCGTGCCAGTGAAAGAGGGTATTCTCAAAAGACTCTCCAAGGAGAGTCCAAAATGTTTTTGGCAAGTGGAAGATGGGAGTTCAGTCATAACTATTCCTTTGGCAATTCAAAAACATAAATTAGGATAATTGTTTCAGAAAATGGTTGCAGAAGGAGATGTGCTGATAAATTTGAGCTCCAATTAAGCAGCGTCTTTTTCGACTCCAGATTATGTCTCCCTTCTGTTTGTCAACACTGCCCCAGACCCACCTACTTTAAGATCATTTGTCTTATCCCTTCATTTGGGCTGACAACTTGGGTTCCAACATCAGGTAGAGGGCAAAGAATAAAAGATGGTCTGAATTTAAAGAAATTAATTCTTTAAATTTCAGGAAATACCTCGGCAATGTTTTTATTTATTTCCTACTGGGGTCTCCGTGACGTGTTAAAATGCAGGTGCAGCAAATGAATTAATGAGCTCACTCAGGAAAATCAGTTCGGGGCTCCTGCATGTGGTTCATTCCCCTGATGCCGATCTCTCAGCTTTGCATTCTGTCTGGAAGGATTTGCTTTCTTCCCTCTCCTTCACATTCCGTATCCAGACAATCACTAAATCCTGCCAACTATTGCTAGTAACATGTTGAGATTACAGCTTCTTGGTTTTTTTTCCTTCTTAAGTTGAGAAGGCATCATAATCACTCGGGGAGCTTCATAAAAATGTACGA
Source organism: Vulpes lagopus (assembly GCF_018345385.1). NCBI lineage: Eukaryota > Metazoa > Chordata > Mammalia > Carnivora > Canidae > Vulpes > Vulpes lagopus. Next base: position 115,332,713 of record NC_054827.1, read on the forward strand.
CTCCAGGATTTTCCCCCCAAGATTCTGATTCAGGAGGTCCAGAGTGGGTCCCAAGAATTCTCTATTTCTAACAATGCAGCCAGGTGACCTGAGGGCCAGAGAGAGTGAGCAATAGGAGCCAGACTCGGAGGGAAGAAGCATGTTCCAGGCAGCGAGGCCAGGAGATGAGCAGCCCGGGCAGGAGAAGGGCGGAGAGGCAGGGGGTAGTCCGGTGGTGAGCTTCGGTGTAGGCGGCCTCCCAGACCATGTGAACCAAACCTGCTTTGGACAGGTGGGATTGGAGGTGCCCCTGGAAATGTCACTGGGAAGCAGGAAAGGAGGATCAGCAGCTGGGGAGCGAGGTCTGTGCTGGATGTGACCATTCACCCTCTGGGAGGGAGCTTGCCGATTGCCATGAGAAGGTTGTCATGATGGAACCCCATTTAAGCAGCGATTGGGGAAGATGAGCCAGCAGACAATATGGGAGGAAGAAAGAAAAGTATTGTTAAAAACCAGGAAATCAAAGAGGAAGTGGTTAACCGTGTGATAGTCACCCTAGCATTTTTGGTGCCCTGAAGACAGCAGGGATATAAAAGATGTTTTCCCAATGGAATGGAGATGCTGCCAAGTGACGGTAGGTTAGGACTATGGGGAGGTTGTCCCACAAAGAACTTAGAGGGTCCCTGTGGATCCTGGCCAGGGCAGCCTCCATGAAAGGGGGGGCGGGTGGATCGGGGGTGTGCAGTTGGCAAGTGTAGATGCTCAGTGGGCATCTCTGAATAAGATGAGAAGAGAGGGAGCAGCAGGTGGGGGTGAGTTCGCTTCGAAGACAGGGAGTGGTAAGGAAGCAGAGGCATTTCGGTTTTTCCCTAGGGTGGGTGACCCCCCCTCTTCCATCTGGAGTATGTGGGCTTTTAACACCCGAGCTGATGGAGACCTTCCCTTACAGGCCTTCCATCTTTGTGCTCCTTTGGGTCGTTCAAAAGGTTATCATCAGGATTTCCTTTGCTGAAGAAATGGTTCCTTAAAAGGCCATGGTTAGGGGCACTTGGGTGGCTCAGTGGTTGAGCATCTGCCTTCGACTCAGATCATGATGCCGGGGTCCTGGGATCGAGTCCTGCATCAGGGTCCCCGCAGGGAGCCTGCTTCTCCCTCTACCTGTGTCTCTGCCTCTCTCTCTCTCTGTCTCTCATGAGTAAGTTAAAAAAAAAAAAAAAAAAGGCCATGGTTAAAATTGCGTTTTGTCCAGGTGTTTGGCATTGGCTTTCCTGACCCAAGGGAATGGTGACCTACTGTCATCTGATGGTGACACATATTCCTGGGCCAGGAGCCCTGTCTATAGGACCCACAGTTATCCTTGAGGTGGGGGCTTCTATTCATGCTCCTGGGATGAGGAGGGTGACCCGCAGCATCCGTCCTCTGCTAGGTGGGCCAGCTGGGATTCCAGCTCCTTGTCTCAGACTCAGAGGACTCATTACCACCGACCCCCCGCCCCCCCCCACCGCCTACCCCTGCTTCAGCTGTGTACATTCCAAAATGACATGACCACTTCTCCCCCCAAGTTCCTGACCTTTTCACATTCCAGACAGTTCCCTCTAATTGAGGTGTGGTTTCTGCAGTCGCTAGAGGCAAAGCCGGTGCAGCTCTGTCCCCCAGCCTCCCCGCCTGCCTCACCCCTTCCCAAACCACACAGAGACTGGCAGAGGGGCGCCGTCTGCCGCTCACCAACCAGAACCACATGTCTGGCCCCACCGCGCCAGCATGCCCCAGTCGGCCTCGTGTGTGGTCCAGTGCCCCGCCCGAGCCCCCACCATCTCAGGGAGAGATCACATCCACTTAGATCCTTGGCGGAGTGCTGGGCACTGTGGTAGGTGCCAGGTGGAGGGGATCCCACTTCGCCCGCCCACTGCCGCCAACGAGATGCTATCATGTCCATGGGGAACATGACGCAACTAACCCTGGGGGAGTAACTTCCAGAGCCACCTCCTGGCGATGGTGGTGGTGGGGTGGGTTGGTCAGAGCTTGCACTCAGCCGGCTTCCCTGCCTCCTAAGGCCACCTGATTACACCATCTCCTGGCATGAGGACGGAGTCACGGCAGAGGAGCCCACGGCTTGGGGCTGGGCTGCTCCAGGAGGGATTCAGATAGGAGGAATTAGGAAAAATGACTGGTTCAGGCAATCTGTCACTACTTTGCTTGTTTGGGTGAGAATTTAATGATTTAAATGGTGTAGCTATTAAATCCAACTTACCCAGCAGGAGGCATCTGCACTTGGCTGTCTGTCTCTTGGTACCCCTTCTACATTAGTGTTTGGCCAATGAGGGATTTCAAAACATCTATTTCTAACTGGAGATGTTACGGTTGGCTTTCACTGCCAGACATGAAGCCGTGGATCCAAAGACAAGGAAGATTTAGCTTGAAGAGAGGACGGAAAAGAAACGAGTGGAAGTGTGGGGAGCAGAAATCTTCATGTGATACTGATCTCCTGGGCCACCCTCAGCCTGGTTCATTCTGGAATGAAAGCAGAGCTGCATGGCCTGCAACCTTACACACATCCAGTGAGGGTATGGCTTAGAGTGCCTACCTCCCCTTCTTCTGGAGCCAGGGAGGGCACACCAGCGCATTTGGTCTCAGGAGATGCGGACCTCCAGCGGGCAGGCACACTGCACCCAGGACCATGGTGCAGACTCCCGGCATCCTTGTCCACCAGGGAGCCTCCCTGGTGGGAGAAAGAGTAGACACCAGAAGAGTAGACACCGCTCAGAGCATTCAGCGTCCTGGCTGCTGGAGGGCCCAAGGGACTCCTCCTTCATCTCTACTCACCTGGCCAAGCAGATGGGGCAGAGGAGGGATGAGCCATGGCACATCTGTGCCCAGCTGGGAAGGAATTCCCAAACTTTTCCCTCCTACAGGGGATCCCTCTGGATTTTAAAGGGAAAGTAGAGTAGGTTTATGAATTTTACGGAGCTTTCCTAGTCTTTTGGTCAAGTAGTAAAGGGGTTCCCCAGAATCTCCCAGACAGTGTATAGTAAGACATTCCTGGAAGCAGCACCTGAGACACCCTCCTTCTTGAGTTGTTCTGGAGTCATGGATCCAAGCTGACCATCCGGCTTCTAACATAGAGGCTCTAGATCCCAGATTCAGGACACCTCGCTCTAGGAACCCTTCTCAAGCATATGTATCATTTCATATGTTTTTTTTTTCTTCTCCATAACTATCAACTGAGTCTCAAAGTACCCGTGGGCCAAGAGGCCAAGTGTAATTTCCCTTGTGTTTCCGAGTAGGGTTGTTGGGAGATGGGAAAGAGAAGGCTTTCAAAAGACATGGGTTTTAATACAAAGTATGGTGTTTGGATGCTTTCTCGTCCCTCTGTTAGGAGGTCCTTGGGATTGAAGAGGGTGGCCTGGTATGCCTTCTCAAGTGCACTTTTAAAGAAAAAGGAACCCAGCATAAATAATATACAGTGTTGTATTAGTTTCAGGTACACAATACAGCAATTCAACAACCCTATACATTCTCAGCGCTCATCATGGTTAATTGTACTCTTAATCCCTACCACCTGTTTCCCCTACCCGCCCCCAACCTGGGGATCAGCAGTGTGTTCTCTAGAGTTGAGTCTGTTTCTTTGTCTCCTCTTTCCTTTGCTCATTTGTTTTGTTTCTTAAATTCCATGTATGAGTGAAATCATATAGTATTTGTCTTTCTCTGATTAACTTAATTCACATAGCATTATACTCTCTAGATCCATCCATGTGGTTACAAATGGCAACATTTCATTATTTTTTATGGCTGAGTAGTATTTCATTGTACATCTATACAACATCTTCTTTATCCACTCATCAGTTGAAGGATACTTGGGCTGTTTCCATAATTTGGCTTTTGTAGGCAATGCTGCTATAAACACTGGGGTGCATGCATCCCTTTGAATGAGTGTTTTTATGTTCTTTGGGTAAATACTTAGTAGTGTGTGATTGCTGGATTGTAGGGTAGTTCTATTTTTAACTTTTTGAGGAACTGCCATACTGTTTTCCACAGTGGCTGCACCAGTTTGCATTCCCACCAACAGTGCACGAGGGTTACTTTTTCTCCAGGTCCTCAACTTTTGTTTCTTCAGGATACACTTTGGTGAGCTGGTTTTGTTTGGGTACTAGGGAGGGGCAGGGAGGGGAGTGTGGGTAGTAGAAAAATGCCCTGAGAAATCCTGCTCCCTTCATAATCAAGCTTCAAGGGACTGCCTATCCTGGATTATCTCCATTTTGGTTCCTTCATTCATTCCTTAAACCTCAGTGATTTGACCTCCTCTCACATGTGTCCTGAAATTGCCCACCTCAGGTCACCACTGGCCTCCAACTTAACTGTCCTTAAGATGTTTTTCAATTCTTGCCCTTACTTGCTTGTAATTCTTTATATGGACTTAAATAATTAATCTTTATCTTTGTCAAAGTGTGCACTATCTACAACACTATTAGCTATCATTCACAAACTCTCTGGAAAAAACAAGAAATCCTAACTAAATTTAACCACCAATTCTGACCCCGCTAAGTGAACTTGAGATCAATATTCATACATTCCTTAAATAATTGTTGAGGACCTACTAGGTGCCCATCGCGTGGTGGGTCTTGATGATGTAACGGTGGGTCAGTCCGTGGTGGCAAAGTAGCTTCCTAGATGCTACAGGAAAGGAGGGAGTAGGGTCTGGGTGCTCTTAGGAGAATTGCTCTGGGGTTGGGATTTCAGTTGCTCCTACTGGAACTACATTACTCATCTGGACTGCTCTAGGCTCCCTGGAGACTTCAGTCTTCACAAAATTAAGACAATCACAAAGTACTTTTCCATTACACACACACACACACACACACACACACACACACACACACACATATACACACGAGTCAGCAATAGTTCAAAAGCTGGGCTAAAGTGACCAATAGGACATCAATTTTCTAAGGTACTCAAGGGATCCTAGATATATAGAGGAGAGAAATTTGGCCGGAAGTACTTAAAGAATCAGAATACACGGTATAGTTGCACCTCCAACTTGCAAGTTTCAAATCCGGCAGAAAGAGGAGGCTGAACGTGTGGCCACTGTGGATCTGAATCCAGGTGGAGAGGATGACAGAGGATGACTAATCAGACAGTCACAGGATGAGAGAGGGATATTCCCGTTGTCTTGGAATTACAGTTAAGTCAGTAAGCAGCTCAATCCTGAGAGGAGCCAAGGTCTTCCAGTGAGAGTGGCCACTACCAGCAAGGCTTGCTGGAAGATGCAAGGACCAGTCCCACCCCCAGAGGGCTGCCTACTCTCTCACTTCCAGGAGCAGTGAGATTTCTGGCCTTAAGGGGTTGGTTTTGCATGGACTATACATACCTTCCCTTTTCCATGTGGAAGGGTGGATTGGAGGTACCCCCCCAGAGCCAAGTGTTGGAGACTCCAAGAGAATCACCAGCGAGGACCGCAAGTTCTGGGCAAAGGAGGTTGGAGTGAGGGGTGGTGGAGATCAGCTTGAGTTCCTGCCGGCTGAGCTGAAGAACCTGCAGGTAGCCAGTGGAGGAAAAGCATAGGCGTAGAGGTGGCAAACGTTTCCTGGGAAAGGCATCCTGGGAATATAGAAGCATCAAGTGTCGTCTCTTTGTCTTTCCAGGTCCTATTGACCTACTTTTCCTTTAAAGTCCTCAAGATCTCTAGACCCTTTTCTGAAGCTATCGGCCTTATCAGTTGACAAGAGGCCACACTGCATGACTCCTGGGATACTTCCAATAGACCATGGTGTGAATAGTGCAAATGGTGGCCCTGCCCACTGCATCGGTAGTTCTAGGCCTGGTGTATCAACTCAGCCATGCCATGGAAGACCTAGCCTCCATTTTTACATTCTACCATCCTCAGCATGTTGGATTTTTGCCCATTGCTTGTCTCCTCGAGGTCACAATGGGGCTGCTATAACTCCCGATATTGTATTGTGACACCAGGGGCTCAAGGTGAAAGGATAGGGGCAGAGACAGAAAGCTATGTCTTTTGACTGAGGAGGGCAACGGTCCCAAGTTCCTTTATGTCACATTGACCCAAACTCGAAGAAAACAGGACTGCCAGCCATGGTGCTTGCCCTGAGGTCAAGGACCCACCAGCATCCTTTCATCAGTAGTGAATAGGTTGAGGAAATTGGTTGAAGAGGCAATGGCCAGACCCCCGTATCTGCCTTCAGATGTTTTCTTCTGTAGGCTAGAATATAGGTTCGTTTCATTTATTCCTTCCTTCATTCATGAATTCAATGACTGTTGATGGGATACTGTCCACATGGCAGGCTCTGTGTCAGGTCTTGGAATTGTGAGTCACTCTCTTAAACAACACGCCTAGGAATTGGCTCTGTCTCTTAGTCCTATCTGTTCTCTACCACCTCCTAACCAGCACCAACTCTAGTCCAGCCTGATCATTTGCCTCCCTGGTTGTTCTCACTCCTGGCCGGAATGTTATTGATTAGCTTATTAAATACTAGATGTTCAGTCTCATAACTGGATTCTTGACAGATCCCATCAGCTCTTAACATTCACCCCCAAGGTGGCTATTCCAGATGTCTCCCATTGCTTATCAAACCCCATCCTACTCTCCTCATTAGATATTTTCTATTTCCTTCCTGGGCAAGCAGAGGTCATGAACATGTTCTCCCAGCTTTGCTCTCCTGGATGGATGGACATGCTCAGTTACCATAATTTCATTCAGTATCACCTGGAGCTATGTACCTCCTTTAAGCCCTGGCTCAAAGCTCACCTTCTTTTAAAAAACCTTAATAGGAATAATACCATCACTAGAGTTTATTATGTATCTGGCCCTGGGCTGAGCATTTAACGTGAATTAGCCCAATTTTATCCTCACACAAAGCTATGAGGAGGGCATCACGTCCACTGGTAGACACGAAACAGAAGCAGAGGTTAAGTTAACTTGCCCGACGTTATTCCAGGGTGGGGCCGGGATGCAAGCCCGGATCTGCCTGGGACTCGAAATGTCCTGCTCCTCAGCACTGGGCTCACCCCACCCCTGTCACTTGTGCCTTCCCTGCGCACGCACACACTTCCTCTTCCCAGACAATCACCCCATCAATGACATCTGTCTTCTTGTCTGTTTCCCCGCCCTGGACTGGGAGTGCCCAGAGGGCAGAGATCCTGTCTGATTCACAGTGTCCTCCCTAACACCTGCCACTCCTGTTACGTGGTAGCCACTGGTGGGATTGTCGTCACAACTGAGGGGTTGAGGAGTGACACCAGAGAAGGCTGGGCTGCATCAGGACTGGTTCTCAGCAGAAGTGGTTGCTGTGCTAGGAGGTACACACTGGCAGGCTTAGGATTCACCTCCCTGCATCATTCATTCAACAAGCATGTATGGAGTGTCTTTTATTTTAGTTGCCAGAGACAAAAATGCAGATAAGAATCCCCACCTTCCCTCCCCCTCAGAAATCCCAGACTCCAGGGGGTGCAGGCACGTGCTTTCCCAGGCGACATGCCTAGGTTTCTACTCCCTGATTCCCTGTTTTTCCTCAATCCTGGGACACTTAACAGTGTTTGTTGTCAAACTGACTCATATCTATCTCCTACGAGTTCTATCTCCAATGTTCATCACTCAGGCTAAACAGCTGAAGAGCCATAAATTAAAGCGAGTACTGAACAGACAAAATCTGAAGGCTTAAAAGTCACCTCCCTCCTTGCAGAACTGTCACCCTGCACAGGGCTCCTCGTCTGGTCTGAGATAAGGCTCCAACTCCCACTTTTTTGTGACTGTAAGTCCTCAAATGAGCTCCTTCCAAGGGCAAGCCAGAGTGCCGACACTGCCTTTCTCTACCATATTGGATTATCTTCCACTGCCTCTCTTGAGGACCAGAGCACCTCGGTTTCCAGAGCTCATCCATTCTCCTCCTGCCACAGGCTGGGGGTGGGAATTTGCTCTTTAGGACTGGATGAGACAGGAGGGTACTTGCAGACCACCTCCCCCCGCCACTGACCTGGACCAGAGGCAGCCCCTATATTAAATCTACCAATACATCCACCCATCTTCAGCCCGACCATCAGGTGTATTCATGCCATGCACTGGTAAAAGTCACAGACAAGGAATGCAGGTCCATACAGGGTCTATGACCCCCCAAGCTGGTCACTTTGGGCTACACCATCCAGTGCATCCAGTGCTGTGTCCCCCCCACCTGGGGGTACAGGGAGGGAGATGTGAACCACAGTGGGCCTCTGCCTTTGAGCACTGAGGTCACCCACCTATCCATGCCACCCGTGGCCTATAGGGAGAGCTGGAGGCAGGGGCAACTGAGCTCACCTATGGCCTCTCCCAGGAGCTCCCAGCCTCACCAAGGACGATTCCAGGGCCCAGAGCCCTGGGCTCCCCATTGATGGCATGTCTCAGGCTGAGCCACCTCTGCCTGGAGCGTATAGCCCTGCCCTTGGCCCTGGCCCAGGAGTCCCTGCCACGGTCTGCCTGCTTCTCACCATTCGTGACAGAAGGGATGTTCCCATGCTGGGCATGTCCTGATCACTGGTTCCAGAGTTACAGATCCAGGACAGGGCTGGGAGTGACCTTTGGCTACTGACATGTGCCCAGTGTCACCCAGATGTCACTGCACAGGCATCTGTGCTCCCCCAACCCCCAACCTCCAACCCCCAACTCTAAATCAGGCAGTCTGGGCCTAATCTTCCTGTGCCAGGCCACCCTTCTCACCTTCTGCCTCCATGCTCTGCACAGGGAGCCCTGCCCTGCCTCCATCTTTTTATAACCCCATTCAGGGGGACAGGAGTGTGCAGATCTCCCTGAACCCAGTCTCCAGGGGAAGGAGCTGGTTGTGCAGCCACATTGGGGGTGTGGGGTCTGAGTTGCCCCAGGTACCACAGGAGGGCCCAGAGAACCTCATAGGAGGGGGTGCAGGAAGGGTCTGGATGGTCAGTGGCCTGCATGCCGCATTTGGGCTCTGAGGTCTGCAAGGAGGTGAGCCTCCAGGACACTAAGCTGGCCACCTGCGTCCTCCTGGGAAGAACCGTGGTCGGTGGCTTCCATGCATCTTCCTGGGACAGGCCACTGTGTTTCTCCCAGACTAAGCCCCAGGCAGACGCTCCCCAGCCCTGTCAGCATGAGGTCATCCTGCCGGTAGGAATTTCCTGTCCCTTAAACACCAAGCGGAGACAGTCCCGCCCACCGCTCCATCCGTGGGCTCCCAGACTCACCAAATCCCTCAGGCATTCATTGCCAGGCAGCACCAGGTCCTGGCCTCCGGGCCCCATCATCGCTGGAGACCAGCAGGTTCCACCACCCATGGCATAGAGTGAGGCCAAGTGGGCAGACCTGCTCACGGCCGGTGTTCTCTGCACCAGCCAAGCCCGCTTTCCTGAGCAGGGGACCCAGTGTCCCCTGGTACCCTGACCCTTCCAGTGCTTGGGAGTTGGTTGCAGGAACTCAGGGGAACTAAGACCTAGGCTTCAGAGTGAATTGTCAGGTGACTCTTAGGCTAAGAATGTGGGCATTCGCCACAAAATCTGTCTCCTAGTCAGATGAAGGTGACACAGACCCCACCCTGCTGGGATGTGAGCCCAGGTGGAAGTTCCTGGGTGTGTGCTCACGTCCTTTCCAGCATGCTCTGTGCACGACAGGAATGCATGCAACCTCTGTCCACTGTTAAAGCTGCGGGGGCGTGTCGTGTGCTCTTCTCGAGGGCTGTGCCTGTCATTTCTGGCCATGGGGGGCGGGGGGTCTGAGCCAGTGTCCTGTGGTTCAGTGTCTAAGATGGGCTCATAAACAGCAGGCTAGGGGCACTTGGGTGGCTCAGTGGCTGAGCTTCTGCCTTCAGCTCAGGTCATGATCCCGGGGTCCTAGGATTGGGACCTGCATTGGACTCCCGGCATGGAACCTGCTTCTCCCTCTGCCTATGTCTCTGCCTCTCTCTCTGTGTCTCTCATGGATAAATACATAAAATCTTAAAAAAAAAAAAAAAGAAAGAAACAGCAGGCTATGGTGGATGGGACCAGGCCAGGACTCTGTGAGGTTCCCTAAAAGAATAGCTGAAGGCAGAAGTAGAGTGTGTGTGTGAGTCAGTGTGTGTGTGTGTGTGTGTGTGTGTGTGTGTGTGTGTCTGTAGATTCTGGGAGACAATGAGACCCAACTGTCAAAATGTGACCAGAATGGGAAAGGGGGACATCTCTTTGCCCTGGAAGGGCCTTGACCTGTGAGGACACCAGGCACCCTGGGCCTCACATAGGCCTGGTGTTTGGAGTCCCAGGATGCAGCGTCCTGTCCAGACAGGTCCCTTTGGTCACAGAGCCACAGTCACGGGCGCCCTCAAGTGGCTTCACAGCAGCAAGAGGAGGATGGGGCTCATGATGGTGAGCATCTGTGATACCTCTCCCTTTCTCCTCCCAGACAAAACCTAGCCAGCTTCGGGGCAGCCAGGAGGAGTGAGTGGCTCAAGACAGGTCAAGAGACACCAAATCAGGATGAGTCTTGAAGATGTGTCCCCGTTTGCATCCACAGGCTGGTGAGATCTGAGAGAACCGGAATATTTAAGCATATGATAGTTCATTCATCACAATTCTTATCTATCCCCCCAATAAAATACCACTTACTGTATATCTTCTTCTTTTTTAAAATAGATTTTATATTTATTCATAAGAGACACACAGAGAGAGGCAGAGACATAACATAGGCAGAGGGAGAAGTAGGCTTCCTGCGGGAGGCTTCCAGTGTGGGACTCGATCCCAAGCTCTGGGATCACACCCTGAGCCAAGGCAGACGCTCAACCACTGAGCTACCCAGGGGTCTCTGTATGCCTTCTGATTACAACTCAGTATTTGTTTATTTAGAAAATGTGGACAACACAGAGAAAAGCATGAAAAAGCCAACCAAAGTTACTTGTAAGCTTACTCTTTACATTCTATATTAAACACACTGCTTTGTAATTCATCCATCTAGAAGCATACCGTGGATCGCTTCACATGCCAATAGATTTTCTTGTACATTATTTTTTAATAGTGGTTTAGCATGCCTTTTTGTAAGCCTGCCAAAAATTATGTAACCAATTCTTCTGTTGGACACCAAGGTGGCTTACAACCGTTAGCCATAAAACAAAGCTGTGATGACCAGCCTGAGAAACAAATCTATACATGCAAAGACACACACTCAAAATGAGTTTCTTAGGATGAGTTCCTAGGAAGATGCTTGCTGGTCAGGTGGTATGCACATTTTTAAGGCTTTGATACGTGCTGGCAAGTTGTCTTCCAAAAAGGTTGTTTCAATTTACACTCCTTCCTACAAAGTAGGAGAGTGCCTCCACAGCCTCACCCAAACTGCATATTATCCATCTTTTAAAATCTTTGTCAACTTCCAAGTAGAAAATGATCACCCTTAACTATTTAAATTCCCATTTCTTTGATTTTTGGTAAAGGTCATCAAAACATTTCACTGTTTTTGGTTCTTGTATACATTGCCTGTTTACATAATTTATTTTATTCCTGAATGCTTATGATGTCCCCGGCATTAAGCATTTGCTACTCAGTGTGCTCAGCTTTTCCTCATTGACTTTTAGGAACTCTTTATATAACTAACATTATTAGGACCTTGCTTGTTGTGTTATGAAGACTGCATTCTTGTTTGCCTTTTAACTTTGGGCTTGTCTGGACTTAACATAAGTTTTAAATGTTCATGCAGTCCAAACTGTCAACCTTGGTGTTACATCAAGAAAAGTTTTGCCCTCCTCCGGGAACAGCTCAGCGGCGGCGGCTCGCGCAGAGGAAGAAGCTCCGCGCGGAGGGGGCTGCGCGGCTCCGGGAACAGCTTGGAGGGGCTCGGGCGGCGGCTCCGCGGAGGGGGCTGCGGGGCTCCGGGAACAGCTCGGCGGCGGCGGCTCGCGCAGAGGAAGAAGCTCCGCGCGGAGGGGGCTGCGCGGCTCCGGGAACAGCTTGGAGGGGCTCGGGCGGCGGCTCCGCGGAGGGGGCTGCGCGGCTCCGGGAACAGCTCAGCGGCGGCGGCTCGCGCAGAGGAAGAAGCTCCGCGCGGAGGGGGCTGCGCGGCTCCGGGAACAGCTCGGAGAGGCTCGGGCGGCGGCTCCGCGGAGGGGGCTGCACCGCCGGGAGCGCGAATCCAACAGCGCAGGCCCCGGAGCACAGGGCGCCGGGACACAGCCCAGGATCCGGCCTCCCCCGGGACAGGCAGAGGCCGGGAGGGCCCAGGACAGCAAGGACGCTCCTGCCTGGAACTGAGCAGATCAGCGGCCCCGCCCCGGAGCCCCCAGGCCCTGCAGACCGAGAGCCCCGGAGCTACTGCGGGGGCTGGATCCAGGGTCCCAGAGCTGCCCCCGCCACTGTGGCTTCCTCCCGGGGCCTCACGGGGTCAACAACCCCCACCGAGCCCTGCACCAGGCAGGGGCAGAGCAGCTCCCCCAAGTGCCAACACCTGAGAATCAGCACAGCAGGCCCCTCCCCCAGAAGACCAGCGAGACGGACCAGTTCCAAGGGAAGTCAAGGGACTTAAACTACACAGAATCGGAAGATACTCCCCCGTGGTTTTTTTTGTTTTTTTTTTTTGTTTTTGTTTTTGTTTTTGTTTTTTTTTGTTTTGTTTTGTTTTGCGCTTTTTTTTTCTCTCTTTCTTCTTGATTTCTGATTGCTTCCCCCACCCCCCCTTTTTTCTTTTTTCTCCTTTCTTTCTTTTTCTTTCTTTTTCTTCTCTTTTTCCCCTATTTTTTTCTTCTTTCTCTTTTTTCTTTTTCTCTTTTCTTTCCTTCTCTCTCTTTTTCTCCTTTTCCCAATACAACTTGTTTTTGGCCACTCTGCACTGAACAAAATGACTAGAAGGAAAACCCCTCAAAAAAAAGAATCAGAAACAGCCCACTCTCCCACAGAGTTACAAAATATGGATTACAATTCAATGTCAGAAAGCCAATTCAGAAGCACTATTTTACAGCTACTGGTGGCTCTAGAAAAAACCATAAAGGACTCAAGAGACTTCATGACTGCAGAATTTAGATCTAATCAGGCAGAAATTAAAAATCAATTAAATGAGATGCAATCCAAGCTAGAAGTCCTAACGACGAGGCTTGACGAGGTGGAAGAACGAGTGAGTGACATAGAAGACAAGTTGATGGCAAAGAGGGAAACTGAGGAAAAAAGAGACAGGCAATTAAAAGACCATGAGGATAGATTAAGGGAAATAAATGATAGCCTGAGGAAGAAAAACCTACGTTTAATTGGGGTTCCCGAGGGCGCGGAAAGGGACAGAGGGCCAGAATATGTATTTGAACAAATCCTAGCTGAAAACTTTCCGAATCTGGGAAGGGAAACAGGCATTCAGATCCAGGAAATAGAGAGATCCCCCCCTAAAATCAACAAAAACCGTTCAACACCTCGACATTTAATAGTGAAGCTTGCAAATTCCAAAGATAAGGAGAAGATCCTTAAAGCAGCAAGAGAAAAAAAGTCCCTGACTTTTATGGGGAGGAATATTAGGGTAACAGCAGACCTCTCCACAGAGACCTGGCAGGCCAGAAAGGGCTGGCAGGATATATTCAGGGTCCTAAATGAAAAGAACATGCAACCAAGAATACTTTACCCCGCAAGGCTTTCATTCAAAATGGAAGGAGAGATAAAGAGCTTCCAAGACAGGCAGGAACTGAAAGAATATGTAACCTCCAAACCAGCTCTGCAAGAAATTTTAAGGGGGACTCTTAAAATTCCCCTTTAAGAAGAAGTTCAGTGGAACAATCCACAAAAACAAGGACTGAATAGATATGATGACACTAAACTCATATCTATCAATAGTAACTCTGAATGTGAACGGGCTTAATGACCCCATCAAAAGGCGCAGGGTTTCAGACTGGATAAAAAAGCAGGACCCATCTATTTGCTGTCTACAAGAGACTCATTTTAGACAGAAGGACACTTACAACCTGAAAATAAAAGGTTGGAGAACCATTTACCATTCAAATGGTCCTCAAAAGAAAGCAGGGGTTGCCATCCTTATATCAGATAAATTAAAATTTACCCCGAAGACTATAGTGAGAGATGAAGAGGGACACTATCTCATACTCAAAGGATCTATCCAACAAGAGGACTTAACACTCCTCAATATATATGCCCCGAATGTGGGAGCTGCCAAATATTTAAACCAATTAATAACCAAACTCAAGAAATACCTTGATAATAATACACTTATACTTGGTGACTTCAATCTAGCTCTTTCTACCCTGGATAGGTCTTCTAAGCATAATATCTCCAAAGAAACGAGAGCTTTAAATGATACACTGGACCAGATGGATTTCACAGATATCTACAGAACTTTACATCCAAACTCAACTGAATACACATTCTTCTCAAGTGCACATGGAACTTTCTCCAGAATAGACCACATACTGGGTCACAAATCGGGTCTGAACCGATACCAAAAGATCGGGATAGTCCCCTGTATATTCTCAGACCATAATGCCTTGAAATTAGAACTTAATCACAACAAGAAATATGGAAGGACCACAAACACGTGGAGGTTAAGGACCATCCTGCTAAAAGATGAAAAGGTCAACCAGGAAATTAAGGAAGAATTAAAAAGATTCATGGAAACTAATGAAAATGAATATACAACCGTTCAAAATCGTTGGGATGCAGCAAAAGCAGTCCTGAGGGGGAAATACATCGCAATACAAGCATACATTCAAAAACAGGAAAGATCTCAAATACAAAAGCTCACCTTACACATAAAGGAACTAGAGAAAAAGCAACAAATAGACCCCACCCCCAGCAGAAGAAGAGAGTTAATTAAAATTCGAGCAGAACTCAATGATATCGAGACCAAAAGAACTGTGGAACAGATCAACAGAACCAGGAGTTGGTTCTTTGAAAGAATTAATAAGATAGATAAACCATTAGCCAACCTTATTAAAAAGAAGAGAGAGAAGACTCAAATTAATAAAATCATGAATGAGAAAGGGGACATCACTACCAACACCAAGGAAATACAAACGATTTTAAAAACATATTATGAACAGCTGTACGCCAATAAATTAGGAAATCTAGAAGAAATGGACGCATTCCTGGAAAGCCACAAACTACCAAAACTGGAGCAGGAAGAAATAGAAAACCTGAACAGGCCAATAACCAGGGAGGAAATTGAAGCAGTCATCAAAAACCTCCCAAGACACAAGAGTCCAGGGCCAGATGGCTTCCCAGGGGAATTCTATCAAACGTTTAAAGAAGAAATCATACCTATTCTACTAAAGCTGTTTGGAAAGATAGAAAGAGATGGAGTACTTCCAAATTCGTTCTATGAGGCCAGCATCACCTTAATTCCGAAACCAGACAAAGACCCCACCAAAAAGGAGAATTACAGACCAATATCCCTGATGAACATAGATGCAAAAATTCTCAACAAGATATTAGCCAATAGGATCCAACAACACATTAAGAAAATTATTCACCATGACCAAGTAGGATTTATCCCTGGGACACAAGGCTGGTTCAACACTCGTAAAACCATCAATGTGATTCATCATATCAGCAAGAGAAAAACCAAGAACCATATGATACTCTCATTAGATGCAGAGAAAGCATTTGACAAAATACAGCATCCATTCCTGATCAAAACCCTTCAGAGTGTTGGGATAGAGGGAACTTTCCTCGACATCCTAAAAGCCATCTACGAAAAGCCCACAGCAAATATCATTCTCAATGGGGAAGCACTGGGAGCCTTTCCCCTAAGATCAGGAACAAGACAGGGATGTCCACTCTCACCACTGCTGTTCAACATAGTTCTGGAAGTCCTCGCCTCAGCAATCAGACAACAAAAAGACATTAAAGGCATTCAAATTGGCAAAGAAGAAGTCAAACTCTCCCTCTTCGCCGATGACATGATACTCTACATAGAAAACCCAAAAGCCTCCACCCCCAGATTGCTAGAACTCATACAGCAATTTGGTAGCGTGGCAGGATACAAAATCAATGCCCAGAAATCAATGGCATTTCTATACACTAACAATGAGACTGAAGAAAGAGAAATTAAGGAGTCAATCCCATTTACAATTGCACCCAAAAGCATAAGATACCTAGGAATAAACCTAACCAAAGAGGTAAAAGATCTATACCCTAAAAACTACAGAACACTTCTGAAAGAAATTGAGGAAGACACAAAGAGATGGAAAAATATTCCATGCTCATGGATTGGCAGAATTAATATTGTAAAAATGTCAATGTTACCCAGGGCAATTTATACGTTTAATGCAATCCCTATCAAAATACCATGGACTTTCTTCAGAGAGTTAGAACAAATTATTTTAAGATTTGTGTGGAATCAGAAAAGACCCCGAATAGCCAGGGGAATTTTAAAAAAGAAAACCTTAGCTGGGGGCATCACAATGCCAGATTTCAGGTTGTATTACAAAGCTGTGGTCATCAAGACAGTGTGGTACTGGCACAAAAACAGACACATAGATCAATGGAACAGAATAGAGAACCCAGAAGTGGACCCTGAAATGTACGGCCATCTAATATTCGATAAAGGAGGAAAGACTATCCATTGGAAGAAAGACAGTCTCTTCAATAAATGGTGCTGGGAAAATTGGACATCCACATGCAGAAGAATGAAACTGGACCACTCTCTTTCACCATACACAAAGATAAACTCAAAATGGATGAGAGATCTAAATGTGAGACAAGATTCCATCAAAATCCTAGAGGAGAACACAGGCAACACCCTTTTTGAACTTGGCCACAGTAACTTCTTGCAAGATACATCCACGAAGGCAAAAGAAACAAAAGCAAAAATGAACTATTGGGACTTCATCAAGATAAGAAGCTTTTGCACAGCAAAGGATACAGTCAACAAAACTAAAAGACAACCTACAGAATGGGAGAAGATATTTGCAAATGACATATCAGATAAAGGGCTAGTTTCCAAAATCTATAAAGAACTTATTAAACTCAACACCAAAGAAACAAACAATCCAATCATGAAATGGGCAAAAGACATGAAGAGAACTCTCACAGAGGAAGACATGGACATGGCCAACATGCACATGAGAAAATGCTCTGCATCACTTGCCATCAGGGAAATACAAATCAAAACCACAATGAGATACCACCTCACACCAGTGAGAATGGGGAAAATTAACAAGGCAGGAAACAACAAATGTTGGAGAGGATGCGGAGAAAAGGGAACCCTCTTACACTGTTGGTGGGAATGTGAACTGGTGCAGCCACTCTGGAAAACTGTGTGGAGGTTCCTCAAAGAGTTAAAAATAGACCTGCCCTACGACCCAGCAATTGCACTGTTGGGGATTTACCCCAAAGATTCAGATGCAATGAAACGTCGGGACACCTGCACCCCGATGTTTCTATCAGCAATGGCCACAATAGCCAAACTGTGGAAGGAGCCTCGGTGTCCATCGAAAGATGAATGGATAAAGAAGATGTGGTTTATGTATACAATGGAATATTACTCAGCAATTAGAAACGACAAATACCCACCATTTGCTTCAACGTGGATGGAACTGGAGGGTATTATGCTGAGTGAAATAAGTCAATCGGAGAAGGACAAACAGTGTATGTTCTCATTCATTTGGGGAATATGAATAATAGTGAAAGGGAATATAAAGGAAGGGAAAAGAAATGTTGGGAAATATCAGGAAGGGAGACAGAACATAAAGACTCCTAACTCGGGGAAACGAACTAGGGGTGGTGGAAGGGGAGGAGGGCGGGTGTTGGAGGGGAATGGGTGACGGGCACTGAGGTGGTCACTTGACGGGATGAGCACTGGGTGTTTTTCTGTATGTTGGTAAATTAAACACCAATAAAAAAAAAAAAAAAAAAAAAAAAAAAAAAAAAGAAAAGTTTTGCCCTTATCAAGAATACAAAAAACATTATTTTCTACACCCCCTCATTTATAATTTTTTTTATTTTTAAAAGGTTTTACTTATTTATTCATGAGAGACACTGAGAGAGAGGCAGAGACACAGGCAGAGGGAGAAGCAGGCTCCCTGCGGGGAGCCAGATGCAGGACTGGATCTCAGGACCCTGGGATCACACCCTGAGCCGAAGGCAGATGCTCAGCCACTCAACCACCCAGGTGCCCCCCATTTATAAGTTTCTTATTTACATTTTAATCTTTTATTCCTTTTGTATTTATTCTGATGTCTGAGTTATTTTTTTTAAGATTTTATTTATTTATTCATGAGAGACACACACACACAGAGAGAGAGAGAGAGAGAGAGGCAGAGACACAGGCAGAGGGAGAAGCAGGCTCCATGCTGGGACACCGGACTTGATCCCAGGATTCTGGGATCACACCCTGAGCCAAAGGCAGATACTCAACCATTGAGCCACCCAGGCGTCCCTAATGTCTGAGTTAAATTGAGAATCTAATTAACTTTTTTTTTTTCAGTTTTGGTCAATTTCCCCAACATTCTTTTTTTCTCTCCAAACCTTATTGGTGGAGCACTCTTACCTTTTTCCGAAGCTTTAACACGTTATTGTTCTGATTAATACTTTGAGTTTTCAAATGCTTATTAGCCATTTACATTTCTTCTTCCGTAAATGCCTACATACAGGTCCTTTGTTTTTTTCAGTGTCTCACTCTCTTGTGGACTGGAAAGAACACTTCCTTCATATATTGAAGACACAACTTCTTTTTGCTCATTGATATTGCAAATCCTTTCCCCAGTGTGAACTTGGAGAATTAATTTTTATAAAACATTTTGGCTGATAGAGGTTTTACATCTTCTGTAATCATATTAGTTGTCTTATTGATGGTTTCTGACTTGGTTGGTGGGCTTGGAAAAGCCTTCTGATCATCAAGGTCATATAAATTGTTACTTGAGGTTTATTTGGTTTTCTTCCCTTTTTAAAAAGATTTTATTTTTTTATTCATGAGAGACAGAGAGAGAAGCAGAGACACAGGCAGAGGGAGAAGCAGACTCCATCCACGGAGCCCGATGTGGGACTCAATCCCAGGACCCTGGAATCACGCCCTGAGCCAAAGGCAGATACTCAACCATTGAGCCACCCAGGTGGCCCAAGACTTTCAAAATGTTAACAAGTCTTTGTGGAAGAGTCATTATGATTCTCTGTAGGGGGAGAAGGGATGTCAGGTTACAAGCCAAATTTGGCTTTCACCCGTGTTTGGGGAAGGCTGTCCACTCTCTTCTGCTCGTGTTTTCCCCCTTGCCTCTCATCCTAGTCCTTCCTGTCTTCAAGGGGGGAATGGGGGTTGAGTTATCAGATCAAAAAGAAGCTGACACACACTGGTTCACATTCGGAGGAACTCATCTATCACAAGCCTGTTGCTTTCCTTCTTACCTGGGGCAGGTGCCACGCTGCCATCCTGGGTGAGTACACGTCGATTACTGACCTGAACTTTCCCTGTGTCAGCTGCCCCCAACATCTGCCCAGGGGCAACGCTAGGGGGGCATGTATATAGCCAGTGCCAGCAAGCCCTTTTGGCCAGGAGTCTCAAGACACATTTTCCAATCAGCTCGTTAATAATAAAGCTGATGGGTTAAATCTCTATCCATCTGTTTCACATATCTTATATTTATCAATTGGTTCCATATTTGGGAAGAGGGGAAAAAAAGAGTATTATTTATCAACCACCCTCCCCACCCCAACCCACCTGTAGGACACATATTGAGAGTATTTTCTGCATTTAAGGCTTTGTGGTCTTAAATCAGCTCCTCTAACTAAATGCAGGTGGAGACCTCTTAGAACCCAAGGACCAATACCTACTCCCTTCTGCCGTGGCTCTGCTTGGGAGGTAATGGGGGACCTGCAGGGGAGACCTGGAGACCACAGTCATAAGACATTATGTCCAAATATTTCCCAGGGCATGCATGTTTACAAACAACAATGTGCATCACCACCACTCAGAACGTCTGCCTGTGATTCATGACGGTGGCTCACCTTTGCCTCCGCCCCTGTGAGCACAAATACTTGGGAGCTGTTACCTGTAGCAAAGTGTCCGAACTTATTTTGACTCCAGAGCTTCTGTGCTCTACTGTGTGTCCTCCCTGCCCGGTTACTCAAGGAACTGAAGGTGTGGAAAGACCCCTGTCCTTGCTGCCAGTCCTGGGTCACATCTGTTACAGGTCATCTGGTCCCATAAAAGAGAGGGGGGCTGGCAGTGGAGGCGGCCACCCTTCTGGGCACATCAGCCACCAGGGGAAGAGGACAGGATGTAACCCCTGAACAGAACTTTGTGAGAAGGGAATCAGCACAGGACTCCAGGTTCATGAGGTGTGGCAGGGGGATGCACCACAGTTCTCCTTCATCACAGTCACCAGGTAGTGGTAGGATTGCTGGCCAGGGCGGAGGAATAGTACTGAAAGACTGAAGGGCACTTGGTGACCCCTTTGCCTTTGGGCCCCTTTGTCAGTGTGCATGTTGGAGGGAGAGGTGGGTAGAGGTGGGGCCGGGGCAGGGGGTTGAAGGTGATTGACAATGGGAAAACCCATTGATGTAGAAACAGATTCTCAGTCATTTTTTTAAAATAAGGTTTTATTTATTTATTCATGAGAGACACACAGAGAGAGGCAGAGACATAGGCAGAGGGAGAAGCAGGCTCCCTGCAGGGAGCCCGATGTGGGACTTGATGCCAGGACTCTGGGATTACACCCTGAGCCAACAGCGCTGAACCACTGAGCCACCCAGGTGCCCCCATCAGTGATCTTTAAAGGCTTCATGTTGGCACAGCTGGCAAGGGCAGACCCATAGCAGCAATCATGGCTGGCATTTTGGAGACCTTAAAAGTATGCTAAGCATCACGCAAAACCACTACAGGCCAGAAAGTGTCCATGGGGGAACAGGGGAGGGAGAGTAAAAAGTTTAGCTGAAAATGCACTTTTAGGAGAGGTCTTGGCCTCTGCCTAGGGTGCCAGGGGCAGCCTGTCACTGGCTCATTAGAAACATCCCAAAACCACCATCAGAGGCTACGTGAAAGAGCTCTGGGGACTGTCAGGCAGGACTGTGTGATTGGAGGTCACGGGGTGAAGGGTGGGCAGGTAAAGGCAGCTACTGAAGCCCACCAGCCCTGTGCTCCAGCATCCCGGGGTCCTGAGCATCTCCTCACTCTGTGCCCTCCCACAGAGAACCGAGGGCCCGCGGCCTGACAGAGGCCCGCCAGCTCCGTCCTCAGCTTGGGGCAGCTCCCCCATCTCAGAGGAAGAGCATCCTGCTGGCAAGTACAGGCTTGAGAAACACAGTTTACTGAAGCTATCTCCACACCTCCCCTCCCGTGACTGCTGAGGTCCTCTGATAATCCCAGGACTCCCACAGGCCATCAACTCTTCTCGGTAAGACACACAGCAACCCCTCCCTCCTGCCCATGCTCTGGAGGACAGACGACCCAATGTTGCTGGAATCCTAACAAGCACATTTAGATCCAAATTCAGGTTCGGGATTCAGTTCATCTTCTCAGCCAGAGAAGATAAAAGCTCCATGACCAAGGGGAAATATCCCTGTGGACGATCATGTCTTTGTTTATCTATTTATTTTGAAAAGTTATCTTGGGGGGAGGGGCAAGACCGCGGAAGAGTAGGGTCTCCAAGTCACCTGTCCTCAACAAATTACCTAGAAAACCTTCCAATCATCCTGAAAATCTACGAATTCGGCCTGAGATTTAAAGAGAGACCAGCTGGAACGCTACAGTGAGAAGAGTTCGCGCTTCTATCAAGGTAGGAAGACGGGGAAAACAGAAATAAAGACACAAAAGGCCTCCAAGGGGGAGGGCCCCGCGAGGAGCCGGGCTGAGGCCGGGGCGAGTGTCCCCAGGACAGGAGAGCCCCGTCCCGGAGGAGCAGGAGCTGCACCAACCTTCCCCGCGGAAAGGGGCTGGCAGGGAGTTAGAGCAGGACCCAGGAGGGCGGGGATGCCCTCGGGCTCCCTGGGACAGTAACAGAGGAACTGCGCCCCGGGAGATGCGCCGAGCTCCCTAAGGGCTGCAGCGCTCGGCGGGACCCGGAGCAGCTCGGAGGGGCTCGGGCGGCGGCTCCGCGGAGGGGGCTGCGGGCGGGAGCGAATCCAACAGCGCAGGCCCCGTAGCACAGGGCGCCGGGACACAGCCCGGGATCCGGCCTCCCCCGGGACAGGCAGAGGCTGGGAGGGCCCAGGACAGCAAGGACGCTCCTGCCTGGAGCTGAGCAGATCAGCGGCCCCGCCCCGGAGCCCCCAGGCCCTGCAGAGGGGAGAGCCCCGGAGCTACTGCGGGAGCTGACTCCAGGGTCCCAGAGCTGCCCCCGCCACTGTGGCTTCCTCCCGGGGCCTCACGGGGTGAACAACCCCCACTGAGCCCTGCACCAGGCAGGGGCAGAGCAGCTCCCCCAAGTGCTAACACCTGAGAATCAGCACAGCAGGCCCCTCCCCCAGAAGACCAGCGAGACGGACCAGTTCCAGGGGAAGTCAAGGGACTTAAAGTATACAGAATCGGAAGATACTCCCCCGTGTTTTTTTTGTTGTTGTTGTTTTGTTTTGTGCTTTTTTTTTCTTTCTTCTTGATTTCTGATTGCTTCCCCCACCCCACCCTTTTTTTCCCTTTTTTCTCCTTTCTTTTTCTTTTTCTTCTCTTTTTCCCCTTTTTTTTCTTCTTTTTTTTCTTTTTCTCTTTTCTTTCCTTCTCTCTCTTTTTCTCCTTTTACCAATACAACTTGTTTTTGGCCACTCTGCACTGAGCAAAATGACTAGAAGGAAAACCTCACCTCAAAAAAAAGAATCAGAAACAGCCCTCTCTCCCACAGAGTTACAAAATATGGATTACAATTCAATGTCAGAAAGGCAATTCAGAAGCACTATTTTACAGCTACTGGTGGCTCTAGAAAAAAGCATAAAGGACTCAAGAGACTTCATGACTGCAGAATTTAGATCCAATCAGGCAGAAATTAAAAATCAATTAAATAAGATGCAATCCAAGCTAGAAGTCCTAATGACGAGGGTTAACGAGGTGGAAGAACGAGTGAGTGACATAGAAGACAAGTTGATGGCAAAGAGGGAAACTGAGGAAAAAAGAGACAAGCAATTAAAAGCTCATGAGGATAGATTAAGGGAAATAAATGACAGCCTGAGGAAGAAAAACCTACGTTTAATTGGGGTTCCTGAGAGTGCCGAAACGGACAGAGGGCCAGAATATGTATTTGAACAAATCCTAGCTGAAAACTTTCCTAATCTGGGAAGGGAAACAGGCATTCAGATCCAGGAAATAGAGAGATCCCCCCCTAAAATCAACAAAAACCGTTCAACACCTCGACATTTAATAGTGAAGCTTGCAAATTCCAAAGATAAGGAGAAGATCCTTAAAGCAGCAAGAGAAAAAAAGTCCCTGACTTTTATGGGGAAGAATATTAGGGTAACAGCAGACCTCTCCACAGAGACCTGGCAGGCCAGAAAGGGCTGGCAGGATATATTCAGGGTCCTAAATGAGAAGAACATGCAACCAAGAATACTATATCCAGCAAGGCTTTCATTCAAAATGGAAGGAGAGATAAAGAGCTTCCAAGACAGGCAGGAACTGAAAGAATATGTAACCTCCAAACCAGCTCTGCAAGAAATTTTAAGGGGGACTCTTAAAATTCCCCTTTAAGAAGAAGTTCAGTGGAACAATCCACAAAAACAAGGACTGAATAGATATGATGACACTAAACTCATATCTATCAATAGTAACTCTGAACGTGAACGGGCTTAATGACCCCATCAAAAGGCGCAGGGTTTCAGACTGGATAAAAAAGCAGGACCCATCTATTTGCTGTCTACAAGAGACTCATTTTAGACAAAAGGACACCTACAACCTGAAAATAAAAGGTTGGAGAACCATTTACCATTCAAATGGTCCTCAAAAGAAAGCAGGGGTTGCCATTCTTATATCAGATAAATTAAAATTTACCCCAAAGACTATAGTGAGAGATGAAGAGGGACACTATCTCATACTCAAAGGATCTATCCAACAAGAGGACTTAACAATCCTCAATATATATGCCCCGAATGTGGGAGCTGCCAAATATTTAAACCAATTAATAACCAAACTGAAGAAATACTTAGATAATAATACACTTATACTTGGTGACTTCAATCTAGCTCTTTCTACCCTCGATAGGTCTTCTAAGCACAACATATCCAAAGAAACGAGAGCTTTAAATGATACACTGGACCAGATGGATTTCACAGATATC
Organism: Vulpes lagopus; assembly: GCF_018345385.1. NCBI lineage: Eukaryota > Metazoa > Chordata > Mammalia > Carnivora > Canidae > Vulpes > Vulpes lagopus. Next base: position 115,356,853 of record NC_054827.1, read on the forward strand.
TACAGAACTTTACATCCAAACTCAACTGAATACACATTCTTCTCAAGTGCACATGAAACTTTCTCCAGAATAGACCACATACTGGGTCACAAATCGGGTCTGAACCAATACCAAAAGATCGGGATAGTCCCCTGTATATTCTCAGACCATAATGCCTTGAAATTAGAACTTAATCACAACAAGAAGTTTGGAAGGACCACAAACACGTGGAGGTTAAGGACCATCCTGCTAAAAGATGAAAAGGTCAACCAGGAAATTAAGGAAGAATTAAAAAGATTCATGGAAACTAATGAGAATGAAGATACAACCATTCAAAATCTTTGGGATGCAGCAAAAGCAGTCCTGAGGGGGAAATACATCGCAATACAAGCATCCATTCAAAAACTGGAAAGATCTCAAATTCAAAAGCTCACCTTACACATAAAGGAACTAGAGAAAAAGCAACAAATAGACCCCACCCCCAGCAGAAGAAGACAGTTAATTAAAATTCGAGCAGAACTCAATGATATCGAGACCAAAAGAACTGTGGAACAGATCAACAGAACCAGGAGTTGGTTCTTTGAAAGAATTAATAAGATAGATAAACCATTAGCCAATCTTATTAGAAAGAAGAGAGAGAAGACTCAAATTAATAAAATCATGAATGAGAAAGGAGAGATCACTACCAACACCAAGGAAATACAAACGATTTTAAAAACATATTATGAACAGCTGTACGCCAATAAATTAGGAAATCTAGAAGAAATGGACGCATTCCTGGAAAGCCACAAACTACCAAAACTGGAGCAGGAAGAAATAGAAAACCTGAACAGGCCAATAACCAGGGAGGAAATTGAAGCAGTCATCAAAAACCTCCCAAGACACAAGAGTCCAGGGCCAGATGGCTTCCCAGGGGAATTCTATCAAACGTTTAAAGAAGAAATCATACCTATTCTACTAAAGCTGTTTGGAAAGATAGAAAGAGATGGAGTACTTCCAAATTCGTTCTATGAGGCCAGCATCACCTTAATTCCGAAACCAGACAAAGACCCCACCAAAAAGGAGAATTACAGACCAATATCCTTGATGAACATGGATGCAAAAATTCTCAACAAGATACTAGCCAATAGGATCCAACAACACATTAAGAAAATTATTCACCATGACCAAGTAGGATTTATCCCTGGGACACAAGGCTGGTTCAACACTCATAAAACAATCAATGTGATTCATCATATCAGCAAGAGAAAAACCAAGAACCATATGATACTCTCATTAGATGCAGAGAAAGCATTTGACAAAATACAGCATCCATTCCTGATCAAAACCCTTCAGAGTGTTGGGATAGAGGGAACTTTCCTCGACATCTTAAAGGCCATTTACGAGAAGCCCACAGCAAATATCATTCTCAATGGGGAAGCACTGGGAGCCTTTCCCCTAAGATCAGGAACAAGACAGGGATGTCCACTCTCACCACTGCTGTTCAACATAGTTCTGGAAGTCCTCGCCTCAGCAATCAGACAACAAAAAGACATTAAAGGCATTCAAATTGGCAAAGAAGAAGTCAAACTCTCCCTCTTTGCCAATGACATGATACTCTACATAGAAAACCCAAAAGCCTCCACCCCAAGATTGCTAGAACTCATAGAGCAATTTGGTAGTGTGGCAGGATACAAAATCAATGCCCAGAAATCAATGGCATTTCTATACACTAACAATGAGACTGAAGAAAGAGAAATTAAGGAGTCAATCCCATTTACAATTGCACCCAAAAGCATAAGATACCTAGGAATAAACCTAACCAAAGAGGTAAAAGATCTATATCCTAAAAACTATAGAACACTTCTGAAAGAAATTGAGGAAGACACAAAGAGATGGAAAAATATTCCATGCTCATGGATTGGCAGAATTAATATTGTAAAAATGTCAATGTTACCCAGGGCAATTTATACGTTTAATGCAATCCCTATCAAAATACCATGGACTTTCTTCAGAGAGTTAGAACAAATTATTTTAAGATTTGTGTGGAATCAGAAAAGACCCCGAATAGCCAGGGGAATTTTAAAAAAGAAAACCATAGCTGGGGGCATCACAATGCCAGATTTCAGGTTGTACTACAAAGCTGTGGTCATCAAGACAGTGTGGTACTGGCACAAAAACAGACACATAGATCAATGGAACAGAATAGAGAACCCAGAAGTGGATCCTGAAATGTATGGTCATCTAATATTCGATAAAGGAGGAAAGACTATCCATTGGAAGAAATACAGTCTCTTCAATAAATGGTGCTGGGAAAATTGGACATCCACATGCAGAAGAATGAAACTGGACCACTCTCTTTCACCATACACAAAGATAAACTCAAAATGGATGAGAGATCTAAATGTGAGACAAGAGGCCATCAAAATCATAGAAGAGAACACAGGCAACACCCTCTTTGAATTCGGCCACAGTAACTTCTTGCAAGATACATCCACAAAGGCAAAAGAAACAAAAGCAAAAATGAACTATTGGGACTTCATCAAGATGAGAAGCTTTTGCACAGCAAAGGATACAGTCAACAAAACTCAAAGACAACCTACAGAATGGGAGAAGATATTTGCAAATGACGTATCAGATAAAGGGCTAGTTTCCAAAATCTATAAAGAACTTATTAAACTCAACACCAAAGAAACAAACAATCCAATCATGAAATGGGCAAAAGACATGAAGAGAAATCTCACAGAGGAAGACATGGACATGGCCAACAAGCACATGAGAAAATGCTCTGCATCACTTGCCATCAGGGAAATACAAATCAAAACCACAATGAGATACCACCTCACACCAGTGAGAATGGGGAAAATTAACAAGGCAGGAAACAACAAATGTTGGAGAGGATGCGGAGAAAAGGGAACCCTCTTGCACTGTTGGTGGGAATGTGAACTGGTGCAGCCACTCTGGAAAACTGTGTGGAGGTTCCTCAAAGAGTTAAAAATAGACCTGCCCTACGACCCAGCAATTGCACTGTTGGGGATTTACCCCAAAGATTCAGATGCAATGAAACACCGGGACACCTGCACCCCGATGTTTCTATCAGCAATGGCCACAATAGCCAAACTGTGGAAGGAGCCTCGGTGTCCATCGAAAGATGAATGGATAAAGAAGATGTGGTTTATGTATACAATGGAATATTCCTCAGCAATTAGAAACGACAAATACCCACCATTTGCTTCAACGTGGATGGAACTGGAGGGTATTATGCTGAGTGAAATAAGTCAATCGGAGAAGGACAAACAATGTATGTTCTCATTCATTTGGGGAATATGAATAATAGTGAAAGGGAATATAAAGGAAGGGAAAAGAAATGTTGGGAAATATCAGGAAGGGAGACAGAACATAAAGACTCCTAACTTGGGGAAACGAACTAGGGGTGGTGGAAGGGGAGGAGGGCGGGTGTTGGAGGGGAACGGGTGACGGGCACTGAGGTGGGCACTTGACGGGATGAGCACTGGGTGTTTTTCTGTATGTTGGTAAATTGAACACCAATAAAAATTAATTAAAAAAAAAAAGAAAAGTTATCTTGGATCTCAGAGTTAACATTTTTTCAGCCTGCTGCAGGGCTCTGACACGGACCCTGGCATGCAAAGCACACATGAGGGGGAGGCTGCCTATAGAAGTGGGAAGTCATCTTAAGGGATTTAGGGAAAAGTAGACCCTAGGCCTTCTGAGGCCTTGATCATCATTTACGGCTGGGATGCTGATGTGTCTGAGAAGCAGCAGGGCTGTTGCTGCCAAACAAAACCAGATTTATAAGTAAAGAGGGCATTGTCACGGCGGCATCAAATACTGGGCAAGTTAAGCATATTGTTAAGTACTGAACATCACAGGCCTTAGCCAAGACTCTCCCTCTTTTTGTCCACTCCTCAGACTCCATTCACTCTTTTATGCAATATTTGAGGAGGAAGCACTCCTAAACCCATAGAGTCTAGGCATCTCTTTTAGCTTCTTGAATTTCAAGTTAAATTTGTAATTTATTTGCTTAGCAGTAGTCCTTGATGAGAATGTATATCTTGTCTGTGAAATGTTTAGAAGCATAAAACATCCTCAAAAGTCAACTTGGCCTGTTTCTCTTCCTGTAAAGGCATAATCTCTGTGTAAGTTCTTTTTGAGTTTGAGAAACAGAAAACCCAACTAAAAGTAGTTCAGAGAATAAAGGGATTTATTGGCTTTTATAACCTGAAGACCAGAAGTAATTGGGTGGGCTTCATGGCCAGTTTGATCTAGCAGTTTAGTGAGGAAATTAAAGATGGTGTTTTTTGCTATCTTTATGCTCTGACTTCATCTTCTCTGAAAGCTTCATCCTAAAGCTGGTCTCCCTTGTGATGGCAAAAGGGTTGCAGTGGTTTCTGGCTTCACATGCCTTCCAGAAGGTCAGAGAGTATTCTTTCCACAAGTGCTCTCAGAACAGTGAGTAAGCATTTTTGTTTTTCAGAAATGCCTCACCTTATGGCCCAGAGCACTAAATTGGGTCACATGTTCCCTGGAGAAGGCTATGGACTGACTGGCTCAGGCAGTCACAGTGATAAAGGATTTGTGATTGTCCTGGTTGACTTAGACAAAAAAGAAGTCACTCTTAGAGCATTCACATCACACGGCTGCTACACAGCGGGGTGTGGGTAAGGAGCGGGTATTGAGGACATTACCACATGGTCTACCACACTTTCCCTAGCATCCCTGGTGTCCCTGGCAAGTTGTACCCAGCTTTCCGTCCCATGGATGGAAAGCTTATCACTACCGAGGAAGCTCATGCTATAGTAGGTCAGCTGTGACATGGTCCCTCAGGACTCTACTCCTAACTCCACCATCTGAGTCCATATGGAGCAAAGCCATCTCACCCTTTAAGAGATTGCCCTTCGTCCTTCTGAGGAGAAAGGTGAGATACTGATTTTTCAGAGAATGTGAGGAAAATGAGTAACCATCCTTCTTCCTTCCAAACTCTCATTGGGGTTCTGCCTCGAGAAGGCCATTCTCAGGGCTGTGTCTTACATCAGCATCCGTGACAAAGAGAGGCATATTGAAGTCCTAAAAGAGGATGGAGAGCATCTTTGAAATGTTTGCTTTTGGGTAATCTTTGTGAGTTCCCCATTCCAGTCATCTTGCTTGTGGCATGTCTTGCTCATCCTCAGGTATGGGATGGAGTTTCTCTCCTGCAGCCAGTTTAGGGTGCATGAGACTGTGCTATGTTCAAGGATTATAATTATTCCTGAGGGTCAGGTCTCACCTGGCCTGGTGGGTGTCACATAAGCAGAACATGTTATGTTATATTCTAATTACTACACTTTCAGCAATAAAATAAGCTATTTCTTGCCCCCTATGTCAATCCACTGGCTTAAATGTCCACCTTATCCCATATGCTAATACCAAAGACTGCAATTAGGCCACATGAAAATAATGATATGTGTAAACTTTTATTCTAATCTTTACTCCTCATTTCTTTTTCATGTTTTATTGTATCAAAAGAACTTTTTATTTTTTAATTTTTATTTATTTATGATAGTCACACAGAGAGAGAGAGAGAGAGAGAGAGAGAGAGAGGCAGAGACACAGGCAGAGGGAGAAGCAGGCTCCATGCACCGGGAGCCTGACGTGGGATTCGATCCCGGATCTCCAGGATCATGCCCTGGGCCAAAGGCAGGTGCTAAACCGCTGTGCCACCCAGGGATCCCTCAAAAGAACTTTTAAAAATTAATAACAGTGGTAACTCCTAGATGGTAAATTCCCCAAGAGCAGACATAACTCTTACATGACTTCGTATCCCAGCACCCAGCACTTGGGATATATCCCTGAGAGATTGAACATGCGTGTGGACAGTGATGAGACCAAATATAAAAATACACCTTCAACTTACAGCCTGCAGCAGCCTGCCTGGGAAACCAATCAGGTTACCTACAATAATTGGTCTAGGAAGCTGGCCTGCCATAAGCCAGACGTGTAGGAGGCCAGATCACTATCTCTAGCAGCCATTTAGGAAACAAAGCAATAACTTCTGTAACATCAGCCCTAAATAATGAAGAGCTTCCCGGGTTTTTGTCTTGGTTTCCAACTTAGGATCAACCAGAGAAAGCCAAATACGAACCCCAACCAAGCACACTGGATACCTTGCTTCTAGTCAGCCCACCAACAGCCTCCAACCAGAGCACATCTGAAGCTTTCCCTTCTTCCACTATAAAGCTGCTCCCTGCTCTGTCTGCTTTTGTCTCTGCCCAGATGCAGTTGATAGTGACTGACTTCTTTTCTATGGCAAGTTCAGAATAAATAGACTTTGCTTTTGTCATTTGGTTAGATTTATTTTTTTTCCACATAGTAGATGCTCAATAATTGTTGAGTGGAGGAAGATATGAATGAAATATATTATGAGGAATTCCGAGTAGATACAATGTTCCCCATCTTTACTGAGCCACAATTGACATAACATTCTATAAGTTTAAGGCATACAGTGTGGTGATTTGATACACACAAATATACATAATTTTTATTTGCTAGTCATACATCAATAAAGCTGGAAAACAATCCACATTAAAAAAAAAAAGAACAAAAGAAGGAAATAGGGAATCTGTTTTGTTTCTTTGCATAGAGAGTCTACTAGCTTTTTGCCCCTTGATGTAATTTTCTCTATTAAACATGCTCAGGTCATGAAAAGCAAAGAATACAATGTCTGACTTGCCTGAACCACGATGTCAAAATGTGGGTTCTGATTCAGTAGGTCTGGGGCGGCGCCTGGAAGTCTGCATTCTGGGTTCCACAGGAAGCCGGTGCTGCTGGGCTAGGTGAGAGCTTTGCAGTCTGTGAAGTAGCTCCACACAGGGAGCCTCATTTCTGTTCCCATCTTTCAAAACCCAGATGGATGGCCTACATCTCAGATATAGAAACTGCAAGTGATGGTCCAATGTGAAAGCCAATTACTCTAGAAAAGATACAGAAAACAGTGTATATTTTGATTCCAATAAAAAGGAAATGATGTTCTCAGGCAGCCTTGCTATTCAGAAACAAACACTTTTCATCATGCTTTGATTAAAGGTAAGGTGCTTTCTTAATCTAGATCCATCGACGGCACAGCTGGGCAAATCTCAGTTTGGAAAATTATTGCCAAATGTTGTGGAATCTCCCTTGCCATGCTAGGGAGAGAAGGATACTTGAGGAATTACCTTGCTTCGCTGAATGTTGCAGATCCTGGGACTTGTGCGTGATGGTTACCAAAACCACCGCTAACGAACACCTTTCCAGATTATGACTCATTCCCCTGAGCCCACTCTTTATAATGTCTGTTCAGCCCGACTTGTCCTGAGCCCTCCTTTTGTCATCTGACTTGCAGACAGGTGCCTGATATCCTTTGATATACTGTACATGACATCCTAACAAACTCTTCTCTTTAATCAGGAGAATCAGACATATGCCACCATCAGAAGTCGGGTGGGGCGAGCACAGAGCAGATGTGTTCCTGCAGGTCAGATGGGATGAGTGGATTTGGAACATACACTTGGCATAATCTTTAAATTAATGCTAGGATCTAATTTTAAAATAAAACCCCACATTTTTCACAGGATGGAGACAACAAAGCTAGCAGCTTTAAACAGCAGCAAATAAAACAAAAGTCCTGAGATAACTTTTCATAAATCCACTTAGAAGTACAACATTACCTGAGAAAATTCTTAGGCCAGGTGGTCTCATCTTTTTAAAATATCCAAGGAAAAACACTTTCACATTCAAGCATCAATAGGCATAGGTATCTATGGATTTTAAAGCAGCCTTGCAAATACAGGCAAATAAATGATTTGGCCATACATATTAATTTTTAAAAATCTTATTGCCAGATGCATGTTCACAATAGGATAAATATAAGTTAGTATTTTCTGACAATTCCACAGCACTGTTTTCTTTCAAAAGAGGAATAAGCACGTAACAAAGCATCTATACCGATGGGTGTGTCAAGAAGTGCTGGGATGAGATGCAGGTGGTGAGCAAGAGACTGGATGAATTATCTAGGAAGGGCCCTTGAAGCCGAGATGTCTGAGATTCTTTGTCTAACATGTCCATTCATTTCCTCCACTCCAACTCAAGACTGCTGCATGTGGCCGAGGAAGGGCCATGCTGGCCATCGGTATCATTTCCGGAAGAAGAGAGACCGATCGAACTGCTTTCCTAGAATTTCTTTCTCTCATCCCAAACAGGCTCCTTATTTTCATCTTTTCACTTTTGGGAGGCAGTGAGAAAACAGAAAGTTTATATTCTTTGCTTAATAGGTTGGAATCCTAGCTCTGCCACTTACTGTCCAGTGACCTTGAGAAAGTTGGCTAGTTGTTCTGAGCTACTTTTCTTTCTTTTTAAAAAATATATTTTATTTATTCATTTGCAAGAGAGAGAACACAAGCAGAGGGGAGGGGCAGAGGGAGAAGCAAGACTCCCTGCTGAGCAGGGAGCCTGACATGGGACTCGATCTCAGGACCCTGAGATCATGACCTGAGCTGAAAGGCAGACATTTCACCAACTGAGCCACTCAGGTGCCCTGCTCTGAGCCTCTATAATCATCTTATTATATATGCATATATTCATTGTGTACTGAGATTTACTGCATGTCAAGGGTTTACTGCATTGTGCTTAGGTTTGGGGAGTGTGACAGTGAACGAGACACCTCTGCCTGCCCCCAAGGCATTTGTAATCTAGTGAAGGACATGGAAATAAGCAAGGACATAGCAATGGAATCTGCTGGTGATACTAGGTTCAGTGTGGGTGCAAGAGACTGCACAGGAGAGCACCCAGTCAGCATCATTTTTTCTAAAGAGGCAGCTTTTAGTGGCAATGGAGTGTCAGTGTTAGATAAAAGATGGAGTGCAGCTGATGGAGGCATGTAGGAGCCCAGGGGATGGAACATTGTCCATTATGGCCGCAGCCTGGCTTTGGGGAGGGAGTGCGGAGGCAGGAAGAAGAAGAGGTGAGACATGCAGCTTGTGAATCAATCATGAATCAGAGCATGACCCTTCTAAGTCTCAAGATAAGGACATTGTGGGGCGCCAGGGTGGCTCAATCGGTTAAGCACCTCACTCTTGATTTCAGCTCAGGTCATGATTTCAGGGTCGTGGGACTGAGCCTTGCTTTGACTCCACACTGAGCATGGAGCCTGCTTAAGATTCTCCCTCTCCCTCTGCTTTCCTCACTACTCTATCTCTCTCTCTGGAAGAAGAAGAAGGAGAAGGAGAAGGAGAAGGAGGAGAAAAGAGGGAGGGGGAGGAGGAAGATGACGATATTGGACTTGAGGGATCTTGTAGGAAATGACAGGTCTTGATTCCTCCCTTTCTCCATCCTGCTCCATCCATGTCCATAGAAAGTCATGTAGCTCTGCTTCCAAAACATAGCCCTGACCCTCCTCCTCCATACCTACTGCCACTGTTCTGGTTAATGCAAGTCCAAACAAGCCACAGCCTGGCTTCTTTGGCCCAGGTGAGAGACCATGCTGGTCTGAACTGAGGCAGTGGCATGGGTAAGGGGAAAAGTGAGTTTACCTTGGATATAACTCTTTAATACTGAGTTAGTGCTGTGCATTCCAAGATGAGGAAAGACAGACACAGTTCCCACTCTTGTGGATATTATTGTGGAAGATATATGAATTAATCATATCTGGAAGAGATATGAATTAATAAAAAGTCACATAAATAAAGTTGTGACATTGAAAAGTACTCTGTAGACCTGCTAGGTACAGGTGGCAGTTGGTACAGTCGGAGCTTTTAATGGAGAATGTCAAGATGGTCAGGGAATGCTTTCCCAGGGAGCAAATCTAAGAGTGAGTAGCAGTTCATTGAGCTGAAAAGAAAAGGTGCAGCCATTCCAGGCAGAGGGGCCTGGAGAGAAAAGCCCAGGGATGTGAGGCACCCAGAGCAGAGCAGGGGCCATGTGTACAAGCTCTGGCCGGAGAGGGTGTCAGGGAGCCTGCTGGGCTCATGGGCCACCTGAATGCATTTCATCTTCCTCCAAGGAGCAACAAGAAGTCCTGGAGCGTATCAGAGTAGCTGATGTGGTAGAGATGGTTCATATTTTGAAAGACACACTGCTCCTGCATGGAGACTGGATTTGGGGTAGATGGTTGGAAAGATGGTGGGCAAAGGGGGTACAGTGAGGAGGCTCTTGACAGGGTATAGGGGAAGAATCATGGAACTTTGGAGTGGAGACTTAATGGTGGGGCTGAAGAAAGCAGATGTTGTCTTTGAGAGAAACTTAGGTAAAAAGGACAGCATTTGGTGACAGAGAATTGTCCACAGTGACCCCTGGAAATGGTGCTTCTCAGACCTGTTGTCTGACATGTGGAACCTGTCCACCCCCAGTCAAAGGGAAAGCTGGAGAAGTCTGTTGACCAAAGGCTTGACCACAGAGTTCGTCAAGCCTTTGGTCAACACTCAGGAAGTTCTGTTACTGAAAAGGAGGGAGAGAATGGGTAATAGGGGACAATCAATATTCTCCACCAGAGAAGTGATGCCTGAACCCATTAAACTAAAAAACCACACTCAGCGACAGTGTGCTCTTCAAAGACCTTGTGGCCTTCTCTGGAAGCACCCAAACCCCATGTTGGGACCAAAGGAAGGCTACTGCACTCAAAGAGAAGATGCCCAGGCTGAGTCCCCTCATATAACAGTTAAATGTCTTTAGCATTTGAACTAATAAGAGGTGGATTTCTCTAATGAGGGTGGGCAGGAAAAGACTCCACGGCCGAAGAAAAATTGAGGAGATGCCTAAGTCATTTCTGATGAAACTTGCTCTATGTTTTATGGCAGTTGCATGCTGTGAATGCCACCAGGAAGCTGCCACAAGGTGAAGACAGGCCTCACTGTGTGCAGCAGGGGAGGCGATGTGCCCGGGCTACCCTGCCTCCTCCACCTGCAGCGTGGCAGTCTTTTGGCCACAAGAAATTATTCATTAAGTAGCTTTCAGTGTGCAAAGCACTCAATTGCCAGCTGAAGACACTAAACTGTGTCTTAATATTTTGAGGACAGATGATCATAATAAATATGCCCCCAAATAAGAGCAACCTCAAGCAAGTGAACCTTCATAATGTTTATTTTTTATGTGTTATTTTTTATTTATTCATTTTTAATTATTTATTTTTTCCTTCATAACTTTTAACTGATGCATCTTGCATGACATGCATACAACTTTAGACTCTGTGCCTCATTTCATTTCCTGTTCTCAACAGTCTATTTGAATAAATGACAGAGTAAATGGCACAAGACTTGAATAGTTTTCTAGAGAGAGAACCACAGAATGCTGAGAGGACTGTAGCATACAGAACACGTCATGGAGTTTTGGTAGAAGAAATGGAAAAAGAAGCAGCTGCCTCTGAGGGAAGGTCTTTGCTAAATTCACTTATGATCACAGGCAGATTAGCTGCTGAGCATACATTCATTTTTCCTCTCCAAACAATGTTGAGCGGACAAACTTCCACCACAAGGAAGCATTTCATCTTGCAAAATTATTCCAAGAATATAAAAAAGTGGTTTTCCAAAGCAAAATGCCATATAGACAGATTTTCAAACAATACTAGAACCACAAAACCTGTCTGAAATGAAGAAGTCTCCCCATGATTTTTAAAAAAGAAAGCTCGTTCAGAATGGATGGAGGGGGCAGAGATAGGACAATAATCTCCCCGTTATTCTCTATCTGGAAGCCCACTTTCTGCAGCAGCATCTTGAGGAACTGTCTGGTCAGCATCTCCATGGGACTTAAATCACAAACAATGAATACACACTCTTTATGTTCAACTGTTTTGTTTGTAGACAAGATGACACCTGAAGCACTGAAATGGGGTGGGAGACCCAACCATACTCATTGCAAGAGCAGCATGCTTTTTCAGAAGACCACAGTCAATAGTGGGAAATGCCTCCTGGCAGGAAGCTTTTAAATTACTGAGACCATTAGACACAGTGGACGTGACTTGAGCAAACATCTCTTAGAGTAAAAATATGAATGGATAATGGAACCTATGAAAGGAGGGATCAATGAGGCATTACAATTTGCAAATACAAGGAGATGGACAGATGCTGGAGGAAACAGTTGAACAGTGGGATTACACCTCACCCAGCTTTTTTTACTTTTTTGTTCTTTACAAAAGCCTTCACTTGGGAGAAAATAGATTGGTTATAAAGTGTAGCTATTATAAAATATCTAAAATCTCTTGTAATATTTTAGTTCAAAACAGTGTTTCTCAAACAGAGGCATCTTTGCCCCCAAGGGGACATCTGGCTCCAGGGAGAGGTATTTATGGTTGTCACACTTGAGAAGTGGTGGGTTTCTGGTAGAAGCCAGAGATGCTGTTGAATATCCTACGATGGACAGAACCGCTTCCTTTCCCTGCCACAGTGAAAAGAATTGTCTGGCCCTAAATGTCAATAGTGTCAAGGTTGAGAAACCCTGCTGGAGGAGGAAAAATGCATGATAAAAAAAGACAGAGGCAGTAATCCATGATTCCTTAAAATATGATGTGTACCTGACAGCATTTAGTTCCCCCCTCCCTTTTAAAGATTCAGTTATCTTTTTGAGAGAGAGGACAGAGAAAGAGTGCACAAGTAGGAGGGGCAGGGTCAGAGGGAGAGAGACTCCCAAGCAGATTCCCGGCTGAGTGCAGAGCCCAACGTGGCCCTGAGATCATGACCTGAGCCAAAACCAAGAGTTGGATGCTTAACTGACTGAGCCACCCGGGCACCCTGAAGTTGGATTCTTCTAAGGAAGAGGGAAGAAAGCTGTATTCATGTTGTAAAACTTGGAACAATCGAGAAGAAAAAACCTGGAACCCCAGGCATGCCCTACAGTTGAAATTACATAGTTTATCCCAGTTACACTTCATGTCACGAGCTGGCTCTGATAGAATCAGTTACTTTTGAGAATCTTGAGTACACAAGATTAATAGAGATTACACAAGTAATAGAGAAAATATCAGTCCATGTGGGCCGCTGTAAATCCCTTGGATCCAGGGTCAAAGGCAGATGGGAAGCTCAGAGAGCTGCTCCTGCACTGTCCAGATTGCAGGACAGGTGGCACGCGAGGCCACGGGGCTGGGAAGGCTCAGTATTGCTGTGTCTGGTTCAGGAGCCCCTCCTGGGCCTGTGACAAGTCCACTCTTCCACTGACAGCCATCAGGGGGTGTCTGCTCTTGCTGTGCTACATCTTTTTTACTGTGTCTTCTGCAGCACAGGAAAGAAACACACCTGAGCTCATATGTCCAAGATTGGGAGCTACAGAGGCTTTTGTCTCAGTTCAAGCATATTTCAGGTTTTCAGATGTCCATGAATAAAGCTGTCTGATTTCCTTGCTTTTTTTTTCTTCTGTATGAATTTTTATTTATTTTTTATTTTTATTATAAATTTATTTTTTATTGGTGTTCAATTTGCCAACATATAGAATAACACCCAGTGCTCATCCTGTCAAGTGCCCACCTCAGTGCCCGTCACCCAGTCACCCCCACCCCCCGTCCACCTCCTCTTCCACCACCCCTAGTTCGTTTCCCAGAGTTAGGAGTCTTTCATGTTCTGTCTCCCTTTCTGATATTTCCCACTCATTTTTTCTCCTTTCCCCTTTATTCCCTTTCACTATTTTTTATATTCCCCAAATGAATGAGACCATATAATGTTTGTCCTTCTCCGATTTACTTACTTCACTCAGCATAATACCCTTCAGTTCCATCCACGTTGAAGCAAATGGTGGGTATTTGTCGTTTCTAAGGGCTGAGTAATATTCCATTGTATACATAGACCACATCTTCTTTATCCATTCATCTTTCGATGGACACCGAGGCTCCTTCCACAGTTTGGCTATTGTGGCCATTGCTGATAGAAACATCGGGGTGCAGGTGTCCCGGTGTTTCATTGCATCTGTATCTTTGGGGTAAATCCCCAGCAGTGCAATTGCTGGGTCATAGGGCAGGTCTATTTTTAACTCTTTGAGGAACCTCCACACAGTTTTCCAGAGTGGCTGCACCAGTTCACATTCCCACCAACAGTGCAAGAGGGTTCCCCTTTCTCCGCATCCTCTCCAACATTTGTGGTTTCCTGCCTTGTTAATTTTCCCCATTCTCACTGGCGTGAGGTGGTATCTCATTGTGGTTTTGATTTGTATTTCCCTGATGGCAAGTGATGCGGAGCATTTTCTCATGTGCATGTTGGCCATGTCCATGTCTTCCTCTGTGAGATTTCTGTTCATGTCTTTTGCCCATTTCATGATGGGATTGTTTGTTTCTTTGCTGTTGAGTTTAATAAGTTCTTTATAGATCTTGGAAACTAGCCCTTTATCTGATATGTCATTTGCAAATATCTTCTCCCATTCTGTAGGTTGTCTTTGAGTTTTGTTGACGGTATCTTTTGCTTTGCAAAAGCTTCTTATCTTGATGAAGTCCCAATAGTTCATTTTTGCTTTTGTTTCTCTTGCCTTCATGGATGAATCTTGCAAGAGGTTACTGTGGCCAAGTTCAAAAAGGGTGTTGCCTGTGTTCTCCTCTAGGATTTTTTTTTTTTTTAAACTTTTATCTATCCATGATAGGAACACAGTGAGAGAGAGAGGCAGAGACACAGGCAGAGGGAGAGGGAGAAGCAGGCTCCATGCACCGGGAGCCCGACGCGGGACCCGATCCCGGATCTCCAGGACCGCGCCCTGGGCCAAAGGCAGGCGCCAAACCGCTGCGCCACCCAGGGATCCCTCTCCTCTAGGATTTTGATGGAATCTTGTCTCACATTAAGATCTTTCATCCATTTTGAGTTTATCTTTGTGTATGGTGCAAGAGAATGGTCTAGTTTCTTTTTTTTTTTTTTAATTTTTTTAATTTTTATTTATTTATGATAGTCACAGAGAGAGAGAGAGAGAGGCAGAGACACAGGCAGAGGGAGAAGCAGGCTCCATGCACCGGGAGCCTGATGTGGGATTCGATCCCGGGTCTCCAGGATCGCGCCCTGGGCCAAAGGCAAGCACCAAACCACTGCACCACCCAGGGATCCCCTGGTCTAGTTTCTTTACTCAAAAGTGATTTATTTTCATTTTCCTGCTGAGCTCAGAAGAGTTAGTAATTCTTAGTGTGCTCTCACAATGGATTCTGGATGGAGTCTCTCTTGAGCTCTTGTATCAACTCTTCTCTTTTTGCAAACTTCTCTTGTTGCCTCTCCTTCCCTGGAGCTCATGCAGTGACCACTTATGCAGGGATGTGAAGGGTCAGCCTCCTCATTCAGACTGCAGACAGCTGCAAGGTCCACCCCAGCTCTAGAGACCCTGGTAGGAAGGGCTGAGGCTGTGGTCAAAAGAGCATTGCAGTTTGGTTCCTTTCTCTGCCCAATCCTGCTTCCCCAACCCCTCCCCCTCCAGAGATGTTGACACCTCAGGAAAGGTCCTGCATGTCCCACTCTGTCTCAAATTCTGCTTTCCCAAAAACCCTACTGGAGAAGCATGTGTTGGCTCTCAGCATGATTTCTTGCCTCCATCCAGATTTTGCAGATTTAAACAGCTTTGACCCATCAAAGATTCCATCTCTTCTCTATTTTTTTTTCCTCATGAGTTTTGAGGTATGGGAAAGGAATAAAAATTCTTGTTATATTTCAGAAGAATACAGAGTCAAAATGACTAATTCCTAAAGCTCAATTTTGATACAATTTCAAACTTCTAGAATAGTTGCAAAAATAGTACAAGAACTTCTGTATATTCTTTATCCAGATTTAGTAATTGTTTACATATTGCCCCATTGGTTTCTTTATCGTTCCCTCTCTGTGTGTGATTATATCTATGTGTATATATTATTATTTGAACCACTCAAGAATGAGTAACAGATATTGGCCTCTGTGAAACTAAATGTTTGTATCTTCTCCAAATTTATATGTTGAAATCTAATCCCCAATGTGATGGCATTTGGAGATGGGAGGTGATTAGGTTATGAGGATAGAGCCCTCATGAATGGAATTAGTGCCCTTGTAAAAGAACTCCCAGAGAGTTCCCTTGCCCCTGCTATGTAAGGACACAGTGAAAAGACAGCCATCTATGGACCGGGAAATCCTCACCAGAAATGACTCTGCTGGCACTTTTCTTTGACTTTCCAGCCCCCAGAACTGTGAGAACTAAATTTCTGTTGTTTATAAGTCACTCATTGTATAGTTTTCTATTATGGCAGCCCAAACCAATAAAGACAGTCCCTTTGTCCCTAAATACTTGAGTGTGTATCTCCTAAGAACAGAGACATCCTCTTACAGAGTCACAGTATAAGAATCATAACTGGGAAGTGAACACTGATACAATACTATCAGTCCAGGGTCTGCATTCAATGTTTCCTTTCTTTTTCTTTTTCCTTTTCCTTTTTTTTTTTTTAGAGAGAGATTTTGTTTACTTATTCATGAGAGACACACAGAGAGAGGCAGAGACATAGGCAGAGGGAGAAACAGGCTCCCCGTGGTCTCAGGACCCCAGGACCATGCCCTGGGCTGAAGGCAGATGGTCCAACACTGAGCCACGCAGGTATCCCTAAATATTTTATTTATGAGAGAGAGAGAGAGAGAGAGAGAAACAGAGATAGTGACAGAGATAGTGAGAGAACAGGGAGCCAAACTTGGGGCTTGATCCCACAACCCTGGGATCATGACCTGAGCCAAAGGCAGACACTTAACCAACAGAGCCACCCAGGCCCCCCTCCTCATGAATAATTTGATTCTTGGGATGCCTGGGTGGCTCAGGGTGGTTGGGCATGTTCCTTTGGCTCAGGGTGTGATCCTGGAGTCCTGGGATTGAGTCCCACATCGGGCTCCTCGCAGGGAGTTTGCTTCTCCCTCTGGTTATGCCTCTGCCTCTCTCTGTGTGTCTCTCATGAATAATAAGATCTTAAAAAAAAAACGAATGATTTGATTTCTAAATTGCTTGAGATTTGGCCAGTGGCAGCCCTTCAGGTAGGCTCTGTGTCCTTTAGACATGTTCCCACCATTTTTTGAACACTTCCATATTTTCTAGCCAGACAAGATGTCTAGATTCACACTATACTTTCCCTCCCCTCCTCTGGGATCCCTGGAATCAGCCCTTTCTTCAGGGAGCTATCATCCTTTAGGGAAGAGTGGTATTTAGATATCATACCTGGACACTGGTGGGTTCACTTTACTGGAGTCATTGCTCCTATGCCCTCTCGGCTCTCAGGGCTAGAAAAAAAAAATATACTTCTATTTCTATATCAACGTGTAAATTAAAAGCCATATATCATAAACCATTCATACGGATACCTGTCTTCCAATCCAACGCTGTAAGATTTATTCTAGTCTTTGTCTCTGCATATTTTAAACTTCATTTTTCAACAGTGAGAGATTTGTATTCCATTGTCTTCCAAAAATTTACTTATTTGTCCAGCCTAGAATACACAGAGCATAGCTTCTGAATTACTAACATACCCCACTGTGAAAAAGCAAACCTAAGAACTAGACTGAATTATGAATTACTTTTTAGGTAGAATTTACATACAGTAAAATGCATGGATCTTAAGTATACAGTGTAATGAGACTTGATCAATGTGTACACTTATGTAACTATCACTATGATCAAGACACAGAATATTTCCATCAGATCCAACAAGTTCCTTTATGCCTCCCTTTAGTAAATCCTATGCCCCAAGGGCAACTACTGTTCTGAATTTTATCAACACAGATTAATTTTGCCTATTTTTGAACTTCATAGAAATAAATAAATACATAAATAGTATGTATTTTTTGTTTGGCTTATTTTATGCAACTTCTTTTTTTTTGAGAGAGAGAGAGAGAGAGAGAGAGAGAGAGACGAGGGAGGGGCTGAGGGAAAGAGGGAGAGAGAATCTTACACGGAGTCCATACCCAGTGCAGAGCCCAATCTCATGACCCTGAGATCATGATCTGAGCTGAAATCAGAGTCAGATGCTTCACCAACTGAGCCATCCAGTTGCCCCTTTGCAACATTTTTTTGAGATTCACCCCAGAATCTCAAATTCATGTATAAATGAATTCACTCACTGATTCAGACATGTTGTTGCATGTTATCAACTGTTACAAGTAAGTTGTTATTGCTAAAAAGTAGCCCATAGTGTGAATATATCTGCTTATCTGTTCTCCTTTTGATGGACACTTGGTTGTTTTTGGTAATTACAAATGAAATTGCCATAGACATTCTTGTACAAATCTCCATAAGGAAAATGTTTTCATTTTTCTTAAGTAAATACCTAGGGAGTCATAGGATGGTTGTATGCTTCACTTTATAAGAAATGGCCAAACCGTTTTCAAAGTAGTTATTTCACTGTATGAGAATTCCAGTTGCTTTACATGCTTGCCAATATTTGGTGTTGTAAATTGTTTGCTTTGTACTCATTTGTAGAATTATGCCCACTCTAGGGGATGTGAGATGGTGTCTTGTTATGGTTTTAACTTGCACTTCTCTGATGACAAGTGATGATGAACATCTTTTCTTGCACTTATTGGTCATTTATGTATCTCTTTTGCAAAAGCATTTTGCCCATTTTTAATTCAACTGTTTTGTCTTTTTATTATAGATTTGTAGGAGTTCTTTGTACCGTCTAAATACAAGGGTTTTTTTTGGGGGTGGGGGTCAGATATGTGTATTGTGATGATACTCTTCCGGCCTGTGGTTCTCTCTTTTATTTTCTCAATGGTGTCATTTGATAAGCAGGATATCTTGATTTTGATGTCATCCAGTTCATCAAAACTTTTGTTTACATTTAGTACTTTTTGTGTCCTCTACAAAAAAATCATTGGCCAGCCTGTTTTGATCCTAGAAGCTTCATCTTCTTAGATTTTATGTTTAAATAAATAAATCCATCTCAAATTAATTTTTGTGTGTGGTGTGGGACAGAGATCAAGGTTCATTTTTTCCCTGCATGTTTGTCCAGTTGTTTCAGCTCCATTTATTGAAAAACTTTCTTTTCCCCGTTGAATTTCCTGGGTGCCTGGGTTGAAAATCAGTTGTCTTTATATATGTGGGCCTATTACTGGATTCTATTCTCTTCCATTAACCTATTTCTTCCTATGCTAATACCACACTCTCAATTCCTGTAGCTTTATAATAAATTTTGACATCAGGTAGTGTGTGTCTTTGTTCTTCTTTTTTTTTTTTTGTTCTTTTTTTTTCAAGATTGCTGTATCTATTCTTGGTCTTTTTCATTTCCACATATAATTTATAATGAACTCATCATTTTTCAACAAAAAAAAATCAATTTTCAACAAAAATTGTCCTTTGTCATTTTGATTGGAATTAACTTACAGATTACTTTTGGAAATGATTAAAGTCTTCACAATAATGTGTCTCCTAATGTAGGAGCTTGGAGTGGGCTTGATTTAGACTGTGACCCTTTGAATTTCCTTCTCACAGTGTGTATGCACATATGTATATATGTGTATATGTTGGATGGCTCTACTTAATGGAAATTTCTTTACTCTTCTTCCATTGAGCTGAAAACTGTAACTCTAACTGCTAGCACCTGTCTTCCTGGCTTGGATGCAGGGAAATTATGTACGTCAGCTGATAGTGGGGAGAGTTAGCAATAAAGATGGTTAGGAGATAGGCATGGACTCCTCTGTACCTGCAGGTTTCACAGGCTATAGCTCCCCTCTATGATGGTCCAATTAGTGCATGGCATTGGTAGGAAACCAATGGGTAGAAATGGGAAAGATGCTAATGTTACAGAATGCTGGGGGAGAGATAAATTGCATACATTCTGGCTGAAGTGACCCGTTATTTGAGGGAGCTGATGGAAATAGTAACTACCATATGCAGATACATCCGCATGTAAATAGATCTTCCTTGAAGGAACATGTATCCCATTCAGGGCTAGGCTGTCTTTGGGACTGAAAGATCAACAGACTCCCACTTTTCAGGAACACATACTTGGCCACTCTCACTTTCAGTACCTATTTCCCTGTAGCAGAGAAGACCAACAACTAAAATGTAATATAAAAATAGCTGCTATTTATTGGCCACTGCCACTCATTCTGTGCCAGGCCCCAAATACTGCCATTTTATATCTCATTTTCACAACAACCTTTTTGGGATAGGTGATATTAGGTATATCTTGCAGATAAAGTAACATAAGGATTTGAATGGTGAAGTGCTCCCGGACCCCACGATTAGCAAATGGAAGAGACCTGGCTCTTGCCACCCAAATCCTGTCTCTCTGCACAGCTCAGCACTGATCTATGTTCACTTTGAATCTCATGGTCCTAATGCCCCTGGGACCTCCTCAGCCTGGGGGAAGCCCCGTTGATGTCTAATTCGCCCTCTTGGCAACTTCTCTTCTCCATAAATCTAGACCAAGGCCAGGGTGAGCTTCTCTGTCAGATTCCATCTCCGCCATTCCTTAATTAGCCCAATGGAGACGGAGCACCATGGCCATCAGGCCTGAAAGTTAGACTCGGGAAATCCCTGGTGGTGTTTAGGCCATTATTACCCAGCCTGGGCTTGCTTCTGGGCTTTTAAGTGCATTAGAGCATTCTGCATTGACTTGACTGGCTGTTCCGTGCTGGCTCGCTTGTCAAATTACCTCTCATTTGCACGGCTCACCTGATGTTGTTGAAGCACTTTCCTGGCATTGGGAGCTGCTGGTTCCTCCTAAGGGATCTGGGGACTGGGCCTAGTTTTACAGATGGGGAAGCGGAGACCAGGCTGTATTGAGTTAGTGTGTTTTTGGTCTCCTTCAAATGCTTCATGTTTGTAACTAGAGTGATTTTTTTTCATGTGGCTGGATCTAAAGTTTCAATCTGGCATTTAATGAGCCTCTGAGTGAGGCTATGTTTGGGGTATCAAAATGAAGCAGCAGAGGGAAGTGATTGATTATTGGATATGGGTTCTGTGGACCACCCAAAGGAATACATCTGATTTTGGGGGCTGATGGGCTGGTGGTCTCAAGTTGCACAGATATGCATATACTCTAATGGAAGTGGTTTACCCGAGGCTGCCCTGGGATGACAGCAGAATCAAGACAGATCTGTGGTCTTATGACTTCACCTTAGATCAACACTACTTCCCTACTTGGTGGGAGGAGGGGTCAGATGGAAAGGAAGGGTCCATCCATCAATTCCTATATCCTTCTAGTCTCATAAAACCTACACTATGCTAGGTTTGGCACTAGACAGGCCTTTGTGAAGATGCTGGTTGGCTGGAGTCTAAAGAAAATGGGTAACCATGCAGAGTCTCCAGAAATGGTTCAGGTAAAAAGAATCCCAACAGCCAGCAATTAGGGACAGGGCTTCACACCAAAGCACTAGCAGTGACACTAAAATAGAAGTCAAAGCAGCTAACCCTCTGAACTGGATCTCATATTGGAGGTAGAGCCAAAGTTGGTGGAAATGCCTTATCCTGGGCCAGTCTGCCAGGAGCAGTGAACTTCCTCTCAGCCTTTATGCATTGGTGGCGGGGAGTCTGAGGATTTCCTGGCTCAAGTCTGCATTCTAGGATAGAGGAGTCAGGCTGAACTTTTCTGTAAAGGCCCTAGGAGACCAGGTCTGGGAGTTGGAAGGGCCAACATCAGGGAAAGAGATGAGGGTTTGTCAGCAAAAACTTTCCAGATCTACAAAGCTGGAAAAATATTGCTCCTGATTGCTGCCCTGGTATCAAAAATGCCCCTCTAGCTACTTGCATCTAGTTACCCTCCCTGGAGGCACAAGCAGCTACTTTAGTAAAGTTCTAAAAATGTAGGTATGGAAAATCATGGTGCAGGGCTATGAAAATGCTCTTTCTTGAGCACTGACCCTATGGATTTAGATTCAGTGTGTCTGGTCGGGGGGGGGGGGGGCGGCGGGGAGTGGGTCTGGATGATGGGCAGCTAAGAAATCTGTATTTTTAACAAGCCAAGGAAATTCAGGGGCCAATGGGGGAGTCTAATGGAGACATTTCTAGAAACATTGCCAAATCCCCCTGGTGCTCAGCTCTGGCTGGGGGCAGATGCAGAAGTCCAGCATAGCAGCCTCAGTCCAGGACCTTTCACCAGCTCACTGCTGCTGCTGCTGCCCTGAGCCTGTTACCCACATGCCTCGCCTCCACACTGGTTCAGGCTTACAGTTCTGCAAAGTCTCAGCCCTGGATCCTTTGACCTCATTCCTTGGCCACTCCCCTCCCCATCCTGTGCCTTCACTTGCCCAGTTGCTCTTCTATAGCCTGGCCACGTGCTATGTTGAGCCAGTCTCAGCCCCCTTCCCTCCACTCCATCCAAGCATTGCTAGACCATATGAGGCTCAGCTGCCACTAGATACAAGTAAAACCCTCAAACTGAGAAATTATAAGAGCCAATGATCAGGGAAGACAGGGCTTTTACACCCAATTTTAAATTGGTGGTGGAATGCAGAAGCTGAAGTTTTGTGATGCTTCTCTGACTTTTTTATTTTGGGGAACATAGTTAAATTATGGCACCAAGGGAAGGATAATTACAAAGAACTTGTGATTTTGTTCCATGAATCTAGGACCCCTAGATTAGGAAGCAGCTAAATGAGACATGCATGTGTTTATGCTACATTTCATATGAAGAGTTCTTTTCTGGGAACCCAGAGGCAGAAGCAGTCCCAGCAAGAGCTTTAAGTCTGTGAAACTCATTGCTTGTGTCTCATTTCCCTCTGAGAACTATTGTCTGACTTTCCCAATTTCTAGGACTCTCTGCCCAATTCATCTACAAAGAAAATAAAAGACAACCAAGAAATTAGTAGCATAATGATTAATTCAATGTATAACCACTACCAGGAACACATATGTTTTAAGAGAGAATCCAGGGTCCTTCTGGATTCTCAGAGTCCACTGGTCAGTGTCTGACTCATCTGTTTTGCAGTAGCTCTGCCTTTGGAAGGCCAGGGAGTGGGGTGCTTTAGCTGGGAACTCTGGCTGGCTTTTAGGTGGTGGTGTCAGTGGCAGGCAGCACGGGTGGTTGAGAGCAAGGACTCGATGCCTCCCGAATCAATCCTTCTATACCACCCTCTGGCCTCAAGTAATTGTCTATTGATTGAGACCTAACTCTCACTGGACCAATCAGAGCCCTCCACCAACCCCCCCAAGCCCACCCGTGGTCATATTTCTAGCTCCTTCAGGAAGCTGGGTTGAATGAAGGAAGCCAACAATGGGGAGAATCAGGAAGGTAGAAGATGGGATGGAATCTTCTGTGATTCTCTGGGCACAGAGCTACCTCAGGGCTGTATTAGTTTGCTCGGGCTGCCATAACATTAGGATAGGCTGGGGCATAAATTAATTAATTAATTTTCTCACAGTCCTGTAGGCTGGAAGCCCAAGACCAGGGTGCCCCCAGCTCGGTTTCTTCTGAAGCCTTCTCTTTGCTCTGCAGATGGCCCTGTCTTCTGTGTCTTTATGCGGTCTTCCTTTTGCACATGCCTGTGTCCAAACTTCCTCTTCTTACAAGGACACCAGTCATACTGGAATAGCGCCCA
Source organism: Vulpes lagopus (assembly GCF_018345385.1). Taxonomy (NCBI): domain Eukaryota; kingdom Metazoa; phylum Chordata; class Mammalia; order Carnivora; family Canidae; genus Vulpes; species Vulpes lagopus. The sequence goes on from NC_054827.1 coordinate 115,380,264, forward strand.
CCTTGACGACTTCATTATAACTTAGTTACCTCCTTAAAGACTCTACCTCCCGAGACAGCTTTGGAGGTACTGTGATTTAGGACTTCAGTATAAGAATTGGCACAATCTGGCTCATAACAAGGGCCGGTGACAAAGCCTAGCACTTAGATTCTTCCATCCGTACCTACACCCCAGCCTTTCTCTGGCACTCTGAAGGATCAGTGGCTGCTACAAATGGTAGTTTTGTAAAATTAGGATATTTCTACTTGGGCATTGTTAGTATATAGAATTTTTAGGGTTTTGCTATATTAGTCATAGCAGGCCATTGTTTGTACTATAAATTGTAAGCATTTTCCCAGTTTGTCAACGGGTTTTTGCTTTGCTCATTTAAAAAAACATACACTTAAACAGACATTACTCTTTCTAAGTTGGAGTGATAGTTAAATTCCCTCTTGTTAGGTAAATAGAAAAAGGTGGTAGAGAATGCAGGGAGATGGGTACAGCAGGGGTCTGGAAATATCAGACGGAGGATAGAGACATGGCTGAACCAAGTAAGCCTCTCGGGCCCCAATTTCCCTTCTCACGGGATATATGCTCCTTGCTCCCCTCCACCGTCCTATCCCCAAGCCCTCACTAAGAATAACATCCAAAAAAAAAAAAAAGTAGCCCTAAACTTTCTAGTGCCTGTATGTTTCTATCCAGGAACATACAGAAAATCTGGGAGAATAAAACCCTCAAACAAGGATATAGTTAACAACATGTCAAATTTCTTTAGTTTTCCATCTAAGGAAGTGTGGCCCAGAATATAGATCCTACCACATCGTGGGGAGAGTGGGGAGAGGGGCAGAGGGAGGACCAAGACCGGAGAATCATTAGCTGCCCTCCCGCCAGCTGTCTGGCTCTGTAAGATCCAAGCAAAACCGGCCGAGAGGCACTGTTCTCTGAAGTAGGCTCAGCTCGGGGAAAAATATTGATTCTGACCACAGCCATCCCTGTTTCAAAAGTTATTTCATGTTGGAAAGAACTGATATACTTGATGAAAGATTAAAATATCTCTATGGGCTATGACAGTGTCCATAAGATTGTGTCCTTAAAAATAGAGTTCCAGCGATGGCTGCTGCCTCTAAAATGTCCCTTGGGAGGGGTCTGGACGTTTATCCCCAGAGGCCACCTCATTTCTAAAACTCCTGCTTGAGAGTCATGTCCTTCAAGCAACGTCCAGACCCTACGAGGGTAAAGCAGAATTCTGGAAACCGTCAGAAGGGTCAGTTCTGCTGTTCCGTGGTGGCAGCGGCAGACTGATGACCAAGTTAATGTGGCTCTGACCTCACTCAGAGCCCCTCACCTGCTGGGGCCCCTTTCTGGGATCAGCAGGCTCCTCTCCAGGACCAAGGAGAGAAAACAACCCTCCCCTACCCCCCAGCACACCTCCGGCCAGGTGGTGCTGCCAGGGCCAGGCTCCAGCCTCTACCTGTGCTGTATGGCCAGTGACAGCCTGCTCCCCACTAGGCGGCCACCTCCGTGTCCCCCACCCAGCACCTAGCACCCAGCAACAGCCCAGCCCTCACTTTGAATTACTGAAGAGACTTGTGTGCGGTTGCAGATGGGGCATTGACATGAAGCTCTTAAGTTGAAGGGAACTTTTTCCATACTAAAAACACATTTATATTAAGCATGCTCAAAGAAGACTGAATTACTTTTTCTTTTCCAATTTTTTTTTAAGAGAAAGAATGAATGAGTAAGGGGAGGGGCAGAGGAAGAGTGAAAAAATCTTAGGCAGACTCCCTGCTGAGTGTGGAGCCCAACTCAGGATTTGATCTCAGTACCCTGAGACCATGACCTGAGTCAAAATCAAGAGTCAGATGCTCAGTGGACTGAGCCACCCAGGTGCTCCTGAGTAACTTTTCTATGCTCTCTATAGAACACAATTTCACAAGATTAGCATCATCTGCCAGCCCTGACTGTGTATGTGATATTCCTAAATGTAGACAGTTAATCTAGACAGTCACTAAATACGCATGAAGGAACTTTACCACCTTAGGTTTGAGTCTGTTCATAAGAAAACTATAAAAATTTTTCAAAATATTAATAATATATAAATGGTTGTCCTTAAATACCATATCTCCAACAGGATAACATTTGGAAGAGGCGGGATTGAGCATGTCTTGGAAGAGTGTGCAGGTTCTTTTATTATCGACTGTTTTGACTGCCAGTAAAAATATTTTCTACAGATAATTCACATCATCAAGAATTTGCCCATGGAGGTTAGAAGATAATGTTATTCACCTTTTAATGCTTTCTGAGCCTCTAAAATGCCAAGCATGAGACCTGTCCCAATTATTTTATTTTCTTAACCAAAAAGGATTTGATTACAAATGCATAGGGATCTGTGTGAATGAATGAATCATGGAGGGAATGAAGGTATTTCTTGCAGGACATTTTCAAGGTTGACCAATGAAATGTTCCATAAATTTATTGTCTGTCTTTCTCCCATGAAAATGTGAAGATTTGGGATCTGCTATGTTCATTCTTGCATCTTCAGAAAGTGCTGACATATAATAACTACTTAATACATCTGTATTAAATGAGAAAAACCAAGATCAGTGTGTATGAAGAGGCATTCAAAGTATATAAGCCAGGAAGAGCAAGAGGAATGGATAGTAGGATTGTGTTGGGCAATTCATGGATAATGACAAACACAATGGTATAATTTTTCTTGATTTTGGCACAATGCCAGTTGATACTTTTTTGCCTCCCAACTCCCATTCAGTGGCCCTGTGAGGAAACAGGAGCAGGGATCAGAATCTCTGGGGTAGACTCAGACTCTGCATCTTCACATCAGCTAATAACAGGGCAACAAGACTCCCTCCAAGAACAGCTAGAGAGACTGGACAGAGTGAGGCCTCAGTGACCTGAAATAAGCAGTGGAGAGTGAATCATGTCAAGATCTTGGAGGCAAAGGAAAACCCAAGTGTGAGTTTAGCATTTGACGCTACTTTTGCCCCTTCCCAGGGGGAGAAGGAGACAAGCTGAGCTACTGGCAGCCTCAAAGGCTAGAAGGTCACTTCCTTCCCTCACTCAGCCTGTCACCCAGTCACCCTGTTGCATGAGGATGTTTCTGGAGTCCATTCACTTCTACCTCCCAGGAACTTGGCTCATCTGCCAGTGCCTCATGTCTGAAATGTTGCCTCCACCTCAGGGCCCCTCCAAACTTCTACCCATGCCACAGCTCCTCCACAATTGCAGCCAACACGATCAAGCCACTCATCTGCTTACTGCTTTAAAAGTTTACAATTCCTCACTATTTTTAGGATTCAGACTCAGATCTCTAACAGAACTCACAAGGCTCTGGACAGTCTGGCCTCACCTATTGCTCCAGCCTTATTTCACACCACATTTCCTCTGACTTCAGAACTGGACCAGCACTCTGGTTTTCTTTCAGGTCTGTGCCCTCTCTGCATCCATGGGGCCTTTGCACACACTCTCCCTTCTGTCTGGGAGGCTCTTTCCAATCTCCATTCCTCAGATCTTAGCTCTGTTGCTGGAGGGCATATATGAAGAGAAAAAAAATGAGCATTCCCTCTTATCTAATCAGCTTTTTGGGTGTACGAACCATCAAGATAAAGCTAAGGCACCACCACTGACCTGGTGCAGGGTATCTTGAGAGGCCTTCAAAGGGGAACACTCAGAATTGGAATGAAATGGACCAGCAACTGCAATTGGAAAGACAGTACACATTTGAAGTTGGCCTCTCTCTTTCTTGGGAGAGGTCTGGTCTTCTTTTGGGAAGCCAATGGTTGTTGGCTCATAGAGTGGCTCTTCCCTGCCCAGCTAACTCACCCCATCTGACTGAATTAGACCCTGTCAGGCTGTAGGGTGGAGGTATGGAGGAATGTTAATGGAGAGAATTGAGGTGACTTGAACACTCGTGGTCCTAGGTTGTGCAGGCCAACGTCTCCTCTAGTTACCCTGGGGAAACTAAGACACCATAGCTACTGGGGCAGAATGCGGGGGCATAAAACTCTAGGAGGGAATGGATCATCTTCCCAAATGCGACAGGTGATCACGTATGCTCCTTGGGGAGCAGGCTAATTGGGTTCAATGAATTTTGGCATTTACGGTATGTTCCCACATGCATGTTGAAGCATCCTTGATTGAAAGGCAATTGGTTATGTGTCTTACTTGCTCAAATCTCTCTTAGGGAGATGACAGAAAACACTTGAAATGGGAAAAGCAGGGCTGGAGAGATTCCTGAGGCAACAGGAAATTGACACAGTGCAGGGGAAGAACAGGGGTACCTCTGAGAAAACTCACAGCAGTTTCTAGATGCCAGACTTGCCATTCCATCTACAAAGGCAGAGGTGTCCCTGAGTCTACTGAGGTTGTTGCACTAAACCAGCACGTCGCCTCCACTTGCTCTTTGTCTGGGACATCACAGTCGTGCGTCCTCAGAGGCTCATGGGCCAGTACCCCTCCCCATGGTCACCTGCCCACAGTGCTGTTTTCCTTGGTGCTAGGGCATGGGCCACATGCCCAACCTCAAGGGTAGCTGGCCCAGCATCGCAGATTTTAATCAGAGGCTCTTCCAACGGTGTTTCAATAAGCATCTAGACTTTCATCTTTTTAAATAAGAGTTTACTCCCAAGTTTTCCTTCACTGTTTTCCATGGATCAAATCTCCGATTTAAGCACTGCCAGACTCCCTCAGATCAGGTTACATGAGACCAATGCTTCCGTGTGAACAATGGTCTAAGATTTTACTACCCTGGGGGTGACGAACCCCTCAACCTGGTCCTGAGCCTTCTTTTCAGCCTTTCAAACCCCCCCGATCTATTTCCTTTTCTTTCTTTTTATTTTTTATTATGGTTTTATTGTTTTCAGGCTTGGTTGAGATATAGCTGACATAGAACATTGTGTTAAGTTTGAGGTGGACAAAGTGTTGATTTGTTAACGTATATAATTGCAAAATGATTGCCATCACAGCATTAGCTAACACTGCAGTCACATCACACAATTACTGTTAAAGGTTGACCCTGAACAACATGGGGGTTAGGGGCACTGAGCCTCCATGCAGTTGAAAATCTGAATATAATTTTCCACTACTCAGAATTTACTCAGTAACAGCCTACTGTTGACTGGAAGCCTTACTGATAACATAAACAGCTGACCAACACAATTTTGTATGTTATATGCATTATATACTATATTCTTACAGCAAAGCAGGCTAAAGAAAATATTATTAAGAAAATCATAAGGAAGAGAAAATATAGTACCATATTTATTGAAAAAAAAAAAAACCCAAACCCCATGTATAAGTGAACCTATGCAGTTCAAACTTGTGTTGCTCCAGGATCAACTGTACTTTTTTGTGGCCAGAATATTTTAAATTTACTCTCTTGCCAACTTCAGTGTAGGTCCACCTTGTTTTGTTGTGCTTTGCTTTATCACGCTTCACAGATACTGCATTTTTTTTCACACAAATTGAAAGGTTTGTGGCAACCTTGCATCGAGCACGTCTATTGATGCCATTTTTCCAAAGCGTTTGCTCACATTATGTCTCTGTGTCACTTTTTGGTAATTCTCACAATATTTTCAACTTTTTTGTTTATATTCTCTCTGTTACGGTGATCTGTGACCAGTGATCTTTGATGTTATGTAATTGTTTTGTGTGTTCTGACTGCACTGTCCACCAGTTGTACCTCTCTCTTCCTCTTGGGCCTCCCCATTCCCTGAGACACAACAGTGTTGAAATTAGGCCAATTAATAACCCAGTAATGGCTTCTAAGCGTCCAAGTAAAAGGAAGAGTCACATATCTCTCACTCTAGATAAATATAGAAATGATTAAGCTAAGATGTATTAAAAGCCAAGATTAAAAGTACTACTCCAGTGAATCCATGAGTGATAAGAAAGTGAAACAGCTTAAATGCTGATAAAGAGAAAGTCTTTGCAGTCTGGACAGAAGATCCAACAGCTAAGAGATTCCTGAAGCCAGTGCCTAATCCAGAACAAGGCCCTCACTCTCTTCAGTTCTGTGCAGGCTGAGGGAGGGGACGAAGCTGCAGAAGACAAGTCTGAAGCTAGCAGAGGTGGGCTCATGAGGCTTAAGGAAAGACAGTGTCTCTGTAACATCCAACTGCAAGGTGAAGCACCAAGGGCTGATGCAGAAGCTGCAGCAAGTTCTCCAGAAGATGTAGAGGAGATCATTCATGAAGGTGGCTCCACTAAACAATGGATTTTCAATGTGGACAAAACAACCTTCTGTCAGGAGAAGATGCCATCTAGGACTCTCATAGCTAGAGAGGAGAAGTCAAAGCTTCAAAGGATGGGCTGACTCTATTGTTAGGGGTTAATGCAGCTGGTAACCTGAAGTTCAGCCTGTACTCATGTGCCATCCTGAAAATCCTAGGGACCTGAAGAATGATGCTGAAATTCTCTGCCTGTGTTCAATCAGTAGAACAACAAAGCCTGGATGACACCACATCTGGTTATAACATTTACTGAATATTTTAAGCTCACTGTTGAGACCTATTGCTCAGAAAAAAAAAAAAAGAGATTCCTTTCAAGATATTACTGTTTATTGATAATGCATCTGGGAACTCAAGAGCTCTGATGAAGATGTTTCATGCCTGTTAACAGGCATGATCCATTCTGCAGCCCACGGATCAAGGAATAATTTTGACTTTCCAGTCTTATTATTGAAGTAATATATTTCATAAAGCTGTAGCTGCCATAAATAGTGATTCCTCTGCTGGAGCTGGGCAAAATAAACTGAAAATCTTCTGGAAAGAATTCACCATTCTAGATGCCATCAAGGGCATTCATGATTCACCACACAATTAAGGTATACCCACAGTTTCTATGGGCCACCTCCTCAGACATATCCTCCGGGAGATCTGTCTGGGAGGCAATCTTCTATGCCACAAAATCAGGTGTGAGCCCAGTCCTCAGTTAACATATCCATTCCCAAACCTGGTGCCCTTTCAGAAGCTGCAGCACGGGTATCATTACCACTTAGGCTAGGGCTACTTTTACTTCAGAAAAAAACATCCTGTTTAGCTGCCAAAGCAGGCAGGCACCTCTGGACGCAATTTTATGGAATTCACATGGGCATCTCAAGGCACTACGTCACAGTTCCAGGATCCTGGACAGCCATGGCGTTTAAGTTGGAAGGGAGGATGAAGCAGCTGACAAAGCAAATCAATCTTACTGGTCAGCTGCTAGTCTAGCTCCATGTTGTGGTCTCTTCAAATTCCTCTCGTCTATGTAGAAGAAATCCACACATCTGCCGGTGATTAGGGGGAGCAAAGGGGTGGTCTAATATCTCACCAAGAGCATATACACACCTAATTCTAAAGAATGTCCAACAAATTCCTTCTAATAATATAATTTAATTATTGCTAAAGCAATATGTGTACATGATTTTCAAAGTCAAATGATACTCCACGATGTATAAGAAAGTAAGCAGTTGTCTATTCCAGCCTTTCAAAACCTTGATATGTTTCTCATCTCCCACTGCCCACAAGAAATGCTTTAAAGTCTTTTAGCCTTCTCTTTCATTCTCTTTAAACTTTGGTATTTCTATACATCCATTACTAATTATGATTTAAAATATTTTAGAAGTCACCTACTGACTTCCTATTTCTGAAATTGTTATGTTTTCTAGACCACCATACATTCTGTCCTCATCTTCCCAATTTAGCTATATCACAATTTTTCGTCAAATTAATATTTTTATTGCCATCATTATGGTTATGCAAATGTTCATAGAACATGCACCATATTTTAATTTTATTTCCATTATACCATTTTTTATTCATTGCCTTACTTATTGTTTAGTTTTATAGCAACAATCTTTCTCTCATTTATCCCTGAACATTCTAAAAGAACAAATGCTCCATGTAGTCAAACATCCCTCCTAACCGATCAGCTGCAGGGTTTTCCCTGGGAGCCAGTCCTCCTGGGATGGGTGTTAGCAAAACACGGTGGGAGGGGGCCCCACTGTGCTGACATTCACTTCATGCTCAGCCAGACTTTTTCTGGTCCAGCCTCCCTGGAGACTAAATCTTCTGTCTTCTGCAACAAGAGGCAGGGTCATTCCCTTGGATATATGGGCTGGGCTTGGAATCTGGGGGTCTAGCTCTTTTTTATTCAAGCTTTACACCAGTTCTGCTTTCTGCCCACACTGCAAACCTCCCTATGCTCTCTCTGTGAACCTGTTTGTGCCTCAGTTCCTGAGCCTTCCCAGGCTTCTGTACTGGAAATCAGGTTTTTAGCAGTTTTGTTTCCTCTGCAAGCAGTTAGATTTCTGTTTTCATGGCTCAACCAAGTCAGTGTCATTTATTCAACCATGTTCACTTTCTCCAAATTTGGTTGACATCTCTGGTCCTGTCGTCTCTTCCCATTCTCTTATTCCTTTAATGTCCTTTTGTGAGATTTTGTGTGGAGGCGGAGATAAATGTTGGCTGCTTTGTTCAGCTGAAAACCTCCTTCAATCGATTCTTAGTCTTAAGTTCAAGTGACAGAATCAATCTTTTGGAGTACAAAGAGGTGGTGGGAACTAATCTACTTGGTTTATCCCCATGGAGCATTCATGAATAGAAAGTCTTTTTTCCTAGAGTTTTAGGGCATCCTACAGACAATCATGTCTAGTTGTCTTCTTGGGATCTCTTCCACACTTGTTCTCAGTCTGAAATAACCCTGCTCTGTGCATGAGCAGAAGTAGTTCCCTTTGGAACTCTTCCTGGCCCCCAGCACCCTTGCTCCCAGACTTTTAATACCTCATCTCCTCCCTAAAATGGCTGCTCTGGTCATTGTCTTGTGTGTATACTGTCTGTCAGTGGATGGGGCTTTTGGAGTAGATTTCTCTGGATTGCCCAGACCCACTGCTGGAGACAGGGTGGGGGGGAGCTTCAGATCCTGCTGGTGGGATGGAAAAAGGCCATTATGGTCATCTGGTATCCAGGTGGATTATCTCAAATATGCCAGATACCTTGTGCTGTTGGCATATCTGCTGTATTTTATTATCCTGAAGAGTGTCTGCCTTCTTCCCATACTTGGGTTATGTTGTGAACACTCTTTTCAATTATCCTACCTTTGGAAGGCACAGGCTTTAGGAAGAGAATGGAGGAGAGAAAACCACAAAAATATTTCTTAAATGTGAACAAATAATTTTTGATGTATTAATCAGTATTTTGTGATCCCTAATCCATTTCTTTGTTTGTTTAGCTTTAAATTTTTAAAAAAGATCTTATTCATGTATTTATTTGAGAGAGAGTAACAGAGAGAGAGAGAGAGAGAGAGGGAGGGAGAGAGAGAGGGAGGGAGGGAGAGAGAGTGCATAAACAGTGGGAGGAGCGGGGGGGAAGAAGAAGCAGACTCTGCACTGAGTAGGGAGCCCTATGCAGAGCTCGATCCTGGGACCCCAGGATCATGACCTGAGCCAAAATCAAGAGTCAGATGCTTAACTAACTAAACTACCCAGGTGCCCCTATTTGTTTGTTTAGCTTTATTTTATTTTATTTTATTTTATTTTATTTTATTTTATTTTTTTTGTTTGTTTAGCTTTAAAAACAAAGTGCAGTGGAGCTTAAATCACTTACGGCTCCTCTCTCTTTTCATTCTAACCATCTGGGCAGGCCTCACTAATTTGGCATAAATCCTCCATATGCTATAATTTACTAAATAATCCCCTATAGTGTACTGAATTCTGTAAAACTCATTTTTTAAAGAGTAGAGTGGAATGAAGACCCTTCAAAAAGGCAAATCTGATACTTTGGGTACCCAATATTTCTGTCATTTTATTAAATATGCACTAGGAACATGAAAATAAAGTTTAAGAATCCTTACAAGTAATGGTTAAAAAATAGTTACTGATATGATCAAAAGCAGAGTTTGACAAAATGAGGAGACATGGGAATATGTCCCAAAGAAAGAATAGGACAAAACCCACAGCAAGAGATTTAAGTGAAACAGAGATAAGTGATATGCCTGATAGAGAATTTAAGCAATGATCCTAAAAGTACTCACTGGATTTGAAAAAAGACTGGAGGACATCAGGAAGACCCTTAACAGAGACATTAAAAATGAACCAGTCAGAGATGAAGAACCCATTAAGTGAAATAAAAAATATATGGATGGAGTAGATAGTTGACTAGATAAAGCAGAAGAATGGAGCAGTAGCCTGGAGGACAGAGTAATGGAAATTAATTAAACAAAGCAGATGAGAGAGAAAACAATTATGCAAAATGAGAATATATGTAGGGAACTCGTCAACTCTATCAAGTATAATAACATTTGCATTATAAGGATGCAGGAAGAAGAATGAGAAAAGAGAACAGAAAATGTATTTGAAGAATTAGTAGCTGAAAAATCCCCAAATCTGGGTTAGGAAGTAGAAATCCAGATCCAGGAGGCACAGAGGTCTTACAAAATGAACCCAAGGAGATCCACACCAAGATATATAATAATTAAAATGACAAGATATAATGATAAAGAGAGCATTTTAAAAGCAGTAAGAGAAAAGAAAATGGTTGTAAAGAAGAGGAACCCCATAAAGCTTTCAGGTGATTTTTCAGCAGAAAACATTACAGGCCAGATGGGAGTAGCATTCACAGTGCTGAAAGGAAAAAATCTGCAACCAAGAATACTCTATCTAGCAAGGCTATCATCCAGATTAGAAGGAGAGATAAAGAGTTTCCTAGACAAACAAAAGTTAAGAATTCATGACCACTAAACCAGCCCTACAAGAAATGTCAAAGAGAGTTGAGTGGAAAGGAAAGATCATAAATAGAAGTAAGAAGAGTAGGAAGCACAAAAGCAGTAAAAATAAGTATATCTATAAAAATCAGTCAAGGGACTTACAAAATAAAAGAATGTAAAGTATGATACCATATACTAAAATGTGGGGGGAGGGATAGGAGTAAAGAATGGGTTCAAACTCAAGTGACCATCAACTTAATATAGATGGCTACAGGTAGAATAGGTTATATACAAACGTAATGGTAACCACAAATCAAAACCAGTAATAGATATGTGAAACACAAAGAGAAAGGAATCCAAATGTATCTCTAATGAAAGTCAACTAATTGTGAGAGGAGAGAGCAAGAGAAGAAAAGAACAGAGAGGAATCACAAAAACAACCATAAAACAAGTAACAAAATGGCAATAAATACATACTCATCAATAATTACTTTGAGTGTAAGTGAAGTATACACTCTAATCAAAAGACATAGGGTGATGGCGTGGATAAAAAAATAAGACCCATCTATATGCTGCTGACAAGAGACCCATTTCAGACCTAAAGATACCTGCAGATTGAAAGGAAGGGATGGAAAAACATTGATCATGTAAATGGAAGTGAAAAGACAGCAGAGGTAGTAAAACTCTAATGTGATAAAATAGAGTTTAAAAAAATGAATGTGACAAGAGACAAAGAAAGATATAGTATAATCATTAAGGGGACAATCCAACAAGAAGATATAACAATTGTAAATATTTATGCCCCCAACTTGGAAGCACCGACATGCTTAAAGTAGTTAATAACAAAAAATAAAGTGATTGATAGTAATACAATAATAGTAGGGGACTTTACCACCCTACGAGCATTAATGGACAGATAATCCTAACAGAAAATCAACAAGGGAACAGTAACTTTGAATGACACATTGGACCAGATGGATTTAAAAAGATATATTTAGAACATTTCATTGTAAAACAGCAGAATACACATTCTTTTCAAGTGCACGTGAAACATTTTTCAGAACAGATCACATATCAGGCCACAGAACAAGCCTCAACAAATTAAAAAAGATCATTCATATCATGCATTTTTTTCTGGTCACAATGATATGAAACTAGAAATCAACCACAAAAAAAAAAATCTGGAAAGAGCATAAATAAATGGAGGCTAAATAACATGCTACTAAACAGTGAACCAAGAAATCAAAGAGATAATTAAAAAGTTCATGGAGACAAATGAAAACGAAAGTACAACACTCCAAAATCTTTGGGATGCAGCAAAAGTGGTTCTAAGAAGAAAGTTTACAGCAACACAGGTCTGCCTCAAGAAGCAAGAAAATTTTCAAATAAATGATCTAACCTTACACCTAAAGGATCTAGAAAAAGAACAAATCAAACCCCAAACCAGTAGAAAGAAGTAAATAATAAACATTAGAGCACAAATAAAATAGAAACTTAAAAAATAATAGAACAGATCAGTGAAACCAGGAGCTGCTTGTTTTAAAAGCTTAATAAAATGGATAAACCCTTAGCTAGGTAGGAGGGAGGAAGGGGGGGGGGAGAGAGAGAGAGAGAGAATGGATTCAAATAAACAAAATCAGAAATGAAGGAGGAAATAACAACTGATACCACAGAAATACAACAAGAAAATATTATGAAAAATTATAAGCCCAAAATCTGGATAACTTAGAAGAAATAGATAAATTCTTAGAAACATATAGCCTCCCAAAATTGAATCAGGAAGAAATAGAATATGTGAATAGACCAATTACCAGCAATGAAATTGAATCAGTAATCAATAACTCTCAACACAGAAGCCCAGGACCAGATGGTTTTGGTGGTGAAGTCTACCAAATATTTAAAAAAGAGTTAATATTTTTTCTTCTTAAACTATTCCAAAAAATACAAGAGGAAGGAAAACTTCCAAATTCATTCCATAAGGCATGCATTACCCTGATATCAAAAGGAGATAGACACTACAAAAAAAGAGAAATACAGATAAATATCTCTAATGAACATAGATGCAAAAATCATCAACAAAACATTAGCAAACCAAATCCAACAATAAAGTTAAAAAAAATCATTCACCATGATTAAGTGGGATTTACTCCCAGGATTCAAGGGCAGTTCAATATTCACAAGTCAATCAAACCACACGATCATTTCAATAGATGCAGAAAAAGCATTTGGCAAAGCACAACAGCCTTCATGATAAAACCCTCAACAAAGTAGGTTAGAGGGAACATACTTCAACATAATAAAGTCCATATGAAAAACTCACAGCTAATATCATACTCAATGGTGAAAAACTGAGTTTTTCCCTGAGGTCAGGAACAAAACAAGGATGTCCAATCTTACCACTATTATTCAACTTAGTACTGGGATTCCTAGCCACAGCAATAAGATAAGAAAAAGGAATAAAAAGCATCCAAATTAACAAAGAAGAAGTAAAACTTTCACTATCAGCAAGATGACATGATACTCTATATAGAAAATGCTAAAGAGGGATGCCTGGGTGGCTCAGTGGTGGAGCCTTCCAATTGGGGCGTGATCCCGGGGTCCGGGATTGCATCCCACATCGGGCTCCCTGCGTGGAGCCTGCTTCTCCCTCTGCCTGTGTCTCTGCCTCTCTCTCTCTTTGTCTCTCATGAATAAATAAATAAATCTTTAAAAAAAGAAAATGCTAAAGAACTCTCCCCAAAACTAGAAATGATCAAAGACTCTCCCCAAAACTAGAATGATCGATGAATTCAGTAAGGTTCCAGGATACAAAATCAATGTACAGAAATCTGTTGCATTTCTATACACTAATGATGAAGCAACAAGAGAAACTAAGAAAGCAATCTCATTTACAATGACACCAAAAATAACAAAATACCTAGGCATAAACTTAAGGAGGTAAAAGACCTGTACTCTGAAAACTATGAAATACTGATGAAAGAAGGTGAAGATGACACAAACAAATGGAAAGATAGTCCATGCTCATGGATAGGAAGAACACATAATATGGACACAAAATGTCCATACTACTGAAAGCAATCTACTGATACAATGCAATCTCTATTAAAATACCAATATTTTTCACAGAACTAGAACAAATAATCCTAAAATTTGTATGAAACCACAAAAGACCCCAAATAGCCAAAAAAATCTTGAAAAAGAAAAAAACTGGAGGTATCACAGTACCAATTCTAGGATATACTACAATGCTGTAGTAACCAATACATTATGATACTGCACAAAAGCAGACATATAGATTGGGATGCCTGGGTGGCTCAGGGGTTGAGCGTGTGCCTTTGGTTCAGGGTGTGAGCCTGGATTCCCGGGATAGAGTCCCACATCCGGCTCCCCACAGGGAGCCTGCTTCTCCCTCTTCCTGTGTCTCTGCCTTTCTTTCTGTGTCTCTCATGAATAAATAAAATATTTTTTTAAAAACAGACATATAGATCAATGAAACAGAATAGAAAGCTCTGAAACAAATTCACAATTATATGGTCAATGAATCTTTGACAAAGAAGAAAGAATATGCAATGGGAAAAAGTCTCTTCAACAAATGGTGTTGGGAAAACAGGACAGTTATATACAAAAGAATGAAACTGGACCACTTTCCTTCGATATACACAAAAATAAACTAAAAATGGATTGAAGATCTAAATGTGAGACCTGAAACCATAAAAATCCTAGGGAAAGAAAACAACAACCAAGGGACATCTGGGTGGCTTAGCAGTTTAGTGCCTGCCTTCAGCCCAGGGCATGATCCTGGAGTCCTGGGATCGAGTCCCACATCAGGCTCCCTGCATGGAGCCTGCTTCTCTCTCTGCCTGTGTTTCTGCCTCTCTCTGTGTGTCTCTCATGAATAAATAAATAAAATCTTTTAAAAAATCCTAGAAGAGAGCACAGGCAGTAATTTCTCTTACATTGGCCATAGCAACATTTTTCCAGATATGTTTCCTGAGGGAAGCAAAATAAACTACTGAGACTTCATCAAGATAAGCTTCTGCAAAGGAAACAATCAACAAAACTAAAAGGCAACTTATAGGATGGGAGAAGATATTTGCACATGATGTGTCTAATAAAGGGTTAGTATCCAAAAAATATAAAAAAACTGATGCAACTCAATACCCAAAAAACAAATAATTCAATTTAAAAAATGGGCAGAAGACATGAACAAACATTTCTCCAAAGACACACAGATGGCCAACAGACAAATAAAAAGATGTTCAACATCATTCAACATCAGGGAAATGCAAATCAAACCTACAATGAGGTATCACCTTTCACCTGTCACAAGGACTAAAATAAAAAACACAAAAAACGACAGGTGTTGGTGAGGGGAGCCCTTTCACATTGTTGGTGAGAATGAAAACTGGTACAGCCAAATGTGGAAAACAGGATGGAAATTCCTCCAAAAGTTAAAAATAGAACTACCCTATGATCCAATAATTTCAGAACTGGGTATTTATCCAAAGTATAGAAAAAAGGATACATGCACCTCTATGTTTAAAACAGCATTATTACAATAGCCAAGATATGGAGGAAGCCCAAGTGTCGACTGATTGATGAATGAATAAAGAAGATGTGGGATATATATGTTTTATAATATAAAATATATTATAATTAATATAATTATAATATAATAACTATAATATAATTATAATATATGTTGTATATAATGTATAGTATATTAATATTATAATAATTATTATAATTATAATGTTATATTAATTATAATATATTATATATTATGGAATATTATTCAGCCATAAAAAGAATGAAATGTCATTTGTAACAACATGGATGGACCTAGTGGGTACTATGCTAAGTGAAATAAGTCAGAGAGAGACAAATACCATATGATTGACTGTACACCTGAAACTAATATAATACTGTATGTTAACTATGCTGTAATTAAAATTAAAAAATGTAATAACTTTTTTAAAGTAGAGGAAGCAGAAAGATGTCAAGAATTACCCAAAATACCTCCAAATGAGTGGACAAGGGTTCCATGGACAGTTGTGTAGGTTGTAGCCTGGACAAGGTGTCCAGCTGGGGAAGCAAGCTTATAATCCACTCTCCAGGTTAGGTGCCCATGGGATAGATACTATTGGTGATAGAGGCAGCCCTGAGAGCAGAGACTTCTTCATCATACGTGAACTATATAGATCATCCAAGTCTACATTTTGGGTTAATATACCCTTAGGGAATTGATGCTTTGGTTTTTGGGCTCCTTAGACTTCTCCGGGGCGATCCAGCAGACTGGGAATTGGATCAGATGGCGCCCTGTGCTTCCCCACTTGACACTTTATCTGGCTGTCATGGAGGATGGAAAGGCAAGGCTTGACCTCTAACCCCCAGGCCACACAGCTGAAGTGCCCCGTGTAGAGAGCCGAAGAGGTTCTAGGTACTCAGAGAAACTCAAATGTTTTGGTCCACTTAATTACATTATTTGCAAGAGCCTGAGCATCCACATTTTCAAAGGCACTTAAAATTAGGTCCCATATGTGTCTGGAAAACTAGCAAATGCAAGCGAAAAAAAAATCAAGAGTCAAGACTATAGAAAAGGTAGCCTCATAGATCTCAGGGGAGGGTCCTACCACTGTTCCAAAGGGGTGAGAAAGGGGCTCAAACTATTTCCCTGAAATGAAAGGCTTTGGGAGTGAGCAAGGCCAGGTCTGGGACATCCGGCATATGCTGCCTGTGGGGAGGAACTCGGGGGTAGTTAGCTGCAGAAGGGCAGGGAGGAGCTTGGCTCCTTGCCCCCAAACTCAAGAGGAAGGATGGAGGAAAACAGAGCTTCCCAGGATCATATTCAGGTGGAGATGAGGGGGCTGGAGAGCGCAAACACCAGATGGACTCAATTTTCTATATAAAAATCAGGTGAGATCATCTAGCAAGTGTCAGTGGGGGGGAAGGCAAAGAGGAATGGAAAAGAGAGAGAAGACGGGCCGTTTTTGAAGTTTTTAACCTTAAATGTGTTGCATGGGGGTGGCCAGGATTAGGTAATTGGTGATTTGTTTTGTTTTTAAGCAGAAGTGATGGATCTGCCAAGGAGAGAATGTGGGGCATTTGTTCATCATCACGGACTTAAGTCTCATGATTTAATTCTTGTTTTTAAAATTGCTGATCTATGTAGTCAAGATCTTTTAAAGTCATGAACTTTATGCATTTTTTTGCATCTAGAAAGAGAACACATTTTAAGAATACAGCTTAATGTTTTTTCACAAAGTGAGCCCTCTATGCACCCTGCACCAAGGATGAGAAATAGAACAGGAGTGGTCCCCAGATCCTCCTGGTTCTTTCCCATCACAACTGCTGCTCCCAACGGGGAACAGCACCGTGGTTTCTAACAGCAGAGATCAGGTTTGCCTAAAACTAATAAACTTTGAAGTCAATGTCTTCCTGTTCTTCAGAACCATAGGCAAGATCTTAAGTCATTGACTTCTCATATGTTGTGGGATGAGAGTTTGTTGGGTTCTGTACTTATCTGAGTGTGTGTGTGTGTGTGTGTGTGTGTGTGTATGGATGGATGGGTGTATAGGGGTGGAAAGACATGCTTCTTCCAGAAGTTTGCTCCAGGTGAGGTCATAGTCCATGAAGAGGATGGGTGACAGGTGGGCAGATAGATCTCTACTACTTCAGCAGCATGGGTGGGCAGAGGGTGCATGCAGCTAAGGGTCAGGAGTCAGGAAAAGTTGCAAGGATGAGATGGTGCCAGTCAATCCAACATGTGCTTACTAAGCCATTTTTTTTCCTAGCTCAAACTCTCATAGGGAGGAGAATAAAGCCACGACTCAATACAATAAGGTAAGGGTCACATTAATGCACAGAGTAATCCAGTCTCCAAACACACAGCATATAATACCAAGTGAATATTCCCGCATTATCCTGCTCAGGGAAAACACCCCGAGGGGTCAGCGGTATGGACAGGTATCAGCCCACTCGCTGGATTCCAGCTTTTCCCATGATTGTATGGGACTCTTTGTGGAAACCTGCCCACGTATTTCAAATATCAACTCCGGCAAGACAAACTCTGATTCATCTCTGCTGGCCCCGCGCCTCACATAAGGCCAAGAACACAGCAGGTGTTCAATAAACGTGTTAGATGAGTAAACCGTAGTGATCTTAGAGCAAGGATGTTCAAATACATGGAAGTCCTGATTCTCTCCAGGCCAATGAGTGGACTTCTAAGGCCAAAGGTTGAGAAGCGGGCAGGTCACATCTTGCTGTGGGACACTCTGAGCTTAGTCTCCTCCTCCCTGAAGTAGGGGTCCTGCGTATCCCCAGTGTTGCCTTGAGAGAGCACAGTGGGGTCTGGGATGTCCCACATGCACCTCTCTCCCCTTGCATGTTCAGGAGCCACCTAGAGCCTGTGCCATGGAAGGTGACTGCAGTCCACCAGTTCAAAGTTGCAGGGGTGGGGGCATGTTCTATTCTTGGGGTAAAATCTGGAAAATCAGACTCAGAATTCTACACCTACTCGGGCCAAGGTGATGACAAACGATACTAGCTTCTTAAGTTTACCAAAAGAGTCACTGAGCCACAGGAGAAAAATGACACCCCCAAGGTCAAGGGAAAGACGTTCCCAAAACTCAGCTGTTTCCAATTCACTCAGTTCATCAAACATAGGAGTTGTTGGCTGTGCATGTTCGCTATTCATATGACAAATGTGTGTAAGTAAAGCCACATCCTGCCTCTCTACAAGACTGTCATTTACTGCCTTGCACCTCAAAGTGTGATCCCTGAACCAACAGCGTTGGCATCGTCTGGGAGCTGATTAGAAATGCAGAATTGTGGGCTTTGGGACCTGCTGCAGACCTGGGGAATCGGAGCCTGCATTCTAACCAGATTCCAGGGGATGCATGCACACGTTGCAGATTGAGAAGCACGACTTTAGAGAGCTATGGAATCACATATATGACCACCGGAGTATCTTAAAGTTTGCTGTTTCACTCTGAGGTCCCCACCGCCCTCTATAGACCATAATAATCACAACAGCAATGGACTAACTTAAAAATGCAAATCAATCCAGGGACAGTTGCTATAATGCTGTATAAACTCTTCTTTTATGATTAGAGGACAAGTGGTAGATTTTTGAAATACCAGAGGCTAAGTGCATGCTACATCTGTAAACACAGCAAAATCCTACACGTAAAGGAAGGAACAATTTCTTCTTGCAAGGGCAGTAAGAAGAAGTAGGAAGTCAATCTGGGGATTAAATTTTCCCCAGAAAAATGGAGACTCATAGAAAAATAGGTTGACAAAAGTACTTCTTAATAACCCAGTGAACATTTTTTTCTTTTTAAAAAGCTTTCTCTATTTAAGTAATCTCTACACCCAGCATCGGGCTCGAACTTACAACCCTGAGATCAAGAGTTGTGCACCCTTCTGAGCCAGCCAGGGGCCCCCCACAGACATTCCTTTCTTAAGACTGAATGTCTGTGTCTTCTCTTTGGGTTTTCTTAGAATAATTCAGTTTCTTACAATTCCATAACTACCACTAAGTCCTGAGAATTGGTGTCTTTAATGTATTCATTCAGCACATTAAAAAAAAAAAAGAATGTGATTTTTTTTTTTTTCCAAGGGGAAATGTGGATCACGGGCAAGTTAGAGCATTATTTCCAGTTGGTGCCTGGAGTAGAGACAGGTGGGGAACACGTGCAAGCTTGGATTGATGAGGTCTAGGGCCAGACTCTCCCAGCCAGTGAGGGTCCACAGACTTCTCTACCACCCTGAGCAGTGCCCAGAAGAGGAATCAAGGGCAGCCTGCGTGGTTTAGCGCCGCCTTCAGGGGCATGATCCTGGAGACCCGGGATCAAGTCCCATGTTGGGCTCCTTGCATGGAGCCTACTTCTTCCTCTGCCTGTGTGTCTCTGCCTCTCTCTTTCTCTCTGTGTGTCTCTTGTGAATAAATAAAATCTTAAAAAAAAAAAAGAGGAATCAAGCCACATGCAATAATGATCCTGAGGAAAATGTCTCATGTATTTAACAAAGCTTCCTACACCACCTGTGAGGTCATTGCTTATCAACCTCAAGGTCCCCTTAAAGAGCTAGTCTGAGACAAGGCCACAGCGAGATGGGATTCCCCATCCACCATGCTGGCATTGCTGTCAACCGACACAGCCAATGCACCCCTGGGGAAATCCCTGCTTCCGGTGCTCCCCTTTCTGCTGGCTGTCCTTGGCAGGATTCCAGGCTCTGGCTGCAGAGCAAACTCACACCTCTCCATGGAGGTCCGTGCCTGCAGGACCACTGCCCCCATCACATTGAACATGCAACGCGAACAGCGACACCTCCCATTTCCTGGGCTCTCAATACCATCCACTCCCACGGCAACACTTCCCCGACCATCACCCCCAACATCTTGCTAATTTAGATCCTCGTCTGCCCTCTTCAGTCATTTATTCATTAAATGACTATTTACATTTCTTGAGCAGCTCCGAGACTCTAGATAGGAAACCAGTAATCAAAGGGTCAATGCAAATAACCATAGCTATTGACGACTAAAGTGCAGCTGCTGCTTTTTACCCAGACCTGTCTTATTTGCCTTTCATCTGAGGCTTGCCTTCCTATCTCCTCCTTCGGCTGCTTCTAGAAGAAACTCTTATCTTGTCACAGATTCCATGTCTCAGTGACTGTCTTTGCTGCACATGGGGCAGACGAATGGACTTGGGCTTGGTCACGGGTACTCTTCTGGCCCTGGGAGCACCACAATAAACACAGAAGAATAATTTCTTGCCCTTCTCCAGCTCAGCTGTCCAACACGGGAGCCAGTAGCCCCATGCAGGCATGTAAATACTCATTAAATAAAATGAAAGACTGGGAGTGGCAGTGGCCAACTCTTAAATGATCGAAAGCTACAGTTAGCTAGTACTTGTCAGCATTGGACAGCAAGGATACAGAACATGGCCATTATCACAGAAAGTTCTAGTGGATGGTGCTGCCTCAGAGCTTTTGTTCATTCTGGTCATGGAGAGAAACAATAAAAAATACTTTATTTTTTATTTTTATTTTTTAAAAAGACTTTAAATGGATATTAAAACATCAGGCAGAGTAAAGAGCTATGAAGGAAAATAAAGTAAAGCTGGACAGATAGTAATGGAATTGGGATGCATGGGGCTGCTACTGTGACTGCTGGCTCTAATGGCCATCTCTTCTTTCTTGACATTGCTCCTTTGGAACCATGACACCCTGACCTATTCGTTCTCATACCTCTCTGGCTAAGGCCATAGTGATGGAAGAGATCTTATTTAGATTCATACAGTAAGAACCAGAAGAGGACTCATTAACTGAAGTCCCAGATGTGCTCTGGGATCTCAAGGCAATCTTCACACCATCCAGATGAGCGGCTGTGACATGGCCAGAGGTACAAGTGTGCTTTTTAAAAGCTTCGACATATAAGTAAAAGACCCGTAAGGAAGCACGGTCTAAACTGCTGAAGGCTGACCTCTGTCACTTCTCAGGAGCACCACAAGGTGTCAGCAGTAGCTTACAAAAGTTGCAGCCACCACTCACAAGCCTCACCCCCAGAACAAAGTGAGCATCCATTTATTACAAGGCAAAGAGTCTTCCTCTGGGGGTAAGTGTGAGCATGAAAATGGCACCTATGTAATTAACAAAGGCTAATTAGAATAACAGCATGATCCAGAATGCTAGCTGCCTGTGTACAGAGGCCAAAATAATGGGGTAATGTTGATAACTCTGATATGCTTTGATTCACTACTTAATTATATTTGCTTTCACTGTTGAGATGGTGCCCTTCACCCAATTTCATTTTTGCATAAATCAACGCACTTCAGGGTTTTTTTTTCTCCCTCTACATTTTAAAATGAAAAGATTTCCCTGGACTCTTCTTGAACTGATCGATTGATTTTCTGTTAGCTTCACGCAAAAACAATAAGTGAAGAAAATCTATACATTTGTCCTCAGTTGTGATCTTGCAAGTTCAAGGCAAACTGCCATGTTCAGCATCTGGGATTCATCATGTCTGCTCTGTTACCTCATCGATGGGCACATATCTTTCCCAGATGTACAAAATAAAAGGCCTATGAAGTTACAAGAAAAGCAAAACAGTATCCATGCTCTCAACTTCCTGTTGTAGCCAGGTATGTGGGGATAGTAAAATGAAGGGAAGGGCACTTCTAGGTCTAGTTTGTCCAAATATGTGGCCTATTGCACAAATGTGGTGGAGAGCCACATGCTTGCATCCATGAGTAATTGAGGGTGACTCTCCTGAAGGGTGCCTGAGTGAGAGCTTTTTATTTATTTTTAAGATTTTATTTATTTGAGAGAGAGAAAGAGAGAGAGTACGAGCGGGGCAAGCAGGAGAGGGAGAAGCAGACTCACCGCTGAGCAGGGAGCCCAATACAGGTCTCCATCCCAGGACCCTGAGATCATGACCTGAGCCCAAGGCACCTGCTTAATGGACTGAGCCACCCAGGTGCCCCTGTGTGAGAGTTTTCTTTAGGGAAAAAGAGAGAGACAAAGCTGGAAATTGAGAGGTCATGGTCAACCTAGCACCTTAGGATTATCTAAGACACCATGATTTGAACTTAGCTCTTCAAGATCTGCCTAGAACTGCAATTGGGACCTTGTATCAGTCCACATGTTTAATGACATAAAATTCACAGCAAATGGAACATATAAGTCCATGTTACTTTGTCCTCTCCCTCTTTTTTTTGTAATTTTTTTTTTAATTTTTTATTTATTTATGATAGTCACAGAGAGAGAGAGAGAGAGGCAGAGACACAGGCAGAGGGAGAAGCAGGCTCCATGCACCGGGAGTCTGATGTGGGACTCGATCCCGGGTCTCCAGGATCGCGCCCTGGGCCAAAGGCAGGCGCCAAACCTCTGCGCCACCCAGGGATCCCTCCCTCTTTTTTTTGACAAGACTTTCCTCTAATGACCACAGATTAGGGAGCAATATATATCAATTTGCACTTAGAACTGTTCCAATCTTTCATGCACTAATTTTACATCTGGGAATCTATTCTAAGGAACTATTGCTAAATACAGAAAGAAACCTTAATGTGGAAAAATATGGTTAATGTAGCATCATTTAAACCATGAACAATTTGGGAAAAAAACTTTTAAATTGAGTAACAATAGAAAATAATTAAATTTAATGATATGTCTATATAATGGGTTATTAAGTTGTCATGAAAATGATGTGTGAAGACTAGACCAAATATAAAATGCTCATGTAATTAAGAGAACAAAGAAAATAGTTTGTACAGTTGTGACAGTATGTTTAAATTTTGCATAGGAAATAGACTATTAAAGAAAAACATGCCAAAATACTAAAAGCAGTTGTTTCGACAGTGATTGCAAAGGTAAATTTTCCTTTTTACTTTCCAATAGTTTCCAAATTTTCTTTAAGTGTTATTATATAATGGGAAATACAAGCTTATGAAAACAGTTATTTTGAACTTAAAATAATTTCACTATTCCTTTATTTCAAAATTTCTGTTCAAATTGTCTTCTCCTCAACCTTGCCTCCCTAACTTAAAACCCATACTTAGCAGCCACTGGTTGATATGTTTTTAAAAAGATTTTATTTATTTATTAATGAGAAGCACACTGAATGAGAGAGAGAGAGAGAGAGAGGCAGAGACACAGGCAGAGGGAGAAGCAGGCTCCATGTAGGGAGCCCAAGATGAGACTCGATCCCGGGACTCCAGGATCATGCCCTGGGCTGAAGGCAGCGCTAAGCCGCTGAGCCACCTGGGTTGCCCACTGGTTCATATTTTGTTTCCCAGGAAGGAAACTGGACTCTGGTCTTTGCTGTAGACTTCTTGGGTGGCTGGGGCCAGAGCATGAGCTGGTCTAAGCTGAAGGAAGGACAGGAAGACTTAGTTTATGTGCGCTGGCCATGGCTTGTGCTAGTCATGCTATGGCTTCCATATAATGTTTAATTATTGATGTTGACAGAGAATAGAAGTTCATGTATTTCACAGAACAATGGTAACCAGTGGTTGAGTAAAAATTGGGCAAATAATTTCCAAAAGCAAAGGGAAAAAAGAAGTAAAGAAAAATCTGAGTAAACAATTAGATACTAGTGACAGAAGGAACTATTTGAAAGAATAAAAAAAAAAAACCCTAGATAACATGCCATAACATGACAAAACCAAGATCAAATATACTCTCTTCATAAGAAATGTGAATGCTTTAAATCTCTCTCACAAAAGGCAAAGACTTGTTTTGGCCCCAAAACAAAATTAAATTTTATTGTTTATAGAACACGTGCCTGAAGCAAACTGAAAGGTCAAAAGTAAAGGACCCATACTTGAAAGCTGCCAAGAGAGCAGATTTTCAATATTCTCACCATTTAAAAAAAAGATAATTATATGAGGAGATGGAAGTGTTACTTAACCTCACTGTGGTGATCATTTGACAATATATACATGTATCAAATCGTCACAGGTGTACACATTAAACTTACACAATGTCCTATTATCAATTATGTCTCTATAAAGCTAGACAAAAGGGACCAAAAAAAGACCAGTTAAAACATACGAAATGCATATAAACAATAAGTAGGGATATAAAAATTGATATGTGATAAAGTAAAAATAGAAGCAAAAAGCCATAAACAGGACAAAATAGGTTACCTTCTATGGATAAAATTCCAAACCACAAGAAGACACAACAGTTATAAGCAGAATACCACAGCACTGAAAAACCTTTACAGCTCAACTCCCAAACATAAGGCACAAACAACATAATCATAATCAGAGCAAGAGACTATAGACTGTCCCTCTCAGTCTTTCCTAATTGAAGGGAAAAAAATCAGGATACAGAGCATTTGAAGGATAAGTCCAGAAGACTTGATTTATGAGATACATAATGAGGTATGTCATCCTGTTTTAGACATTAATCAGTATGCTTCCCTCCCCCTCCACCCCTACTCAGGCTCTCCTGCTCCCACCCACACAGGGAGATATGAGTCATTCACCACAGGACCAGACACAAAGACTGCACATACTAGACTCAAGAGCTGGCCTAAGCACAAGACAGAGAAATGTCAGTGCATACTCGAATAGCACTCTGCATCAGGGAAGGTAAAGGTGTCAGGAGAGCCAAGGACCACGAAGAAATGAACAGGAGAACACCCAAACCTCTGCCAGAACGTGGGCCATCTATCCAGAGTGCCAAAGACAACCACGGCATCCCTCTTGTCATTGTCCTGTGAAGACCCTAAATGCCCAAAGATTCTTTAGTTTAGAATGATACTTATGTGTGTCTCAAGGCTCTCCTACTGATTTCTTCTCATGTAGGCAACTGTCAAATGGCCCAAGACATTTGTATGCTCCTCCCTAAACAGACTGAAGAGCTTGGGGGATGGTGTGTGTTGATTGATATACAGAGCAAACCTTGAACTGGCCAATGTGGCTCTAGCTAGCTTGAGTTTGAAATCTCACTCTGAGCTAGGACTTTCAGTGGAACATGTGCTTCCATGGTGGATAAAGAGAAAAACTGTCCCATAAAAGCGGAACACATGTTATTTCAAAGCTCTACGGTACATTTATAAAATGTAACATAGTAGGCTATGAAAAAAACCTTAGGGCCTGCTATTTGGCAATAGTACAAGTCTAGGATTTCCCATATAATGAATATAAGAAATCAAACCACACAGAAAATATTAAAAACATTTAGATCAAACAGGGCATTAAAACTGCAATCCCAAGTTTATTTAGAAAACAATCAGAAGAATTGTATCACATAATGAAAACAAGGTGTGAAGCCAAAGCTGTACTCAGAAGAAAATTTATAGCTTTATATATGTGTTGATTATAAAACATAAAAGAATAAAAACATATAAACCACATATTCTATGGAAGAGATTAAGGAGTCCCCAAATAAAGGTTAGTGGGCATTTGTGTTGCTGTTGTTCTTAGATAATTTTCTTCGCTGCCCAGTCTCTGAAGCTGCTTCCTATATTAGGGAGATCCACCATGGTGTGGATCTTAGACATCTAGAGCCTGGGCATATCATCTAGATTTAGCCAATCAGATGCTGCCCCCCTGGAACTCTCAATCTAGCATGAGTGCCTGAAGGAAGCAGGGAATAGTTTAGCCTTCATTCTGGTAGCCACAGCCAGCTTTCAAGGCCAAGTCAGCACATCCCAAAGGACTGCCCCTGGACACGCTGCAGATGTGACCACTGAGATTCCCATTCCTGCTTACTCCCCCATGTGGTCCCCTATGGCTCTCCAAATCTCTGGGCCACCTGATACCCTTCTCCAATACATTCTTTTTCAGCTTACATCAACCAGGGCCAGTTTCTTTTGTTAACAACTTCAATCTCCTGAGCAAAACGGAAGGAAACAATGTATAATAAAGAAAGAAATTAACGATAGAAAAAAAAATCTATGGCCATGATGAATAAAGTCAAGAACCCTTTTAAAAGACCAATAAAACTGGTAAACCTTCTCATGAGTCTAATCACTGAAAAATTAAGGCCACAAATACCTTTACAAAGGAAAAAATGTGCATGAAAAATTCTTAAGTTTAAAAATGAGATACAATGTACCACTTCATACCTGAATAACCGAAATTACCAAAGTTAACTGGATTAGGAAACTTCAATATATTATCAACCATGGAAGAAATGCCAAGAAGGTTTTTTTTTTTTTTAATCACTCTTTTCCCAAAGGGCACAGAGCTGGATTAGTTTAGGTGCAAATTCTCCAAATCTGTGTTATTTAAGCAATTCTGACATGGAGAAAGAAGGTAGATGAGCATGTTTCAGGCAGTCCTGGACCAGCCCAGGAAAAGGGGACCCTGACAGTAATCCCTGTGGCCAGTTGCCCTCAGTGTAGTGGTTCCCTTGGAGGGGAGCCTTTGGTTGAGTGGGATTCAGCCTGTTGTGTGGACAGGCCACCTTGTTATGCTATTCTGATCCAGTGATCCCCACCCTCACACATTCCAGTTATCTGTGGCTGGTGTCAGCCACCTGTTGGCCAGTCAAGCCCATGGCACTCCCTTAAACTACATTAATTAATCCTTGGGATGTCACCTCTATCTCCTCACCTCACTCACTTCACCTTCTCCAACACCACAGAAAGAATGCTTCTGCTCACTCCTGTCCACAGCCTCTAAAGGCAAGGGAGGAAAGAAGCACAGGAAGGTGTAGTTACCACAAATCCTTCCTGGGATGAAGTCAGGGATAAGGGAATCAAGAGCTAATGGCAAAGGGCTTTTTCCTGGAGAAACGCAGGATGCCAAAAGTGGACGCCAGGGAACAGCAGGTATAATAAAAGCAGAAGTGTTGGGTAAACCATGGCTCCTGGTCATCCCAGATGGGTCTTGCTGAGGGCTCAGAGAAGAGGAGGCTCTTTCTCTTAGGTGGAGCCTGGAGGAAGAGGATGTTTGTTTCTCCAGTGTTAAGCGCGCCTAAGAGTGGGCTGCGGGTCTCGGGACCTCTGGAGGCAGGGTTCTGTGCAGATGCTGACCTGGTGAGGGGCAGCTCTGGCACAAGGATGCACACTATGCTCCAGGCCCCGGGATGGGCCTCAGTGTGCAAAATGACTCCAGTGATGCAACTGGTAGGAATTACCGAGGGGGCGGGGTCCCGCGCGTGGTGGTTCCTCCGGGGTGGGGAGCACGGGGTTCACAGCTCCTTGGAGACCCCTGCGCTTAGCGAGCACTGTATCCATCAGCAAATTACCCATTAGCTGCCGGTTCTCCTGGAAGGCCACAGTCTTGTGCACCCGGTGCACCGGGGCACCGCACAGGGTGAGGAGAAACTACCCCGCCGCCCTCCTCCCGCAGGTCCCCCCCACCCCCCCATCCCCGTCCGGTCGGG
Source organism: Vulpes lagopus (assembly GCF_018345385.1). NCBI lineage: Eukaryota > Metazoa > Chordata > Mammalia > Carnivora > Canidae > Vulpes > Vulpes lagopus. The sequence goes on from NC_054827.1 coordinate 115,407,783, forward strand.
TTTCTGTACCTCTAGGCGGACTTGGGGAGCGTCCCTGCCTGAAAACCGACCCCCACCCAAACTGCGCCTGGGGGAGGCGTGCTGCGGGCGGGCAGGAGCAGGTTTCGCACCGAGTCCCAGAAGCAGGCGAGGCGCGCCCTCCCTCCCCGCGCGTGGCCACGCTGCAGCCCCCCGCCCGCAGGCGGCCCCGCGTGGGTCTGCCCCGACCCGCACCCGGGAGCTCCCCACGCCGGCCCCGCCACCCCGCCGCGCGGCCCCCGGGTCTCCACGCAACAATGAGGCGTGGGCGGCCCCGGCGGCCTCATTTGCATACCGCCGCCGCCCGGCCAATGGGCTGCGCAGGGGCTCCGGGACGCGGTGTTGCCGTCTGCGTGCGCGCGTGTGTGCGAGTGTGACAGCGGCGGTGGCCGTGGCCCTGGCGGTGGGAGGCGGGCCCGGCGGAGCCCAGCCGCGGGGGACCGGCCAGGCGCCCGCTCCCCCAGCGCGTCGCGGCCGCGCGGCCCGGCGGAGCCCGGAGACCCCCCGCGCGGGCCGGGCGCAGTCGCGATGTCGGTGGCGGGGCTGAAGAAGCAGTTCCACAAAGCCAGCCAGGTAGGGGGCACGGGGAGGTCGGGGGGCGGCCGGGGGCCGCGGTGCCCCGAGGCTCGAGGCCTCTGGCCCCCCGAGGGGCCCCTGCCGCGACGCGGAGGAGCCGCTGTCACTCGGCGGGCGCCCGAGGGCCGGGGGCGGGGGCGGGGGCGGGGGCCGCGGGGGCTCGCGCGGGAGAGGGGCGTGCGGAGGAGGCCTGCGCGCTGCGCTCGGCGCCGCCCCCCGACCTGCGCTCGGCGCCCCCCGGGGCGCATCCTGCGGCCTCGCGGCGGGTCCGGAGGTCGGGCCCGCGCGCGCCTGGAGGGGGACCGCGCCGGACCGCGCCGCGCCCCCGGGCCGGGGCTCCCCGCGGCGGTGCCTCGCCTGCGCGCCGTCCTGGCGCCGCCGGCCGGGCTCCTGCTCCCGGGGGGCCGCGGTCTGGCTCGCAGACGCCGGCAGACACGTAAACAAACAGCGGTAGACGCACCTCCACGCGCGGAGCGCGGCAGACAGCCCGATGGCGGCGTCCGGGAAAGCTTCCCGGAGGAGGAGACGCGGCGTTTGGGAATTAAGTAGGAGCAGGGGTGGTGGTGGTGGTGGTGGTGGTGGTGGGGGAGGTGGGGGAGGTGGGGGAGGTGGCAGGGAAGGGGGAGGGGCGTTCCGAGTGGGGGAAACCGGGAAAACAGGAAAACAGGAAGGGAGGCTTGAAATTGCTGTGTGTGCGTGAGTGTGTGTGTTGACAAGCAAATTTGTATTCCAAGATTGCAGTCTCTTCCGGCCATGGCATAGCTCGCATTGTAGAACCTATCCCACACCTGCAGCCCCGGATCTGTTGCTCTGTCTCGTCCTCCGCCCCCCCCCCGCCCCAGCCCCCCAATTTGGCTAGCACCAAGGTGGACAGATTTCATTCAGAATCCGCATTAATGAGATCTTATCCTGCTTCTCCCACAGATTGGTAACAGCTGAAATTAGAGGATTCTCTTCTTCTAGCCTCAGTTTCAGGCTGAGGGCACCGCTGTTCCCTCACTCACACCCCTTCCATGCAGAAACTGGGTGATGCCCAGATTCTGATTGGGGACACTGGGCGGACAGTGGTGCTATTCAGGGTGATGAGGAGTCCTGGAGGAGGGGCCAGCTGGGCGTACTCCTCGCTGGCCTTGGGGCCTTTGAATGGTCTGGGGCCATTCAGTTATCACTGGCCTTGGGGCAGGTGCATGCCCAGATCTGAGGCTCAGGGATTGAGGCCAAGACTGGAACTACAGACTTTTTGGGATTTAAGCCCTAAGTGGACATTAAAAAATGTAAGTGCAAGAAAGTCAGAAAATGCACAAGGAGCTAAATACAGACTCTAAGAAGCAGCCACATTTAGGGACAGTGTTCAGCCCAGTACTTGATAAGCAGTGTCCACTCAATAAATATTTATTGAATAATGGAAACTTGGGGTGGAGGAGCACAGGAAGGAAAGAACTGATAGATGCAGGAGAGAGGAGTGTCATGGAATTGGGGTGGTGGGGGGGCGCATTTAAAGGCAGGAGCAGTGCTGCTGTGAGCTCAGAACCAGAGCATGCTCTCGGCTTGGGCGGCCAGGAGGCTGGGTGCCACTGTGGTTAGGGCAGTGCCAGAGTAATTGCTGGCTGTGCTTGTTACATGGCCTTCCTTAGGAGGAACTAGGAGGGCCTTCCTTCCAGGCAAGGAACTGACCTGTTTTGAAGATTTTCGTTTATTTGGTAAGGACTTCATAGGAGCACATCTCAGAGGTGATGGAGATAAAAGCTCCAGGGTGATTCATGTTAGTTTCTGACCACTAGCCAGCATGAATGGTTGAGATCTTAGGAAGGTATTGGCATCGGAGAAGTGTCACACTAGTGATGAGGTCCTTTAGTTTAACCACCTGTAATCAGTCCATTAAAAAAGAAAGCGAGGGGATCCCCAGGTGGCACAGCGGTTTAGCGCCTGCCTTTGGCCCAGGGCGCAATCCTGGAGACCCAGGGCGCAATCCTGGAGACCCGGGATCAAATCCCACGTCGGGCTCCCGGTGCATGGAGCCTGCTTCTCCCTCTGCCTATGTCTCTGCCTCTCTCTCTCTCTCTGTGTGTGACTATCATAAATAAATAAAAATTAAAAAAAAAAGAAAGCGAGAGTAGGTTTAATTTAGACATTTGTTGCATGAGCTGAAATCTTTTGTGCATTTATTGGAAAAGAAGGAATCACAGATTCTCTCTGCAGTTTACAAACCACGTTTTTTTTCCGTCAAAGTATCCAGTAGATAAGTTTTTTATCTGTTCTAGAAGTCTGTCTAAGAAATCTGGCCATGGGACAGATTTGGTGGAGAAGTTAGACTGGGTTTAATATAAAAGGGAGCATGACAGTAAAAAATGCCAGACGTTCTTCTCAGACAACATTTTAACAGGAGGTTTTAATTCACATAGAACTTTCCAGGGCAGGGGAAAGGGAGTCCCAGATGATGTCAGTGGCTCGATAATTCCCAGGGATCCAGGCCTGGTTGTGCCACTGACCAGGTCTGTGACCTTGGGAACCTGACTTACCCCCTCTAAACCTTAGTTTTGTCTGTATCTTGGATAAGAGGATTTGGAAGCTATGTGTCTGTTTTAAAACTGATTGTAGTGATGCTTGCACAACTCTGTGAATATTCCGAAAACCATGGAATTCACCTTTATGGGTAAATTGTATGTTGTGTGGATTATATCACAGTATGTACCTCCAAGTTTTGAAATTCCTTTAAAAACTTTTTTAAAAAAGATTTTTATTTATTCATGAGAGACACACAGAGAGAGGCAGAGACGTAGGCAGAGGGAGAAGCAGGCTCCCTGTGAGGAGCCAGATGTGGAACTTGATCCCAGGACCCTGGGATCACAACCTGAACCAAAGCCAGATACTCAACCATTGAGCCGCCCAGGTGCCCCCCAATTCTGAAATTCTTAATTTCTTAGAGTATTTCAGAGAAAGAGGATAAAGTGGATCTTTTACAAATAAGGGAACTATAGGACCATGGTGACTGAAGATGATTTTTCTCCACAATAGACAAGGTAAAATAACTCATAACCTCCTCTTTCTTGGTACCTCGCTTATCTCTCAGGGGGTGGGAAACAAATCCCCTTACTGTACAGAGAACGAAAAACTGTAAACCCCAGAGATTATGCCTCATTTTGCAGCATATGGAGATCAATAGAAAAGAGGGAGAAATAAAGTAAAATGACAAGAGCACTAGTGAGGTTGATCACAAAATGTAGTTAATTCTCTTCTTCGGCATTGGAACTTAGAACCTAAGTGTCCCTTGTTCATAACTACTTTTTTTTTTTCCTCTTGAAAGGATTTTTAAGTTTACCCTCCTACTGGAAGGGATAGAGCTTGAATTATTATATTAGAGATAAATACAAAGGGGTTCAAGATGGCCTTGTGGTTTCTTATCAAACGTGGTACTTGATTAATAAAAATGTAAAGTAGAGTAATTACATTACTGTTACCACTCTTTGATTTGCATTAATTATGCTTAATAATGCATAATTTATAGTGGTTTTCTTGACAATGGTCACTACTGGTACAGGATGTTCAGGCCGCACCTGGACTTCCTCTGACCTGGACGCTGTGCGAATAGCCATATTCTTTCTCTCTGAACTTCCAGGATATGTGTTCCTCAGCCCTGAGAAGTCTAGGGAAGAGTTCATATTTCCTCTTTTTCTTCTTCTGTCTCCAAATTAACCATATGGCGATAACCCTGGATGGTGGTGACCCTTGGAGGCTTCATGCTAAATTTATTTCTTTTTGCCTTATGTAGTAGTGCTCTTTAACCTTTGTCCTGTGACCCAGCAACAATAGGGAATGTGGGAATCTAACACAGCTTTTTTTTGTGGGGGGTAACTCCCCCACCCTTCTCTTTTAATGCATTAACCAGAGAAATGATGAGCAGTCATAAGAGGCCTAGACATTTTTCCTGTGACAACCCACTGCACATGCTGGCCATTTATGGGTAAACACTTCAGAGAAGGATAGTCTTTGTAAATTATGAGAATCCCTAGGGAGGCACTGAATGTCTCTTGTTTCACTGTCTTGTTAGAGAGAAAGATAAAACTGCACTTTACAAAATCCGTAATGATTTATTTTTTTCTCTTAGATGCATCAGAAAATACATGATGCTTAAACAGTCTTGCTTCTTGCCACGTAGATTGCTTCATAAATTCATCTATAAATCTTTGTATTTTTTTAAAAAAATTTAAGTCAGTGTGCTAGAATAGATGTCCAAGCAAAACTGATTATTATCTTTAAACAGTATAATCCAAACGTGGGGTGCCTGGGTGTCTCAGTGGTTGAGTGTTCTGCCTTTGGCCCAGGTCGTGATCCCGAGGTCTTGGGATCGAGTCCCACATGGGGCTCCCTGCATGGAGCCTGTTTCTCTCTCTGCCTGTGTCTCTGCCTCTCTCTCTGTGTCTCTCATGAATAAATAGATAAAATCCATAAATCCATACACAAATACATAAAATACATAAAAAATACATAATCAAAACATTTCTTAAGTCTGATGACTTTTTTTTATCCCCTAAAGTAAATGTAACAGGGTGCCACTCACTTGGAATTTGATTTTAAAAGGTGTTTGAAAGCAGGGATTTTTTTTGGCTATTTTTTTCAGATTGATTTTTTAGCTTTAGTAACAAATTGAATGTAAATGATGTTACCCAAAGTTAAGTGTGGGGGGGGGGAGATCATGTGTATTTGGGGGAGCATTCTTCACCTAGGAAATTAAACTGCCAGTCAATAGGACTGATATACTACCATATTTGGTTAAATAATAGGCAAACATATTTCTGGAGGTTCTATACCAGCAAAATGTGGGTAGTTGGATTTTGCATTTCGGTGGAAATCTGGGAAGGTGTTGAGTTGGGGGAAGGGTCTGGGGGCAGCTGGGGATGGGATCAGGAAGGGACTGTTGCATTGCTAACTGTTGGGGTTCCATGAAATGCCTTTCCTCTTGCCTTGCAGTTGACAGGGTCATGTCCACATGTTGTCACCACAGCACCGATGGCAGTGACCTCTGTGAGCCTGGGGTTGTTCTTTCTGGCTCTCTTTCTAATCCATTGGATGGTGGTGACTTTCCTCCGGCACTGGATAAATCTTTCTCAAACAGTGATGCCTCTAAGGGCTTGCTTTGCCTGCTCAGAGCATCCATCAGTGGCAGAAGCTACTGCTCCTCCAGGCCTCATGCCTTGGGTACTCCCTCCTGAGCCTGATGGCTAAGCCGTATTTCTCACCCACATCCCTGTTCCCTGTCGTTTCTTCCACGATTCAACAGCTGAGAAGGATCTGCCAGTTAATGCGTGGGTGCTTCTCTCTTTGTCCTGGAAGGACAAACAAGGACACTGCACACCTGGATGCCTCTCCACTGGGCTTCACACCCCATCCCTCTCATTCCCATATGGAAAAGTCCTTCCTTGGTCTGAGATCCCCATCCTATTTTCTCTCTCTCCTTCCCAGCAAAGTGTATTGAAGACATTGTCTATTGCCGCATCTCTACTTTCTCATCTCTTTCTCAGCTGGTTCCTGCCAGCTGTCTTCACCAGCACCCTGAGGCCTAGGTCTCAAGTGAGCCTCTGCCCCCAGCTGCCACACCTTGGGGTCGCTTCTCCACCTGACTTTCAGCAGCCTGTGACCCTGTGGACTGTACTCTGCCCACAACTCCTATACTCACTTGGTTTTCCCCTGGCCTCACCTTCTTGGTCTCCTTTATTGCTCCTTCTGACCACCCTGGTCCCCATCGCTTCCCAAGGACATCCTGGAGTGCCCCAAGGCTCTGGCTTGGGTACCTCCCCTTTTCTCAGCCTCTGCCCCCATCAAGGTGTCTCATCCAGCCTCCCTGATGTATAGACAATCTATACTTTGATTACTTTGTAAATTGTATTTATTTATTTTTTTAAGATTTATTTATTTATTCATGAGAGACACAGAAAGACGTAGAGACATAGGCAGAGGGCGAAGCAGGCTCCCTGTGGGGAGCCTGATGTGGAACTTGATCCCAAGACCCCAGGTCACAACCTAACCCAAAGGCTCAACCACTGAGCCACCTAGGTGCCCTGTAAATTGTATTTCTAGTCCAGGTGTTCCTTCTGAATACAGACTTCTGCAAACTCAGAAGGCACCTCTCCCCTTGGATATTTAAAAGGCTCTCAAACTTAAGATTTCCAAACTTGAACTCTTCATTTTCTCCACCCCAACATGTTCTTCTGCTGGTGGTCTCTGTCTCTGTAAATCACACTGACTGTGTGCTCAGCTGCTCAATGAAAACAAAACAAAAACCAGGATTCATCTTTGATATTTTTTCTCTCCCTCATTGGAAAGGAAGTTCATCAGAGAGTCCTTCTTCCTGGTTCTGTTTTCAAAATAAACTGCAAATGTGTTCATCTTTCTCTTATCTCTGCTGCCATGCTCCTCCTGGTCCTGGCCATGGGCTCCCCTTGCCTGGACGGCTGCAGCAGCCTCCTGCCCAGTTCCCAGACCTTTATTCCGAGTGCTACCATCCGCTTACAGTGCTCACTATGCTCTTTTTAAAATGTGCCTCAGACCATATCATTCTTCTGCTTGCAAGTCTTGAATTCTTCAGTGGCTTCCAGTTGCATTTGGAATACAAACCAGACTTCCTCCTCCCCTGGCATGGGAAACCACACATCACTGGGCCTTCTCCTCCCCCTCCTGCTGGTGATCAGATGCACTGACCTCTCATTCCCTTACTGGGCTAAGGTCTTCTTGTCTTGGGGCTTTTGTGGTAGCTGTTCCCTCAACCTGCCATGCCTTTCCTCTTGATCTTTGCGGGGTGTCTCCTCCTTGTCTTTTAGAGTGCAGCACAGAATTTTCAGAGTGCCTCATCAGAGAAGTTTTCCCTGACCACGCAATTCGAATAGACATACGCCTTCACTATCACATTACCCAGGTGTTTTGAAAACCACGTCACAAATATCTTAATATTTTGACAAGTGTATTCAGTATTGTTGGTTTCCCCTTTATGACCCCTTGTATTTTTAAGTTAAATTTTGTATTGAGGTAGTTTTGGATTCACCAGCAATTTTGAGAAATAATACAGATCCCTGTACCCTTTACATGGTTTGTTTCCCCCAGTGGTAACATTTTGCAAAACTGTAGTACGTGATGGCAACCAAGATACTTACCACTGATACAGTCAGTTTACAGTAGGCATCCATCAGCTGCGGAAGGTGATGGCCACACCAACTTCCCTCCTCCCCCCTCTCCCTCTTAACCCCTGACAACCATTAATTTGTTTGCTTCTCTTTAATTTTTTCATTTTGAAGGTGTTGAATAAGTGGAACCATATGGTCTATAACCTTTGGGATTGGTTTTTATCTCTATATGATACTATAGAGATTCATCTAGGTCATGGTGTGTATCAGCAGTATTCCATGGGGTGGACATCCCACAGTTTAAGCACTTACCTGTTGAGGGATGTGGGGATTGTTTCCAGGTTGGGGCTATTATGAATGTAGCTACTGTAAATATACATGTACAGGATTGATTGATTGACTGACTGATTTTATTCATGAGAGACACAGAGAGAGGCAGAGACACAGGGAGGGGGAGAAGCAGGCTCCCTGCGGGGAACCTGATGCGAGACTCGATCCTAGGCCTCCAGGGATCATGACCTGAGCCAAAGGGAGACGCTCAACCACTGAGCCACCCAAGTGCCCTAATGTACAGGTTTTAATGTGAACCTAAGTTTGCATTTTTCTAGGATAAATGCCCAGGAGTATAATTGTTGGATCTAATGGTAGTTAAAGGGTTAGTATTTTAAGAAACTGTCTCAGTTTTCCAGAGTGGCTTTACCATTGTACATTCCTCTCAGAAATGTGTGAGGGTTCCAATCCTTTCTCATCCTCCTCAGTATTTACTGTTACTATTTTATTTATTTTTAATTTCCTTGTGGTTTTAATTTGTATTTCTCTAGCTGCTAACAACTTTTCATGTGCTTAGCTTACTGGCTTTCTGTATCTCCTCTTCCGTGAAATGTCTGTTCATATCTTTAGCTCATTTTTAATACAGTTTTTATAATTGTGCATTCTGGGATCCCTGGGTGGCGCAGCGGTTTGGCGCCTGCCTTTGGCCCAGGGCGCGATCCTGGAGACCCGGGATCGAATCCCACGTCGGGCTCCCAGTGTATGGAGCCTGCTTCTCCCTCTGCCTGTGTCTCTGCCTCTCTCTCTCTCTGTATGACTATCATAAATAAATAAATAAAATTAAAAAAAATTGTGCATTCTTTGTATTTTCTCAATACTAGTCTTTTGTTGGACGTGTGGTTTACAAGTGTTTTCTTCTAGTCTGTAGCTTGTTTTTTTATCCTCTTCACCTGGTCTTTTGCAGAGCAGAAGTTTTTAATTTTGATGAAGTCCTATATGAGAATTTTCTTCTTTTTGGATCATGCTTTGTTACCTAAGAACTCTGCCTAGCCCTGGATCCTGAGGATTTTTTCTGCTTTTTTCTAAAAAGTTTTCTAGTTTTAGGTTTTACATTTAGATCTGCAATCCATTTTGAGTTAATTTTTAAAATAAGGCATGAGACTTGGACCAGAGATCATTTTTTTTTGCCCATAGATATCCACCATGGATACCAGATACCCAGATTCAACACTTGTTGAAAACCCACTGAATTGCTTTTGTACCTTTGTTAAAATCACTTAGGCATAGTCGTGTGAGCATATTCATGTCTTCTCTCTTTTTCTCCCATTAATCTATGTGTATTTGTCCATTCCTTTGCCAACATAATCCCATCTTGATTACTGTAGCTACATGGTGAGTCTTGAAACCAGGTAGATTGATTCTTTCCACACTAGTCTATTTCAAAATTGTTTTAAGCTATTCTAGTGTCTTTGTCTCAATTTTAGAATAATCTTTTCTACATCTACAAAAACACGTTTCTGAAACTTTGATAGCAGTTGCAGTACATCTGTGTATCAGTTTGGGGAGCACTGACATTTTTCCTTGTTGAGTCTTCTAGACAGTGGACGTACCCTCCATGTGATTTACTCTTGTAAATGTACAGTAGTATTTCTTCCTTTCCAATCTATATACCTTTTATTTCCTTTTCTTGTTTTATTAAACTAACTGGAATCTTCAGCATTATTTGAATAAATGTGGTGCAAATGGAATCCTTACCTTGTTCCCCAACCTAGGAGAAACCATTTAGTCTTTCACTGTCAAGTGCAGTGTTAGATGTAGGGTTTTTGCAGATGTTCTTTATCACATTGGGGAAGTTCCTTTCTATTTCTACTTCTCTGAGTATTTTCTTTTATCACGAATTGGTGTTGAATTTTGTCAAATGCTTTTCTATATCAGTTGATTTGATGATGTAGTTTTTCATTAGTTTATTAATATGATGGACTCCATTAATTGATTTTTGAAAATTGAACCAACTTTGCGTCCTTGGAATAAAATGCACCTGGTCATTGTGTATATTTCTTTTTAAATATATAGAATAAATTTATAGGAATAGAAGAATTTATTTGCTAATATTTTTCATGGATTTTTTTGTGTCTGTATTTTTCATGGATATTTTTGTGTCTGAGGAATATTGGTATTTTTTGTAGGGATTTATTTATTTACTTATTTATTTAATTAGCCTCTGCCCACATGGGGCTTGAACTTATGACCCTAAGGTCAAGGATTGCATGCTCTACTAACTGAACCAGCCAAGCAACCCTACCTGTGTAGCTTTGGTGTTAGATAATACTGCCTTAATGAAATGAATTGGGAGGTCTTCTCTCTTATTCTGTTTTCTGTAGGAGATTGTATACAATTGGTCCTAATTGTTTTTTACACATTTAGTAGGATTTTTTTAGTGAAACGATATGTTATTAAAAGTTTCTCATTTGACCGGTGCTTGGTGTTGTGCGTTCAAGTCCCATGTTGCATGTAGAGTTTACTTAAAAGTAAAATCATTAAAAGTAGTTTCTCATTTGGGAATTTTATTAGTTTGTACTTTTTGTGGAATTGGTCTATCTCATTTAGGTTATCAGTTTTATGTGTGGAGAGTTAGTATTCCTTTATTATAATTTTGTTGTCCAGAGGGTCCATAGTAATATCCCCCCCTTTCATTCCTGGTATTGGTAATTAGTATCTTCTCTCTCTTACTTTGTCAGCCTTACTAGAGGTTGGTCAGTTTTATTGATCTTTTCAAAGAACCAGGTCTTTGTTTCATTTTCTCTGTCATTTTGCTATTTTCAATTTCATTGACTTTTGCTCCTTATTTCCTTCTAATGTTTGCTTTGGTTTATTTTGTTATTTATTTTATTTTTCTATGTTCTTGAGGGAAATCAGATCATTGATATTGAGGTTTTTCCTCTATCCTAATGTATGCATTGGTACTACATATTTCCCTCTTAGCACTGTGTTAGTTCTGTCTCACAAATTTTGATATGTTGTATTTTAATTTTCATTCAGTTCAGTGTACTTTTTAATTTCCCTTGAGTTTTTCCCTTCGATCTATTGATTATTTAGAATTGTGCATTTTGGTCTCTAAGTGCTTGGCATTTTTCCTGTTATGTTCCTGTTATGGATTTTGATTCCATTGTCATTAGAGAACACACTCTGCATGATTTCAATTTTAAAAAATTTGTTGAGGTTTATTTTCTGGCTCAGGATATAGTCTATCTTGGTATGTGTTCTGTGAGTACTTGAAAATAACATGTATCTGTTGTTGTTGGGTGGAATGTTCTATAAATATCGATTAGGTTAATAGTGTGGAATTATTTTATATCATTATTGATTTTTCTCTCAAGTACTGTTAATTGTTGAGAGAAGACTTCGTATATGGAACTATACATTTGTCTATTTTCTCTTTCACTGCTATCAGTTTTTGCTTTGTATAATTTGCAGGCTCACTATTTGATCATACACATTTAGGGTTGCTGTGTCTACTTGGTGGATTTACCCATTTATTTATTTAAAGATTTTATTTATTTATTCATGAGAGACAGAGACATACACAGAGGGAGAAGCAGACTCCCCAAGGGGAGCCTGATGCAGGACTTGATCCTAGGATCCTGGGATCATGACCTGAGCCAAAGGCAGAGGCTCAACCACTGAGCCACCCAGGTGCCCCCCCGCTCCAATTTATACTTTTAAATCCATTGTTATTGTAGAATGCCACTCTCTGTCTCTGGTTATATTCTTTGCCCTGAAGTCTCCTTTATCTGATATTAATATAGCCAGTTCTGTTTTCTTTTGTTAAATGTTTGCATGATACAAATATTTTTTCATCTATTTACTTTCAATCTACCTATATTACAACATTTGAAGTAAGTTTCTTGTAGACAGTTAAGCCATGCTTTTTAATGTAGTCTGCCAGTCTGTCTTTTAATTGAGATATTTAGACCATTTACATTTAATGTAATTATTTATACCTTAGGGCTAAAGGATACCATTTAATTGTTTTTTGTTTGTTCTGTGTTTTATTTCATGTTTTCCTCCCTGCTTTCCTGTACATGACTCATTTTGATTTAATATACAGTTGACCCTTGAACAATAGGGGGATGAGGGGTGTCCCTACAGTTGAAAATCCACATATAAGTTTGACTCCCTGAAAACTTACTTACTGACAGGTTGCTGTTGAGCAAAAGCCTTACCAATCACATAATTGATTAACACATATTTTGTATGTTAAATGTACTATACACTGTTGTTTTATAATAAAATAAGCCAGAGGAAAGAAATTGTTACTAGGAAATCATAAGGCAGAGAAAATACATTTGTGGTATATATGTGTATTCATTGGATAACAGTGTGTATAGGTGGGGGAGAATGGTACAGGGTGGTAGCAGTGGCCCCAGGATGCTAATCTTTTGCAGCCTGGTAGTCTCAGCTCAGCAGTAGTAGTCCCCAGGCAGCAACGTAGACCTGGAGATACAGTACAGCTGCTCCATCTGCCTGGAGGTGTACACTGGCCTGTGACCAATGGCAGCAACAGGCACACCTGGATGTATGGGCTTGGAGAAGATGGTATAGCTGGAGGAGGTGGGGGGCGCTGAGTTCTGTGGCTGCCCTGGGGCAGCCCTGGAGCCTGAGTGTGTAAAGGACTCCAGTGGTGAGAGGGCCAGGGAGCCCCCTAGACCCATCACCCCCTCAATATACTAGGTGACATACAGCCATGCCTGGTTCTGGATCTATAGGGGAGCTGCTGACTGCCTCCACCCCTGAGTTAGGGCAGCAGGCTCAACCTCTGCACCTGTCTCCTTTGATTAGGTCCCATGGAGCAAGGGGTGGACAGTTGTGAATAAACATTTTGTGGCTGTTGTTAACCCTTAAAAAAAATCTGCATACAGTGGACTCCTTCAGTTCAGACCTGTGTTGTTCAAGGGTCAACTTTATAGTGTTTTTGAGTGTATCTCTTTGTATAGTATTTTCTGTGGCTGCTCTAGGTATTGTATTCTAGCTATATAATTTATCAGAGTCTACAGTGTCATAATTTTACCAGTCTTAGTGAAATGTAGATTTATCTCCCTTTATGTCCAATTATCCTCCTCCATTTATAATATGATTGTGTTAAATATTTCCTCTGTGTTAAATATTTACTCTGCATATATTTGGAAATACATCAGTATCCTATGATTACGATTTTCTCCTCATCACTTAATCATCAGTGATTCTGCTTTCGTCATCAAACTTAATTTAGAAAATTCAAGAGGCAGAGTCTATACTAATTACCATATATTTTCTTCCCTCCTTCCTGATGTTTCAGGGTTATTTCTTTCAAACTTTCCTTTCTGTTTTGAGAAATTCCTCCAGCCCTAATCCTTAGGATAGATCTGCTGGCAACAAATTCTCTTAGTTTTTTTGCATCTGAGAATATCTTGATTTCCCCTTCAGTCCAGAAGCATACCTCCTCTAGTTATAGGATTCCTAGTTGACCACTCTTTTCTTTTAGCACTGAATAGTGTGCTGTTTTCCTCTGACTTCAGTGATTTCTGATGAGAAATCTATAATTTGGATGGTGTTTTCCTCTATATGTTAGGTATCATTTCTTTCTCAGTGCTTTTAAGTTTCTTTCTCTTTGGTTTTTAGATGTTTGACCACGTTCTTTTGGTGTGGGTTTTTTTGTTTATCCTGCTTGGGGTTCAGGTAGCTTCTTTTTTTTTTTCAGGTAGCTTCTTGAATCTGTAGGTTTATGTATTTTGCCAAATTTGGAAATTTTCAGCCTTCTTTTAAATTTTTAAAAGAATTATTTATTAGAGAAATTAGAGAATGTGGAGGGGAAGGCAGAGGGGGAGGGAGACAGAAAATCTCAAGCAGACTTCCCACTGAGTGTGGAGCCTGACACAGGGCTCAATTCCATGAACCTGAGATCATGACCTGAGCCAAGCCTAAGAAGCATACACTTAACTGACTGTGCCACCAAGAGAGCCCATCAACCCTTATTTCTTCTCGTGTGGTGATTTTTGTTTACTTGGTTTTTGCCTGTCTTTCCTCTCTCCTCTTAGGATCCTGATGACATGAATGTTAGATCTTTTGTTATAGTCCCACATGTTCGTAAGCTGTGTTCTTTATTTGCCACCACTCTCCCCCAGTTTATTTCTTCTCTCTTGTTCAGATTGGGTAATTTCTGTTGTTTACCTTCCAGGTCACTGATTGGCTTCTTCTGTGTTCTATCCAGTGCTTGCTTAGGAGCTAAACATGGTTTCTGACAAGATGGCTCTTGGCTTTTGGTCTGGGAATGTTCCTGGAAACTTTGTTGGAAGGCACATTGGATGGAGCTGAACTGAGCATTTGTCCATGTGCTGCTGGGTTAGGCTCCCCTAAGGAGCTTGGCTGGCATCATATGGGAGCTGAGGAACGATCAGGTGTAAGGGCAGAGAGCTGTCAAATCATGATACAAATTCGACAGTGCTGAGTGGGCAGAGCAGCAGAAGGCAGGCTTTGAAATGAGTGGGCAGCCTCACACGACTATGCAAACGCTGGCAAGAAATGAGGTGGAACTAGTGCTTTGCTTGTAGTGACCTATTTAGGAATATTTTAAGAAGAGGATGCAAAAATAGGTAGTTTCTAGAATATTCTAAGGCACATAAAACCCCTTCTTTGGTGCTCTCGTCAAATCATAAGTAAAAGTCATGTGTCTTAAAGCAGATGTTAATAAATTTTTTATAACTCATAAAATTTGTTTTAAAAAAGTTAACCAACAGCTTTGAATTTTATCCATACTGGATTCCTATTAGTCAAATTAATGTCTTAAACCAGGTGCTTTTTCCAAGAAAAGATAGCTATTGTCTAAAGCACATGGTCATCCCTCTCCCTTTTTTTTTTTTAAGATTTTATTTATTCATGAGAGACACAGAGTGAGAAAGAGGGAGAAGCAGAGACACAAGCAGAGGGAGAAGTAGGCTCCATGCAAGGAACCCAACGTGGGACTCGATCCTGGGTCTCCAGGATCACAACCTGGGCAGAAGGCGGCGCTAAACGGCTGAGCCACCCGGGCTGCCTGGTCATATCTCTTTAAGGTTAATTTCTCAATATGAGGGGATAACATCTGGACCAACTGTGATGTTGTACAGTTAGCATCTAATGAAGAAATTTCAGAGTGTAAATGACATATAAAATCCCATGGTTTGGCCATAAATAGCTAGGGTTTGGGCCATTGGAAGCGCAAAAGCCAAGAATTTCTTTTATTTATCTTGCTTTTTAGCAGTGGAGTCCTGTCCTGGGCACAGTAGATGGAAGCCCAGTTTTATTTTGAAGGAGCAGTAGTAGGAGTGGGTGCAACTGGGGAGAATAAAGGAATTTCTCTTTTCTTGTCATTCCCTGCCTTGATGGGGAGTTGTTAAATCAAGTATATTAAATGTGCCTTTCATTCCACTCCATTCTACAGTGTTTGGGAGCTAAACTTCCAGGGGCTGAGTCTATATTAATATTAGTAGAAAGAACTTGGATATGCAGAGGCTGGGAGTCTGCCTTTGAATAGTGGTTGTGCCAAAATGGTGGAGCTGCCAGCCATTTATTGCTGGTGAGAACTGAACGAGGGGGAGGACCAAAGGGCAGGTAGCATGGAATACCCAAAGAGCATGGGATTTGGGGTTGGGAGAAGTAGGTTTCCTGTATTTGCCAGGAAGTGTGACTTTGGGGGAGAGTAAGTTAACTCTCCTTGGGTTTGGTCCCCTCATCCCTAAGGAATAATGAGACCAATATCAGAGGTTGTTCATTGGAATATCCATGTAGTAAGTGTGTTTTTTTGCACGGATTCTAAGTAGGTACTTGACACAAATACATAATCCTCACGGCAACCTGATAAAGTAGTTGCTGCTTCTACCATGTTAACAAATAAGAGGGGCTCAGTGAGTGAAGCGTCTGCCTTTGGCTCAGGGCATGATCCCAGGGTCCTGGGATCGAGCCCTGTATCAGGCTCCCTGCTCACTGGAGAGCCTGATTCTCCCTCTCCTTCTCCAACTCCCCCTTCTCTCACTCTCGCTCTCCCTCAAGTGAATAAATAAAATTAAAAACAAATAAAAGATAAACAGCTCATGAAAAGCACCTGGATCTCCTTCCTCCCTGCATCCCAGTGTCTGCCTTGGGGTCTCATCCATATACCAGAGAGGTGAAGGCGTGTTCTCAAGTTCACAGAGCTTTCTCATCTTCCAGCGAGGGCTTGAACTCTGCAATTATGAAGGCTTCTACGTGTGTTGCTTTTTCCCATTTAATGAACGTGATTTCTCAAGAATGAATTAATCAGTGCATAGGCTGATAAATTGTTCTGTGCAGTCGGGAGGAAAGGTGTGGAGTATTTTTGTGTGCTGCCATCATTTTTAAAATAACAAGTAAAGTGAAAAATTAAAGCCTATCTGAATCTGTGTATTTATATGCATTTTTAGTGTTCCTGTAGCAGATTTTCCAGGAACTACGCAAGGAGCACGTGGGACACGTTCCGTGAGTGTTTGCTACAACAAGGCGCCACCTGCTGCTTTGGCTCTTGGCCATTTTTTCCCCCCTATCTGCACAAGCCTGGGAGGTGTGTTATATGTGTGTGTTTTCCTTGCTGCCTTTTCTTCTTGTTCTTTGGCTGTTCCTGGATCTGAAGCTGGCATCCATTAACCCCCTGCCACCCCGACCACACACACACACACACACACACACTGCTGATTGTAGACCAGCAGACCATGCCATCGTCTCTCCTGGAATCTACCATATTTTCTGCTTCTTGACTATTTTTATGGCTTCTTTTGTTAATTGCTCCCAGTCTCATCGACATTCAGTCATTGGTCCTGTGTAGATACTACTTCCTAAATACTCCTCCCACTCACACCGTCCTTTCCATCCTCCCCACATCCACCTGCTCCATGGGGATCAGGGACCTAGCCTTCTCTTTCCAGGGCTCCCCTAGGGTCCCCAGAGCCATTGGGTAGACTCTCAATTCCTTAACTTGGTGTGTGATGACCTTTCCTATGGTCCCAGACTCTTCTAGCAGCCCTCTGCTGGCACTCTCCAGCAGCCTCAGACTCATTCACTCCTTCACCTGTTCTATTACTTCTGTTTGGAAGGTTCCATTGCCATCTTTGGAGCCTGCAGAACTCCAGCTCACCCAGATTCTCTGTCTTCTTCCTCCTTCTTCCCAAGCCCCTGCTTGCCCTCACAACTCCCTGAGCCCTGATGCTCACACACCGATAATGTCATGTTTATTGTGTGGAAATTATTTTGTGACTTCTTGGGGTTTTTTAATAGATATTGTAAACTCTTCTCACGCAGAGTTCTTCAGAGATGCTTGTTGAGTGAGTAAATGATTGTTGATGTTGCATTTTCTTCATGAGTTTGAGCTCACAACTTTTACAGAAATCTGAGGTTTCTAGATTCCCGGTAACTGGATAACTGAGGTGTTGTGGCAAAATTAAAATGCCCTTTTATTTTATCAGTTTGTGTTAGATATCTACTTTATTTGGAGTTTTAGCTTTTATAAGTTAGGAGTCAGGATTTCTAAAAATCTTACCTTCAGATCCAGGAAAAATGTTTTGCAATCAACCAATGTGTTATCTTGTGAGTATTGTCAGAGAATACTAATACTAAACAGCTTTATTTTGCAGAAATTCTGGGTCCTGTGCAAAATATTTTTAGAGGCAGGATCTCATTTCATCCTCATGATAACTCTATCAAGAAGGTACTTTGTTATGCCCCTTTTACAGAGGAAGGATTTAAGGCTGGGCAAGGTTAAATAAAACTTGTTCAAGGTTTTGCAGCTGGATCGTGGTTCTGTGAACTCTCAAGGACAGACCTGCCTGATTCTAGGACAGTACAGTATGGTGCTTGTCACCATTGTGGGAGATACACCCATTGCTGTCCTCCACATTCTTCTTCAGGATTTGTAATATTTGTATATATTTCAAAATGTTGTCTTCATCATTTATTTGAAACAGATGTCATATATGTAGACTCTGGATGATACAGAAGCTTTAACCCAGGAGTTGGCAAACTATAGCCTATTGGCTCAGTATAGTCCATCGCCTGTTTCTTTGTACAGCCTGTGAGTTAAGAAAGATTTTTACATTTTTTTGTGATGGTTGAAGAAAATAAGAAAAAAATAATATCTTGTGGCACATGATAATTACAATTCAGATTTCAAGGTCCATAAATAAAGTTTAATTGGCACATAGCCATGCTCACTTGTATACACGTTGCCTGTGGCCACTTGTGCCCTGTAATGGGTTGAATCATCGTGACAAGTGACAGCCTAGAGCACAAAGCCTGAGTTATTACTGTCTGGCCCTTTACAGAAAAAGTTTGCCAACCTTGGCTCTGAACTATAAGGCTGGGGAGTTTATGTATGTCGGTATGCACATTTCTTGAAGACCCGGACAGAGCACTGAAAACATTTTGTCCACATCTGCAATTGGGCTGTGCATTTTTTGGAGGCTCTCCAATCACTTAACAATTCTAATTCATCCTGGTGACCTGGGAAGGACTTTGCTCTGGAAATGCATTCTTACCATGTAATTCAGGAGACTTGTGTGCTCAAAAGTCACCTGTGCTAATGCCTTCCCAAAGTGTAGAGCACTAGAGAAGAATGGCTGTAATATACTTGGACGAGGAACTAGAGGACCCAAGAAGTGTTTTTGGTTACAGGTTGCTTGGCACTTTGCCCTGCCCCTCATTGTAATTCCTCACCAGGGAAACAGTACTTGCTCCCCTGGCTGGGTTCATTCCACTTCCATCATTGCCTTCTTGTTTTAATTATTCCAACTTTCTTTTGCCTTCTCCTTTGCATCATTTTGTAGGAGCCCCAGTGTGCTTTCCTTGCCAGTTCTCTACTTACTTTTCCCATGGCTCAAAACTGATTCTTGAGGGTGATGTCATTTCCATGTTTATCCTTCTTCTCTAGCATGACTTTGATTAAATATATGCATTTTAACTTGTGAGCCGTGTTCTGAGGGAATTGATCATCATATCCCCTTGCAAGGACCATGGCCAGTCTTCACCTCACTTAGCCTGAGTCACTTTGTACGATACCAGTGGAATGTTTTGGCTTCTGTTGCAGCAGGAGTGGATCATGTATGTGCTATAGGTTTTTTGGAAACTTCATGCAGAAATTATGTGAACCAGATGGTACCCTTTTGAATTGCCAGACATGCATATTTTAAAGAAATATGGTGTATTTATTCTCCTTGGGAGACTTAGAGGGGGTTCTTTGGGAATGGAAGTCAGCTGAAATTGCCATAATTGAAAAATTTTTTGGAGTGTGTCATCAAAATGAGGAGTGTAATATCAGAAGGCCAGCACAGATTGTTAAGAAACAAATATTATTGGATTTATTTAACTGCCTTCACTGAGTACAAAAGCCCCATAGACTTAGGTAAAAGAAGGTATGTCATATAATCCATGGTCTGTTTTTCCTTTGATAAGGCTATTGATCTGCTCACTTAGATCTCTTAGGCGCTTTGGGGACTATGAGAATAGGAGTAGGAGACTATGTGGTCCCAGAGGTCGCAGAGGGAGAGAAAGAGAGCCTAGGCATTTAATGGGATGGGGTCAAGTCACTCTGAGAAGACAAGACTTGGAAGCACTTGCAGGTCCCACCTGAGGCCTGCTGGGGAAAGGCCTCCTGGTGCCTCAGTCTTCTTGCCTGTAAAATGGACGTAATACTTCACAGGGCTAATGTGTGCATGTGAAGCTTACACCATATATGGTGTAGTTCTAACTCGTAGGCTGTGGTAAAAGTGAGAAATCACATATCTAAAGTGCTTTGCACATAATCTGTGCTTCAGCAGGTGGTGACTTTATTATAATGATCATTTGGCAGGGACTTGTATAACCTGTTGGTAAAATGTTTGGGTCCAGAGTCAGGGAGACTTGATAGGAGTTCCAGCTCAGAGCTGTTTGAGCTCAGACAAGTCACCTCCCTTCTATAAGCTTCATCTGCTCTCTGCAGTGGGTGCATAACTGCTCTGATGGGGTGGGCAGGAACCCCAGGAATGAATGCCCTAATGCATGTCATGTGGTGGTACGGAGCTCGGCACATGAGAAACATACCGTGATGCCAGCTCTGAGCTTTCTCAGCAGGCCTCTTGCCTGGGACAGAAAATCAAACTTTGCTCCTTCAAGCGAAATTAAGCCAAGCTTCACTGTCAGGCCTTACCCCTTGCGAGAACCCTCTTCTGGGTCCTGGGGGAGCAGAAGGGCTTCTCGGGAGATGACAGATCTGTCAGCTCCTGTCTACCCCTCCACGATGCCACATGTTTCCATGTGGCCTGTATTAAGTCCTGCACTTAGCACTTTATGATTTAAGGGCTACGTGTCTATTTTCAGGATCCTTCAAAGGAGAGCACATTTGGGATCGACACTGAAGGAACATTCCCTGCCGTTTCATTGAAATTGTAGGTAGTACAGCTTGATGGGTAGAGTGTTTGGGGGCATGAGGTAGTATAGCTGGACTGTGTGTATTATTTTCTTGGTTTGGGAGGTCCCCATAGGCAGGCCTTGAGACAGAAGTGTCCAGAGAGGTAGTTTTCTTTGGTGGTTTTTTGTTTCTTAGGGTTCCCAGGAAAACCAGTGGGGAGGTGGAGACCAGAGATGGGGAGGAGAAGGAAGCCAGTAAAGTTACCTCTGCTAGGTGAGTTACCTCTGAGGGCACCTGAGGAGGGAACCCCAGAGACAGTGTGGAAACCACCGAGGGTTATCCAACCAGAGACAGGAGGTTCGGGGCATTTATCTCCCAGGTGCCCTGGCCCTATTGGCTGGGGGCTGCCTGGAGGAGCACTAACTATCTGGCACCACCAGTCTGCCTGCTACTCGGGTTGATGTTCATGCAGCTGGGAAGCAAACAAAACCCAGCCTGAAAGTTGCAAGGGCTTGCAGTAAACAGTCTTGAGCGTCTAGAGGTGAGTCCCTGGACCACATCAGCTCCCTGCCAGTAGTAATTTTGCCTTAGACACCTACCATTTCTGTGATCATGGGTGTGCCATGTACCGTGCCTCAGTTTTTCCACCTGTAGAATGGAGGTAATGATGGCACTTCCTTCCTAGACTTACAATGAGAATTAATTGAGTGGATATGTTTAAGGTACTTGGTAGAGTGTTTGCCATGTAGTAATTGCTAACTCAATAATAGCTTCTATTATTATATGATTATTCTTTGAGTTTCTTCAGGTTCTTTATCAGTGTGATTAAACTGACCATGTTCATTGTGATGTCAGATGAAAACCCTTTGAATGAAAATTAATGTTTTGCTGTTTCTCTGGATATCTAAATAATTTCTCCAGTGTTTATTTTAAAACTATTACAATGCAAATGAAAAAATGTAAGGTAAAAAAAAAATCCCCTTTAATCCTATGGCCTTTATGCCATTATTTTTATCTGTCTGTTTCTTTGGAGTCTGTCAGTATAAATTCATATATCTACATCGTTTGTTTATTTAGAAGGGAGGAAGGGGAAAGAGGGCGGGGGGGGGGGGGGGAAAGAGACTCTAATGCAGGTTCCAATGCAGAGCCCGATGCAGGGCTTTATCCCAGGACCCTGAGATCATGACCTGAGCCAAAATCAGGAGTTGGACGTTCAACTGACTGAGCCACCCCATCACTGTTATAGAAATTAATGTTAACCATTTTTATCACTGATCTAAGATGTACTGTCCCTTGTCTGGCAGATGAGAAAACTGAGGCACACAGAGATTATGTAGCTTTTCTCCAAGCACACAGGTGGCACTTCGTGGGGCTTCTCATGATGGATAAAAGCGGAATCCATGTTAGAAATGCATATTCACTGGGACCTGCTATCTTTCCTGGTGCCTGTTTGTTCTGTGTGGGGTAAGAGAACTAAGTCCTATCACAGAGAGTTGAAACGTGCAGAAATTATCTTTCAACGGCTAACTTTGCAATCGGGTGATGTGATAACTAGGAGATGAGGTGGGCATTGGATTTCCAGTGATTTGTCAGTTTTGCCCCATGTGGGTGGAGCTATATTTTGACTACTTTTGATACAGTTCACTTCAGAAATGGCTTAATTTATTCGTTTTTGACTTGAGTTCCATTCAACCAGGCAAACATATTCTTTAAGAACTGAAATTTCAGGTTGGGAAAAGGGAACAATACAATGTTTTTATTTAATCACACATTTGAAAGAGCACAATATGCATTATGATGGCAGAGCTTCATACACTAAGGTTCCAACACTAGTGGGAAGGTCTGTGGAGACTCAAGGATTGATCCTTTTTTTTTTTTCTCTGAAGTAAATACCTTCTTTGACTTGTGCAGAGAAAAATGTGGTTTGAAATATGTGCGTTGAAAGAAAGCTGTTCTTGCTAAATCTGTCTTGCAGAGGTGATGCTCTCTGATTTGATGTTTTCTGCTTGAGATCGTTCTATCTAAGAGATAGACACTGCAGAAGGCCATCAGAAGGGCTTTGGAATCTGAGATAGCGAAGGAGTTAGTTTTCTTGTTAAAAGAAGAGGACATGGGTTCCTGGGTGGTTCAGTTGGTGAAGCATCTGCCTTTAGCTCAAGTCATGATCCCAGGGTCCTGGGATGGAGCCCCCACCTTGAGCTCCCTGCTCAGTGGGGAGTCTTCGTCTCCCTCCCCTCTTCCTCCACCTGCACACTGTCTCTCGCTCTTTCTCTCAAATAAATAAAAATTTTTTTAAAAGAGGACAATCGTTTCCAGCTTACTACCAAACAAAAAGATTATTCCAATTTATCTCGTCACTTATTGGTGGTGAGAGGGCCTCGTTTGTCACTTCCTGGCTGACATAGGTACTGTTCGTTGATAAATGTAAACATATGTTGTGATGCTTGGACTTGGTATGCTTATTTGGTAGATGTGCTATTTATACTTCTTCTGTTGTAAGTTATAGTAAATCTTTAAAGTCAGGTCCTAGCTGCGCTCTGATTTTGTTCTTCTCCTTCAATACCGTGTTGGCTCTTCTGGTACCATCACCTCTACATAGAAAACTTGAGAAACATTGAGTGTTGGTATCTACAGAATAACTGGCTGGGATTTTGACTGGGAGTTATTTTTACCTTTTATCATGAAAAAATTCAAACACACGGAAAACTGAGGAGAAACGTACAGCGAATACCTCGACCCCATCATGTACATCTCACTGTGAACATGTACATCTAGCCATGAACATCATGAACATCATGCATCTCGTGGTGAACATCATGTACATCTGCGGTGAACATCATGGATCTTGTGGTGAATGTCACCTACACCTGCAGTGAATGTCATGTACATCTCACGGGGAACACTTTGCCACCTTGCTTCATCATCTTTTTTCTCTGAGCTATTTTAACAGACATCGTGACCTTTCATTCTCAAACAGTCTAGTGTGCGTGTCTGAGACGTCAGAGCATTTTTCTGCTCAGCTATGCTACCACGATCATACCTAGCAGTGTATCTTTATATCATCCAATGCCCAGCCTGTGTTCAGACCTGTACTATCCCCAAATGTTGTTTCTAGCCGGCCTGTGAAAACCACAGTCTAATCGAGGACTGGGTGTTGCATTTGGATGTTATGCCTTTTAAATCTTTCTTTCTAAAAAAGTTGAGGTGAGATTCACATGACCGAGCTCAGTGGCATTAAGTACACTCACAATGTTGTGCGAATACCTCCTTTGTCTAGTTCCAGAACATTTTAGCACTCCAGAATACAACTGCATATTTTTTAATGCAGCTAACCCCCCATTCCCTTCTGCTTGATGACCACTGATTGATGGATTTACCTATTCTAGATATTTCATATAAATGGAATTGTTAAAAAAAATAAATGGAATTGTTTTGTGTCTTGCTGCTTTTATTGACCATATTTTTGAAGTTCATCTGTATTGTAGCATGTGCTTTATTCCTTTTTATGCCTGAATAATATTCCATTGTGTGCATATACCTTACTTTGTTTAATCTGTTTCTCCATTGATGGACATTTGGGCTTTTCCATCTTTGGCTATTACATATAAATAGTGCTGCTGTGAATACTTCTCTTAGTTAGTTTGTGCTGCTGTAACAAAATACCATAGCCTGGGTGGTTTATTTATTATTTTTTTAAGATTTTATTTATTCATGAGAGACACAGAGAGAGAGAGAGGGAGAGACATAGGCAGAGGGAGAAGCAGGCTCTCGTGGGGAGCCCTCTGCAGGACTTGATCCTAGGACCCTGATCATGACCTGAGCCAAAGGCAGACACTCAATGACTGAGCCACCCAGATGCCCCTAGACTGGGTGGTTTATACAACTTTTATCTCTCATAGTTCTAGAGGCTGGGAAATCCAAGTTGCCAGCAGATTTGTTTTCTGATGAGAATCTTTTTCCTGGCTTGTAGATGGTCACCTTCTAGCTATGTCCTCACATGGTGAAAGACCATGAGCTCTGGCCTTTCTTCTTCTTAGAAGGGCACTCATCCCATAACGAGGGCCCCATTCTCATGACCTTGTATAAATCTGATTACCTCCCAAAGGCTCCACCTCCAAATACCATCACATTGGAGCCTAGTGTTTCCACGTATGAATTTTGGGGGGAATACCAACATTTAGTTTATAACATTCAGTTCCCTTGTTCCCCAAAATTCGTATCGTTTTTGCATGCAGAATCCATTCATTCCATCGCAACTGCCCCAAAAGTCTTAATTCCAGCATCAACTCTAAAGCCCAAAGTCTCATCTAAATATCCTCTTAGGCAAACTCGAGGTGAATTTCATCCTGAGGCAGAAGTCCTTGCTGGCTGTGAACCTGTGAAACCAGGTAAGTTATGTGCTTCCAAGTTACCTGGTGGCACAGGCACAGAATAGGTGTTGCCACTCCAAAGAGGAGAAATCAGGAGGAAAGGGGTGTTTGGGTCCTCAGCATGTCCCAAACCTAGTGAGGCAAATACCATTAGATCTTAAGCCTTAAGAATGAATCCCTTTGGTTCAGTGCTCTCTGTCCTTGGGACCCATGACTCTGCCAGTGATAGTCCTGCCCCCAGGGCTCTGGATGGCTGCCATCTGGCCCTGTTGAGGCAGTAAACCTACCTGCACTATCCTGCCCCACTTTGAAACTGAGGACCCAGCCCTGATTGCTCTGAATTGCCTTTGGAATCACTCTTGGCTTGTCTTGAGGAATAGTGCATGCTCACAGCTGAATAGCTCTGTGGCTCAGTCCTGTAGGATCTAAGCAAGCCTCTCATTTTGTCCTCAGAATCCTTCAGTTTGAACTGGCAGTCTTTCTGCTGAGTGGCTGATTAGTTCATGGTTCACACTCATGCCAGTCTCCTTACTGAATGGTTCTTCAGCCACATCATTAGTGATCTCTGAAAAACAAGCTTTTTCTTTCTTTCTTTCCTTTTTTTTTGTAGCATGGACAGGCTGAGAATTTTCCAGATGTTTAGGTTCTGCTTCCGTTTTGCTTAACAATAGGTTCTTAATTTCTGTCTCCTCTCATTTTATAAGTACTCAGGAAGAACCAATCTTCAGTGTTTTGCTTAGAAGTGTCTCCAGCTTGGGGCTTCTGGGTGGTTCAGTTGGTGAAGTGTCTACCTTTGGCTCAGGTCATGATCTTGGGGTCCTGGGATTGGACCTCACATCAGGCTCCCTGCTGAGTGGGGAATCTGCTTCTCCCTCTCCCTTTGTCCCTCCTTCCTGCTTGTGTTCTCTTTCTCTCTCTTTCTTTCTCTGTCTCAATTAAATAAATAAATAAAAATAAAGGACCACCTTGTGTCCAGGAACATGTTCCTCACTTCCATCTCAGGCCTCACCAGAGCAGCCTTTCCTCTCGCTATTTCTGTCCACATTTTGCTCATGATTATTTCTCTGTCTCTAAGAAGAGAGAAGCATCTCTATTCTTTCTGCGCTCTTACCAGAGTCACCCTTGTATCCGTTATTTCCAGTGGGCACCTGAGACTCATCAGGCCTCTACCCATATCCAGTTCCAAAATTGTTTTCACTTGCAGATATTTGTTACAGCAGCTCCCCACCTCTTGGTACCAAAATCTGTCTTTGTCAGCTTGGGCTGCATAACAAAATACCATTGACCAGGTGGCTCAAACGTCCCTGGGTGGGAAGTCCAAGGTTCGGTTCCTGTGGAAAGCCCTATTCCTGGCTTGTAGTTGGTCATCATCTTACTGTGTCCTCAGATGGAGGTAAAAGAGAGCTCTGGACTCTTCTACATCATGTAAGGATAGCAGTCCTGTCTTGAGGGTCTCACCCTCATGACCTTATCTGAATATATTGACCTTCCAAAGGCCCCACCTCCAAATACCATCACATTGGGGGTTGGTGCTTCCACATACAAATTTGGGTGGGGATAGAAACATTCAGGGCACAACAGTACTCAAACGTACAATGTATACGTGTTTGGGTACCTTTCAGTTCTTTGGGTGTATGCCTGTGAGTGCAATTGCTAGGTCATTCTTAAATCTCATGATCTAGAAGAATTCTCTTCCTCTTTCTCTCTTTTCCTCCCTCCTTCTTCCTTTCTTTCCTCCTCTTTCTCTCCTTTTCTTTCTCTTTCCTTTTTTCTTTTCTTTCCATTTCTTTTCTCTCTTTCCTTCTCTTTCTCTCTCTTCTCTACCTCTTCTCCTTTCTTTTTTTTGTTTTCTTCTTTTTTCCCTGTGACATCCATTTGTTGAAATGACCAGGCCTGCTGGCCCCACCTTCCATCTTCGTGCTGCTTTTCAGCATGCTCCTCTGGGTTTTGCATTTCCTATTATTTGGCGCCAATATGTTTATTTTCTCTGCCTTTCCTACCCTCACTGTGTTCTGTTTGATATATTTGCTCTTGTATTTTGTCCATGGCCTGTTTTCGGGGAACAGGCCCTGTGGCCCCATAGCAGATGCTGCTCTCTTCCACAGTAAAGCTGTGTATGAGGAGGCCTTTGCTCTTATTCTTCGAGGAACTATTTTTGTTCCCTTATGCTTCAAATTCTGGTCATAGGCCTCAGTCTTGTGTTTCTATTTGCTCATCCATGAATAGGCCTAGTGTTGGCTCAGGGACGTGCTGCCCTGTTCACTCACAGTGCCTCCCTGTCCTCCCTGACAGGCCCCAGGCTGGGCTGGTGTCTCCACTGGAACGGTTCTGGTCGGTGGCACATCTCGGTCAGCTCTTTCTGGCTGACATAGTTTCTGTCTTCCTCCCTCCCCATCTGTTTTCTGACAAGTGGTACAATGGATATTGACTCCACAGGACCTAATCAGGCCTTCCTGCCATGAAAATTGACACCTGCCTGTAGGTGCTCTTCCCAGGTGAGGAGGCCACACGCCCAGGAATGCAGCTGGTGTGGGCACCTCTCACAGTGCTGGTTGCTCGTGATGAGTCTGGGTGGATGAGGAATGCAAGTTACTGATGAGACAGAAGGACTCAATCTCTTCAGAAAGGGGTTCCCAGCAGTGTCAGGGTGGTTGTGTGACTGGATTCACATCCCTTGGGGCTTCGGTATAGCAGCAGCCAGTGAGGTTAGGATGCCAGTGGGGTCACTGCTGGCCCATATGGTGTTCTTTCTATGAGTCAGACTTCAAGACCCTTCACTTCCACATGTAGGAAGCGTGTCATGCCAGACTGAATTTGTTAGCACAGGTTTTTGATTGCCATGTGCTAAAAAGTTGTGCGATAAATACATAGACCTACCGTGTCTGTGAAGGAACGGGCATGCTCCCTCTGATGCTGCCCAGCTGATGCCACCTGCTCAGCTGTGCACCTTTAGCCCGTTGGAGGTCACTGGTTGGTGACTGTAGGCCAGGATTCCTTCCCAGCAGCAGCAAAGCCTTCTGATTTGCTGTGTGATATATGGATTCTTATCTTTTCCAGACTGACTGCTACTCCCTTCTCTCCAGACTTTTATTTGTTTTCCTGGAGACTTCAGTGGGCAACCAGGCACTGTTTGTCCCCTGCTTCCCCTTACTCAGGAGGACCTGTGTGGACTTTTTGGTAGAGATACTGGCGAGTTCTGAAGCCATAATGCTGTACCCCAGGGATGAACGGGGGCCCTGGGAGCCCAGCGTCATTTGTGCTGGCAGGTGGGATGCCGTGTCAATAGCTGGTCTGCTGTGTGGCTTTGGGAATGCTTCAGCTCTCCTGACAGTACTCTCCAGGAGGGTGTTAGGTCTCCAGTGACTCCCAGGACATGCGACTGGCTTCTGAGTGTGACTCTGGGAATCAGGCTTGTTGGCGTCCTCTCCCTAATTGTGATGAATAATACCTACGTGGGAAGAAGATTGAAGCTGCACCACAAAATCCAAGGAGAAAGGTAAAAACCACCTCAGATTTCCACTCTCCAGGGTTAACTGCTGTTCCTTCCCTTTTGATGTCGGCTGCTTCCTTTGGGGGGGGTGGGCGGTGAAGCCTCTCTCAACCTCCTCTCCTACAGCAACTGAGCTTATTACCCAGTCCTTAGCCGGTGTTTGAGAGCCCAGGGCCAACTGTATGTGTTTGCACACTGCATTATTCCTCCATAACTACAAACACAAGACTCCTTTGATATGGAATGATTCAGTCACCTGGGGTCACCACAGTTGTAGGTTCCAGTCAACCTCTGCTGTGTGATCTTGGGAGAGTTACTTCACCTTTCTGGTCTGTACCTCTAAAATAAAGAGGCTGTAGCAAAATACCCTTTCCAGGTGAAACTAAGCAGGGAAATTAGGCCTAGTAGAGAACAGCCTGTGGGACCAGACATGCGAGTATAACTTCATTTCACTGCCTTTCACTTTGTTGCCCACAGACACCACATGTCTTCCAGATTGAGGGTTTGGGGCCAAATGGCTGCTGGCCCATTTTTCCAACAGCATTTACTCACTTCGTGTCTCTGTGTCACTTTTTTGGTAATTCTTGTAATATTTCAAACTTTTTCACCATTATTATATTTGTTTGGGTGATCTGTAATCACTGATTATGACTAGCTGAAAGCTCAGATGATGGTTAGCTATTTTTAGCAGTAAGTATCTTTTGGTTAAGTTTTGTACCTTTTTTTTTTTTTTTAGATAGCATACTGTTGCACACTAAATAAACTACAGTGTACTGTAAACATAACTGTTACTTGCACCGGAAACCAAATGATGCATTTGACACTCTGTTGTGGGATTTGCTTTATTGCAGTGGTCTGGGACTGAACCCACAACTTATCCAAGGTGGGGGGCTGGGCCTGTACTTGCAGACCTTTGTGGTGAACTTGGGAATTGCTGCGTGAGCAGGGAATGATGATTGACTAGGTAGGGACTCGTGTGCTAGGCTGGGTCTCAGATCTGCGGATACCAAGAAAAGCAAGACACAGTACTTGCCCTTGAGAAGTCGCAGTGTGTGTGTCGGGAGACAAAAGCAGAAACAGGTAACTCCAGTGTGAGGGGACATGCCGTGATAAGATGCCAGGGGCCGGGCACGTGTCTAGAATGAACCAGGCTGCACATGTAATGGGGCTGTGTTTTGTTAGAGCAAGGCTTCTTGGTGACATGACTTTGTGGGACATCCTGTTATCAGAAAAGCAACACCCATAGTGTCTGTGATAAAATAAAAAAAAAAATAAACATTTGGTCTTTGTCCCTGGTTCCTGACACACAGCTCCTAAGACCCTTGCAATCTCCTGAGTGATAAGAGTGTCTTTTATATGCTAATTGATGAGTGGGGCTTGGGGGCCCCTAGACAGTTTCAGGTGGGGCTGGTTGCCAGACAGACCAATGTGTGATGAGAAGGTTGGAGCTTGGAGTCCTACCATTTGGCTTCTTAACTTTCACGGGGAGGTGGGCAGAGGGATTGAAGACTGAGTTAATACTAGTGAACAGCAATTTAATCATTCATGCCTACCTGATGAAAACTCCTCAAAATCCTCAAAACCCCTTAAATGAAGAGGTTTGGAGAGCTGGCCTGGTAAATGCATTGAGCTGCTGGGAGGGTGGTGTGCCCACCATGGGGGGACATGGATGGATGCCCTGTGTGTGCCCACTGCCCTTCCTTGCCCTGTGCATCTTTTCAGTTAGGCTGTTCCTAAATTGCATCCCTTAGAATAAACCAGTCAGTAAGAGTAAACGCCTTCCTGAGATCTGTGCCATTCTAGCAAATTCTCAGAGCTGCGGAGAAGACTGTGGGAATACCTAACTGTGTAGCCAGGTTGGGAAGAAGCATGGGTCACCCGATATTGGGACTGGTGTCTGAAGCAATGGCCCAGTGCTTAAATCTTGGAGTCAGATGCAAACTCCAGGCCATTAGTATCACAATTGGATGGTATTGTTCGACACTAGTTGGTGTTGGTGGCTGGAGAAGTGATTGTTGGTGGAGGGAAAACCCAGACATTTGGGGTCAGAGTGTATTGAACGAAACAGATCAGTGTCCCTGATGGATTTAAGGGGCACAAACTGGAATGTTGTTGGTCTGGGATGATGTTGAAGGCATTGACTTCATCGTGGAGGTTAACCATTGGTGGTCAGCATGGTTCCTAAACTCACCACATTGGTAGGTGTTTCTGGAATGAGTGAATCGGAGGCAAGTAGAAGTGACCTTGGGTAATTAACCAAAGTATAGTGAAGCTCCTTTCCAAACATTGGTGGCTGATGATCTTCAACTTGTCAATAATGCATGAAACACTACATTGGACTAGAACATTCTCTGAATTTAACTTCTGCATTCCTCCAGGAGCAAATGCTTCTTTAGTGTCTGCTCTGTGTGCATTCCAATCAGCCAGGCATACTTTTGTTATGAAATGGTGTAGATAAGATTTAGAGGACCTGACCATCTTTCTGCTTTGGAATTTGTTGAACCTAAGCGTAAGTAAACAGATTCACACCTCCCAGGTTCAAAGTCAGAAATATATGTGCTTGCACTGCTCTGGTGTGCAAATTGCTTTCAAGGGAGCTTGGTATTTGAACGGTGCTCTAAGGAGTGGGAGAGTAAGTGACATCTTCAGGTGTGTGTTCCAAATCACGAGCAAACCTGGATCAGAATCCACCAGCAAGGCATTTGGATGACACAGAGCCTGATTTGTTCACTTCGTGTTTGTCTGGCTTCCAGCATGTGGAGGAGGTTGGCCTGCTTGCTTGGGAATATGTTTCATTAAGCAACTGAACCAACCAATGGAAGAAGAGACAACCTTTAATTGTTAGACACCCTTCCTGACCTATAGGTATTCTCATCAGAAGTTAGAATAGGGATCTGCCTGACCTGCTAGCCATTCAGTTTACAGTAAAACATGAAAGGGGAAACATAGGAGATACCACCACGGATGCAATCTGCCAAATCTAGAATGTGGAATTTATAAGGGATGGAGAACACATTTCTTTAGTAGGTAAATGGCTGAGAGTAAGTCGGGGAGGGGAATGGAGGTGAAAGTAAACAGCACTGGGGCAGAAGCAGTTGGCTCTCCTCTCCCAAGCTGGACAGCCTGGGGGGGCCTGGTGGGGCCTGCTTGCTTGGAACTCGGGCCACCCTCTGCCTGAGGGCTTTTCTGCCTCCTGCAAGAGTATGTCCAGCAAGCAGAGCAGGGTGCCAGACAATCAATGGTCTGGAGAGTTAATGCCCCTCCGCCTCAGCAGTGATGGATGAATATCCCAATGTTCTCCTCCCCTCCTGGGGTTGGGACACCCCACAGGGCTGCCCCAGGCTCTCTCCCAGACTTGTTCCAAATGGAACCACGCTCCGTTTGTCCCCGTGGTGTGCTCCCTTTGGCGGCTCTTTCCTTCCCTGGCTCCTTTCCCTCTTCTCCCACCAGTTTTGCCGGTGTCACTGCCCAGATAAACGGTTTGCACTGAAGTCATTGCCTCGGGGCCTTTTTCCAGACAGAGGCATATCCATCCAGGGCAACATGCAGACCTTATCTGCATCCCAGTTTAAACAAACCATCTGTGAAAAGGCATGAATCTACCAGGGGAAATAGGATCAGCAACTGTATGTCAGACACTATTAAGGAATTGCTGAATATATTTTAGGTGTGAAAATTATTTCTGCTTATGTTAAAAAAAATAGTGCTTACCTCTTAGAGTTACAGACTGAAGGATTTGCAAGTATTGGGATTTGCGTTGAAATAACCCAGGGATAGGGGGAAGGGTACGGGGGAGGGGAGCTGTTGCAATAAAGGCAAATTCCAACGGTTGTTGAAGTTGAATGATGGCTACATGGCGGATCATCACACGGTTCTGTCTACTTTGGTGATAAGTTAAAAATTTTCCAAAATAAAATGTTAGAACAAAGCACGTGAATACCCTTCTGGCCTCCCTGCTCTGTGGCAAGATTATGCTCTACCAGTCTTGGTCCTGGGACACAGCAGCTTTGGTTTGAGTGGGTCAGGGGGCTCCTGAGTCCCAGGCATCTCCGTTCTTGGCCCTGCTCACCTTGGCAACCTGCATTCCCCGCCACCCACCCCCCTGGCCCCACACGCATTTCCATGGCCAGACTGGAGACTTCAACAGTGCTCAGACCTGTTTCATCCTGAAATCTTAAATTCCAGCCCATGAGCTTCTGCTCTCAAATCAACCCATTCATCTGGTGCTATCGAATCTGCTTTCCAGTCTACAGTGCACCAGCCCCCTACAGGGTGTGTGGTCTTGACTGCTGCTTGCCAGAGCTGCAGGGTGGGTGGGGTGGGGCGGTGTGGGCCTGGAGACGGGGGAGTCAAGCCAGGTTGTGGGCTTCTTCTTTAGAGTGGTGGTCAGTAACTCCAGTGGGATACCCGGGAGGATGTGACTTCGGCCTTGGCAGTACTCCAGGAGTGTGATGGTGGAGGGGCAGAAAAGCGGGCCATGCCACCATGATTCTAAGAGGTAGGATGGAAACCCCCAGTCAGGGGAGGATCCAGTAAGAGAAGAGTTCAGTCCTCTGGGAGAAGAATGTTGGAGAAAGCTAGGGTTGTTGTCTGGGCATTAGCCAAATGGCCTGGACTTTTCCAAAATGAAATTGGAATATAGTCAGGAAACCAAGACAGAAGTCCGATCCTGAAAACTGAACACATGGGCCAGGTTTAGGGTGAGTCTGCTGCTCCTGGCTTGCCATAGGTATTCCATCCTTTGGGCAGCAAATGGAATGGCAGCACTTGGCTGCTGGAGGGGTCGGGGCCAGAGCCCTGTGGGGCACTTTCTAATGGGTTTGGTCACTGAAGCAGGTGGGTTGAGGGTGGCCATGGAGAACATACATGGAGGCTGAAGTTCTTTTATATTTGTCTTATTTATTGAGAGGTCTCAGTTCTGTACTGAAATAGAAACTGGCTTTATTTTTATCAGTCACTGTTATCCACCATGCCGAAGAGAATTCTTCTTTCCTTCTGTGGAGGGGGACCCTGAGGATACGTTGGAGAGCCATAGCTTTCCTGCCATGCTCAATGTTGAAGACACTCTTCATTTCTCTGGTTATAACTTAGCCTGTCTCCTATAGCATGGCGAGAGACAGGCTCCCGGCTGCTGAAGTGGAGGAATGCCTGTAGTCAGGCTCTGAGGAGCATCCTCCCCATCCCCCTAGCTGCTCCTCCCCTTCCCCGCCCCTGTGCTGGGTGCAGGGAGACAGTGGGGGAAGCCAGGTTCTTAAGAGTCCCAGCTGGGGATGGTGTGTGTGTGTGTGTAGGGTCTCTGGGCTTGCTCTGGGAGAGCAGCTCTGTCCCAGTTCCTCCCTCCCAGTTGGTCCCATTGGTGGTATAAAACCCTTAAAACCCCACCATCATCTCCAGGGCTATGTCTATCACTCATCCTTGAAGCTGCCCGGAGATCCCCATGGCTCTTCCTGTACGACTCCCTGCCTTGGGCCTTCTGGAGTCAGGGGAGCTACCGGAGTCTTTTTTTGTACCTTCTGAGGGCTGAGGAGAACAGTATTCCTTCCTTGGAGGCATCTTCAGTCTTTGCCAGTGGTTTTCTCAGTGTGTCCCCTGACTGGCTTTGGGGAAGTGAAAGCACTCCCATCAGTTCCCCTGAGCCGGGGAAGAAATAAGAAAATGAGCTAACACACAGGGCAGTCCTAAGCATATTAAATATTTTAATTGATTTAATCCTTGTGATGACCAGATCAGGTAGTTGTTATTACCCTCATTTTACAGACGAGAGATCTGAGGATGAGAGTGGACATAAAATGCCCCGGGTTCCCAACTTACAAGTGGCATTTATGGGACTTGAACCCAGGTGCCTGGCTTAGGTGTGGCATGTTCCTCTCGCCCTGAGGTCCCTTCTCCCCATGAGGCAGGCCACCCCCTTCCTCCTCTGTGTTCTCTCCCTGTACTGTCTGTGGAGCATTTGGGTGGGGACAGGGCGGGTTCTGGCCTCTCTTGTTAATGGTGGGGTGCCAGAGGCTCTGTCCATGGCTGGAAGCTCATTGGTGACTCTGACTGTGGCCGTTCTTGAGCCTTTCATCTTCGGCTTTGACCTTAGCTGTGATTACAGGTCAATAGGGACGGTCCACTCAGCTTGCTCTTTCTGATTATTTCAGCAGCGTGACAGCCCCTGCTCTTTCCTGAAGCTCTTTCCCCGAGGCTGGGTATCTCGTGGCTTCTCTTCCTTCCCTGTCCGCCTCGGTGTTGTCCAGGGCAGCCTCCCACGCACAGCCCCCGCCTGCAGGCCCCTCGAGGGCTGCCTCCCCTTTCGTGCTTCCTGCGGGCGCAGGTCTCCGGGCCTGGAGCAGCCTGACATCAGTGTGCCCTCCTGCCAGGGCTGCTGAGCCCCCCGCGGGAGATCTTGTAACCGCACCGATATTTCTAACCTGTGGCTTCAGCTCCGGGAGGAGCCGCTGATCCTTTCTTGTGGCCTCGAATGACTGACTTGCCTTCTCTCTGGGTGGCTCTTCAGGACCCACTGCAGCCCTGAGATCTCCGGGCGGTGGCCTCCGGTCCTGGCCTCTCCCCTTCATCTTCACCTTCTTCTTTACCACCCTCTTCGGAAGTGTGCTGCTTCTGAAGATCCTCCCGTGACTCACTCTCCCTCCAGCCCCTCCTGGCTCACTCCTGTCTTCACGGCCGGCCGGACAGGTACA
The DNA here is from genome assembly GCF_018345385.1 of Vulpes lagopus. NCBI lineage: Eukaryota > Metazoa > Chordata > Mammalia > Carnivora > Canidae > Vulpes > Vulpes lagopus. The sequence goes on from NC_054827.1 coordinate 115,442,708, forward strand.
GGGCAGATCTCCGCCTTTGCCTCCCCTTCCGTATCCCCCTCCGCCCAGTGTCACCTGCCTCTCCCTCCATTCTCTCTGTGGAGATGCGGCACTCAAGGTCCTCAGTGTCTCGCTAAGAGAACCCAACAGGTGCTTGTGCACAACAGGCTGTGCATGGTGACGCCCTGCTCTTGAAGCACCTGCTGTGGTTCTCGCCGCACTCTGCTGGTGAGACTCCTGCTCTGTCCACCGCATTTCATGGCTTCTCCTTCTCTGTCCATCTCTGGAAACTCAGTGATCACTGGGAGTTTGCTCCGGGTCCTTTTGTCCTTCCACGGAGCTCATATTCCGTGGGTGATCCCACCCACTCTCAAGGTGACCCATGTGACCTCCTACCCGTAATTCCCAAATCTGAATTTTGCCTCCTGTTATTTATCTTGAGCTATTGACAGCCTTCCTAGGCATCTCTACCTGGGAGCCCCCCACACATCTCACATTGTCCAAAACAGTGCTTCCCCTTCCCCCTCCCCCAAACCTTTTCATCACCGCAATTGCTAGAAACTGTACAGCTGTTCTTCATCTTTGAGTAAAGGGCTCCAGAACCATGTTTCTTTATAATTACCATGTTTCTATTCATTATTTGTTTGACATTTCTTGATTGTCCTTATTTACTTGGCCTTGTCTGGGCACCCATTCCCTACCCACATCTCTCCAGGACCCACATGCTGTAGATTTTACCTCCTGAGTATCCTAAGATCTGTTAACTCCTCTCTGTACCCATCACTGCCTCACGGGATAGCCTCATTGACTGCCATCTACATTGCTTATACACTCACCTGTGTTTCCTCCCAGACCATATTCCTTAGCCTGCAGAAGGATCTTTCTAAAGCACAAATCTAATAATGTCATACCCTACTAAAACTCTGGCCTCTCAGGATCACCCTTTCCTGCTTTCCATTGCTGCTAGGACTGCCCCTTCTCTACCTGTGTCTGCTGACCCAGATCTGGCCATCCAGAACCACCTGCAGTTGGGTTGGGTTGCCCCTTTGAACCATATCCATGCTCCTCTCTCTGCTGATAATACGCTTCCCTTTGTCTCCCTTCATTGTCTACCTGGTATTTGTCTTCTTTCAAGACTCTGCTGAAGCATCACCTGTTGCATTAGGCATTTTTGCTGTTTCCTGCCTCCTTACCCCATCCCCTACTGGGGAAATTTGATTGCTCTACTGCCAGTGTTCTTATAGCCAGTACATGGGTATATATGTATATACCTGGCCCATTGTGATCCAGGATCTCTTCCTTGTCCTTTGCTCTTTAGTGTCTGAAGGCTCAGAAAGGGAGATTTATGCTGGCCAGTGTTTAATTCATTAAAGTTATAAATGAAACAACTGATTCTATCTTATACTTTTAAAAAGTTATTTATTTATTTATTTATTTATTTATTTATTTATTTATTTATTTATATCATGAATGAGGGGAGGAGCAGAGGGAGAGGGAGAAAGACCATCTCAAGCAGACTCCACACAGAGCACAGAGCCTGACCCTGGGCTTGATCTCATGACCCTGAGATCATGACCTGAGCTGGAATCAAGAGTTGGACCATTAACTGACTGAGTCACTCAGGCGCCTCTCTATCTTAAACTTTTAAAGAACAACTTCTAAATCTTGTAAATTCATTTGTAAACCTAGTAACATTTGTGTTAAAATGAAAAGCACTAATTTTACTTGTTCCTTGAATGATGCTCAATTTATAAATTTAACCAATTAAACTTTCAAACAGTACCATTTATGCCTTCCATGGGTTAATTTCTCTTAAGTATTTTAAAGTATAGCTATAAGCTCAATATGTATAATTCTTATTAAGCTTTAAACTCCATAAAAAGTAGACAGACACATATAAAAATGCCTATAGACGTTATTACTATGATTGTACCTTATGAATCATTGTATCCAGTGCAGAAGCATTAACACCAATGATTTCCTTATCCCACAGTCCCAAGCCAGCTGTGGTCCCCAACCAAATTGGGAACCAAAATGTAGTCAAGCTCGTGTTACTGGTTGGAGATTGGGACCTGGACTGAGAATGTGGGGCTCCTTCCAGAATGATTATCTGAGCTGGTGTCTGTTCAGTGGCACTCCTCTTTGGTGGCTGTCACATCCACAGTCAACAGGACTTCCCTACTCCATTCTTTTTAGTGGGATCTTTTCCAATTTTATGTGCTAATTTTTCAGCATACGGTATCTTTTTGGTTTTAAGATTTTATTCATGAGAGAGACAGAGACAGAGAAGCAGACACACAGGCAGAGGTAGAAGCAGGCTCCATGCAGGGAGCCTGATGCGGAACTTGATCCCGGGTCTCCAGGATCACGCCCTGGGCCAAAGGCAGGTGCTAAACCGCTGAGCCACCCAGGGATCCCCATGCAGACTGGTATCTTTTCCTGAAATAACACATCTTATGAATTATCAGGGACTTGCTGGGCTCTTGGATTCTAGTTTCATTGTCTAGGATTTTTTTCAGATCTCCCCATTCTGTGCCCAGACCCTGTTATGTTGTGTAATTGTTGTGTGTTTGCTCTAACGCTCTGTACACTGATGGATTTCATATATTTTATTCAGGTTGCAGTAACAGTTCAAACACTGGTCATCACTTACTCAGGTTTATAATTGGTGTAGTTCTCATTGTCTACCATTCTGTAGTCGTTTTATTGACTCTTAATCATTGAATCTCTGGGCCTAGAGCAGTGTCTAGCTCACGTGCTAGGCTCTCAATCAGCAGTTGTCTAGCGAATGACTTGTTTCCTTGAGTAGATTTGGATCTCTGTGAGAATTGGGATTGTCTTATTGTTTTCCTGGAACCTAACACAGACTGGGCCTGGGTCATGGTAGCTACTCATTACGTACACATTAAATGAATGAACCAGGCAGAAATTGTGGATTGTGATTGCTGAGAATATTAAAACAATTAGACAGAGCTTTATTTCTTGAAAGATTCTGTATTGAATGCCAGTCTTGAGCATCTCATCAGATTCTCTCCCTTGCTGACTCCTCCTGACTCTCCCCTTCCTGAGCACCTGACTGCTACCTTTGCTGGCCACTTGCCAAGCTCTCAAAGCGGGCTGGAGTTCATAGGTACAGCTCTGGGCCAATATGGCCTTTGGGCCACATGTACTGAGCCCTATCAAATGCCAAATCTCCCCCCTTATGATCTTGGGTGATATGCCACACTGCAGGATGTGGGGCCTGGCTTCTTGAATGGCTGCTAAAGGCTGGGTGAGGAAACCAGAAGTGTTGGGTCCTTTGCTCCCTGTGATGAACCTGAACCAATGGGACATAATAGGAGGGAGCTGCACAGAGACATTTCCCTTTCTTCCCCCCTGCCATGGGCTACTCCGAGGTGCAGCTCGTTCTTTCAGCTCTTTCTGAGAAAGTTTCGAGTACTGAGTAGACATACCTGTCTGGTGGCCTGGTGCCTCCTCCTGGCTTGCTCTGAAGGAGGCCAGAGCCATCACTCTGCATGCTTCCTAGTGTCTTCCCTTGTACCTCACTCCCTCTGTCCTCACCTTCACCATCCTGGGCTTGTGCCTCTCAAATAGATTGTCAGCATGTTAATCCTTGCCTCAAGCTCTGCTTTCTGGAAGACACAGGCTACACAATACCCTTTGGTAAAAGTTATAGTCATGAATTCTGGAATATTTTTCTTTGCCCTCTCACTATCTCTGAAACTTAGTACTCTGGAGGAATGGTTTGTGTGGTCAGTGACTAGAAAATACTACCTTTTTTGTTGTTTTCATCTGATTTTTTTGTTTAATGTTCCAAAGTTGTTTTATACTTGTCAGAAACAGGCAGGGGCTATGCAGTTCTTTGAAAGCCAGCAGCTTGTCACCCTTTTTGTGGCACAGTTAACAACTTTATGAAGTTTGCAAAAAAGTAAATTGATTAAATTTGAAATTATTTCCTGAAGAAAACCCTGTGTTTTTACATTTCCAGAAACTCAATAGTATAAGCAACCCAGTTTATGAAGGATATAGTTCATATCTTAAGGTAAGTTCTAATTTTATATTTGTAAAATGCATCCTAAGAGTACTTTTTGCCCTAATGTTGTTTTCTCCTCCTGACTTAGATATTACAGAAAAAAGTTCACTTTGCTCATCTCGGTCCTGTTTAATAATCTTGAAACAGTTAGAGGTGGAATTCAGGGTACGATTCTTGTTGTCACAAGGGGAAGAGACATTGAAAGGTCAGTTTACTCATTTTCTTATTTGAGTGCAAGATCTGTTACTCACCCTGGACATGTGAGAATGTATTTTACATTTAAGTCTTACCAGCCTCTTTCTGGGCAGTTGTAGGAGAGGAAGGAAACCCAATGACTCATTAGAAAAATAGGGATCTTAGAAATAATGTTAATTGCAGTCTTTCGCATGCAAACAAATCTAATGGAGACCAAATTTCTCTCTAGGAATAATAGACATTTCGAAATCTGGAAAATGATTTAAAATCCTCATCAGATGTGGTTATGTTTTTAGACTGAGCAGCAAGTATGTGTCTAAGTCACAGTCTTCTCTCTGAAGGTCTAATTTACTATTTTAGGATGACCTTCTTCCGGAGAGGAGGCACTCCCTTCACCAGCATATGGAAGTGGAAAGCAGAGCTAAGGGTATAGAGCACTTTCAGAGTGCACGATTGGAATAAAAATGTTTTGGCGCTTTCCTTGGGGCTGCCTCAGAAATCTGACAGTTCTGGTACCCAGAGTGAGTGAGGTCTGTAACCATTGCTGTGTTGGGTGGAATGGGAGTGTAGGTATAATATACACAGTAGCGGAGAGGGGGAAGCCATGGCCTCTGCATTCACCTGTGCCCATGTCCGGGATTCAGATTTTTAAAAAAATTTTATTTAAATTCAATTTGCCAGTATATCCAGATTCAGTTTTGTGTTGACCCTCCTTCTTCATACATGGGTCTCCTGCACCACTCAGGAGTGGGGCTTACCAGGGGAATTTTAAAAAAGAAAACCATAGCTGGGGGCATCACAGTGCCAGATTTCAGGTTGTACTACAAAGCTGTGGTCCTCAAGACAGTGTGGTACTGGCACAAAAACAAACACATAGATCAATGGAACAGAATAGAGAATTCAGAAGTGGACCCTCAACTTTTTATGGTCAACTAATATTCGACAAAGGAGGAAAGACTATCCACTGGAAAAAAGACAGTCTCTTCAGTAAATGGTGCTGGGAAAATTGGACATTCACATGCAGAAGAATGAAACTAGACCACTCTCTACACCATACACATACACACCATACACAAAGGTAAACTCAAAATGGATGAAAGATCTAAATGTGAGACAAGGTTCCATCAAAATCCTAGAGGAGAACACAGGCAACACCCTTTTTGAACTTGGCCACAGTAACTTCTTGCAATATTCCATTCATGAAGGCAAGAGAAACAAAAGCAAAAATGAACTATTGGGACTTCAAGATAAGAAGCTTTTGCAAAGCAAAAGATACCGTCAACAAAACTCAAAGACAACCTACAGAACGGGAGAAGATATTTGCAAATGACGTATCAGATAAAGGGCTAGTTTCCAAGATCTATAAAGAACTTATTAAACTCAACAGCAAAGAAACAAACAATCCAAGAATGAAATGGGCAAAAGACAGGAACAGAAATCTCACAGAGGAAGACATAGACATGGCCAACACGCACATCAGAAAATGCTCCGCATCACTGGCCATCAGGGAAATACAAATCAAAACCACAATGAGATACCACCTCACACCAGTGAGAATGGGGAAAATTAACAAAGCAGGAAACCACAAATGTTGGAGAGGATGGGGAGAAAAGGGAACCCTCCAGCACTGTTGGTGGGAATGTGAACTGGTGCAGCCACTCTGGAAAACTGTGTGGAGGTTCCTCAAAGAGTTAAAAATAGACCTGCCCTATGACCCAGCAATTGCACTATTGGGGATTTACCCCAAAGATACAGATGCAATGAAACGCCGGGACACCTGCACCCCGATGTTTCTAGCAGCAATGTCCACCATAGCCAAACTGTGGAAGGAGCCTCGGTGTCCATCGAACGATGAATGGATAAAGAAGATGTGGTCTATGTATACAATGGAATATTCCTCAGCCATTAGAAATGACAAATACCCACCATTTGCTTCGATGTGGAACTGGAGGGTATTATGCTGAGTGAAATAAGTCAATCGGAGAAGGACAAACATTATATGTTCTCATTCATTTGGGGAATATAAAAAATAGTGAAAGGGAATAAAGGGGAAAGGAGAAAAAATGAGTGGGAAATATCAGAAAGGGAGACAGAACATGAAAGACTCCTAACTCTGGGAAACGAACTAGGGGGGGTGGAAGGGGAGGTGGGCTGAGGGTGGGGGTGACTGGGTGATGGGCACTGAGGTGGGCACTTGACAGGATGAGCACTGGGTGTTATTCTATATGTTGGCAAATTGAACACCAATAAAAAATGAATTTATATAAAAAAAGGAATGGGGCTTACCACCTTATGTCTGTGTCTCTTAGGGTATGGTGCTGTGCCCGCTGGAGGCAAGCACAGCACTTAACCTGTGTTTCTCCTTGGAGCCCCCTGCTCAGTACTCACTAATTCTGTGTTCCAGGTCACTTTGTAGAACATAACTACTGTGAACAAAGAGAATCACCTGTATTTGGGCCTCAATTTCAGGCGCTGGGAGGGATCCAAGGTTGTATGAGTGAAAGCTATTGTAGTCAAGGGCTCATGTAAAATACATGTCCTTAAAAAATACAGCCCTATCTAAAATGTGATATCATGCTGAGACTTTCAAACCTCTAGGTGAGAACTTTTATACCTCCTGAGTTTTCTAGGTTTAATGCTTTGAATTATACCATTTTAAATTAATCACATATTTCCCACATCACCTTATTCATTAGAAAAAAATTATAAAATACGAAGAGAAAGTAAGAAAAAAGGCATACAAATCTCATTAGCATGCATTTATTTTAATGTTAATATTTGGTGTATGTCCCATATTGTTACATTTACATACATGTGTGAAAATATAAAAGTAATATATACTCGTTTTGAACCTGCTTTTCTCTTTTTTTTTAAGATTTTATTTACTTATTCATGAGAGAGATATATAGAGAGGCAGAGACACAGGCAGAGGGAGAAGCAGACTCCCTGTGGGGAGCCCGATGTGGGACTCGATCCCAGGACCCCAGGATCATGACCTGAACCAAACCAGATGCTCAACCACTGAGCCACCCAGGCATCCCTTGAACCTACTTTTTTCACCTAAATATGTTGTGGCCATATTTACATGCTGACAAGTACAGATCCATATCATAAATTTTATGGTATTAGTGGCTGCATAATATGGATGTACTATCATGTGTTGAAGCAGTTTCTTATTGTTGGATATTAAAGTTGTTTCCAGCGTTTTGCTAATAATAATAAGGAAAATTTGCTAAGTGCTGTGTCAGGTGATGAATTTAAGATGTTGATAGGTAGGATTTCACCTAATCCTCTCACCAGACCTAAAGAGTATGTATTATCTGTGTCCTGTTTACAGATGATGAAATTGAGGCACCAATCATATGCCTAATGTATCCAGTTAAGTCTTGGAGCTAGGATCCAATCCTGGCAGTCTGACTTCAGTTCTCCTAACTGGAATAATGTGTAGTCAGTGACTATGTGCTCCTGTCTCTGACACATCTTTGACAATTTCTCAGGGTAAAACATATTCTGGAGGTTGCTGGCTTGGCATTGTATATTTTAAGGACTTGTTATGCAGTGCCAAGTGATATTGCAGAAAAATTTTCCCTCAAATGATGTAAGAGAAGCCCCGTTTCTTTCTATCTTGATGGATACACAGAGCCAAAGATAGTACATTATTATTTTGATTTTTATTTAATTCTGAGGTGAGGTATTTTCATGTTTTTATTCATACTTTTAGTTTTTTCATGAATTGCCAGTTTACATGGTTTTTTATTGATTTTTTTTGTTGATTTTTTAAGCATGATTTCAAAATAAAAAACTATAATAGGAAAGACTATTAAAAACATTTACATACATGTGTAGTTTTTTATTTTTAAGAATTCTTTCTATATTTCATGTGATTGTTAACTTGTTATAAATACTTTTTCCTAGCTGGTCATTTGAAATTTAAAGTTTTAAAAATATTTTTATTGTGATATGTAACATACATATGGAACAGTGCAGAAAATATCAATGTACACTTTATCAAATAAGTATGAGATGAACAGCTTCTACCACCAGGTCAAGCAGTAGACTCTTGCCAGCTTCCTAGAAGCTCCTCATATGTGCCTATATAACCTCCTTCCAGCCCTCTAGAAGAAGCTGCTATTGTGATAGCCAGTTTCACAGGTGCCCTCCACTGATTCCCTCTTCCTGGTCACGTCCCCACCCCACCACCAGTCCATAGTTGTCCCATGTGACCAATAGAATATGGCAGAAATAATGGGATGTCGATCCTCAGATTGGGTTATAAGAGATTGCAGCTTTCATCTTGGGCTCTCCCATTCTCTCATGGATGAATGGCTCTGGGGGAAGCCTGTTGTCATGTCTTGAGGACACTCAGGCAGCTCTGTAGAGGCCCAGGTAGCAAGGGCCTGAGGGCCTCAATCCAAAAGCACGTGGGTAACTGAGGCCTGCCAGCAGCCATGTTGGGTTTACCAGGTGGCATATCCTCCTGCCTTCAGGTGACTGCAACCCTGGCTGACAGCTTTATTGTGATCTCGTGACACTCTGAGCCAGAGCCAACCTGCTAAGATGCTTCTGGATTCGCGAGCCTCAGAAACTGTGTGAGATAATACGTGTTTGCAGTGTTAGGTTGCTGAATTTTGGAATAATGTGTCACATAGCAATAGATTAACAGATGCAGCTATTCTGATATTTTTATAATAATGATTTCCTTATAATTACAGTGTTACACACCTACGTGTGTCTGAACAATACAATACAATTTAGTGTTCCATGGGCTTTTAGTTTTTATGCATGGGATCATTTAATTTTTTAATTAGGTCTTCAATATCATGCATATAAGTTTATCCACATAGTTTCATTATTCTCTCATTATTATTTTCTCTGCAGTCTAGAACTCCACTTACTTAGGCATCTTTTTTCCTGTTGATGGTCATTTCCATTGTTTTCCAGTGGGATGGACTGTTATTAAGAGTGTTGCTGTGAATATTCTGGGCACGTTTCCCTTGGCACATTGCACAGTTTTTTCTAGGTCTACCCAGTGGTATAATAGCTTGGCTAAAGGGTGTGGGTATCTTCACCTTTCCCTTCACTTTACCAGATAATGCCAGATTATATCAACGTACACTTTCATCTTTAGGATATGAGAGCTCCCATCGTTTATGTCCTTGTCAATACTTGGTATTGTCAGGCTTTCAAATTTTTGCATCATGTAGTCATGCCTCATTAGGATTAAAATTTACATTTCCTTGGAGGCCAAGAGGTTAAGAACTCTTTTTTGGCCACTTGAATTTTCTTTTTTGTGCCATGCTATTCAACTATTTTGTCCATTTTATTTTATTTTATTTTTTCAAAGATTTTATTTATTTGAGAGAGAGGAGAGGAGAGAGAGTGAGCACTGCAGAGAGTGGGGCAGAATGAGAGGGAGAAGTAGCCTCCCTGCTGAGCCGGGGCTTAATCCCAGGACCCTGGGATCATGACCTCAGCAGAAGGCATTCTTTAACTGACTGAGCCACCTGGAGCCCCTATTCTGTCCATTTTATAAGTTGTCTTTTTCTTATTTATTTGTGGCAGTTCTTTACATATTATAGATACTAGTTCTTTCCTGTCCTATACTGTGCATATATCTTTTCCTGCTCCGTGGCTTATCTTTTTTCACTTTCCAAAGACTGAAGTCTTTTGATAACAAGATTTTTAAAAATGTTAATGTAGTAGGATTTTTTGTAGTCCATTTTATT